>NW_027475147.1:0-318437 GCF_051020985.1 Nomia melanderi | reverse complement strand
GGTGATAATTCGGGTGCTATTAGGGATAGCGCAATAAACCAAAGTGAATTATCTGCAGGAGGCCCTGGCGCATGAATCTGTGCAGCGGGAACGACCTCGGACCACCAGGGGCCGAGACAACCACCGTCTCATGGGGCCGGACACTCAGGGTCAGGGAAAAATCTAATATATATCTGGTGATATCTCGGGTGCTATTACAGATAGCGCAATAATCCATAGTGAATTATCTGCAGGGAGCCCCCGCGCATGGGTCTGTGCAGCGGGAAGGACCTCGGACCACCAAGGGCCGAACAAACCACCGACACATGGGGCCGGACACCCAGGGTCAGTGAAAAAATCAATATATATCTGGACATATCTCGGGTGCTATTAGAGATAGCGCAATAAATCAAAGTGAATTATCTGCAGGAGGCCCTGGCCCATGAATCTGAGCAGCGGGAACGACCTCGGACCACCAGTGGCCGAGAAAGCCACCGCCTCAGGGGGCCGGACTGTCAGGGGCAGGGAAAAATCCAATATATATCAGGTGATATCTCGGGTGCTATTAGAGATAGCCCAATAAATCAAAGTGCATTGTCTGTAGGAGGCCCTGGCGCATGAATCTGTGCAGCGGAACGACCTCGAACCACCTGGGGCCGAGAAAAACACCGTCTCATGGGGCCGGACACTCAGGGTCGGGGAAAAATCCAATATATATCTGGTGATATCTCGGGTGCTATTAGAGATAGCGCAATAAACCAAAGTGAATTATCTGCAGGAGGCCCTGGCGCATGCATCTGTGCAGCGGGAACGACCTCGGACCACCAGTGGCCGAGAAAGCCACCGCCTCAGGGGGCCGGACTGTCAGGGGCAGGGAAAAATCCAATATATATCTGGTGATATCTCGGGTGCTATTAGAGATAGGGCAATGAATCAAAGTGCATTGTCTGCGGGAGGCCCTGTCGCATGAATCTGTGCAGCAGGAACGACGCCGGACCACCAGGGGCCGAGAAAAACACCGTCTCATGGGGCCGGACACTCAGGGACGGGGAAAAATCCAATATATATCTGGTGATATCTCGGATGCTATTAGAGATAGCGCAATAAACCAAAGTGAATTATCTGCAGGAGGCCCTGGCGCTTGCATCTGTGCAGCGGGAACGACCTCGGACCAACAGGGGACGAGAAAACCACCGTCTCATGGGGCCGGCCACTCAGGGTCAGGGAAAAATCCAATATATATCTGGTGATATCTCGGGTGCTATTACAGATAGCGCAATAAATCAAAGTGCATTGTCTGCAAGAGGCCCTGGCGCATGAATCCGTGCAGCGGGAACGACCTCGGACAACCAGGGGCCGAGAAAACCACCGTCTCATGGGGCCGGACACTCAGGGTCAGGGGAAAATCCAATATATATCTGGTGATATCTCGGGTGCTATTAGAGATAGCGCAATAAACCAAAGTGCAGTGTCTGCAGGTAGCCCTGGCGCATGAATCTGTGCAGCGGGAACGACCTGGGACCACCAGGGCGAAGAAAACCACCGACACATGGGGCCGGACCCTCAGGGTCAGGGAAAAAACCAATATATATCTGGTGATATCTCGGGTGCTATTAGATATAGCGCAATAAATCAAAGTGCATTTTCTGCGGGAGGCCCTGTCGCATGAATCTGTGCAGCAGGAACGACCTCGGACCACCAGGGGACGAGAAAACCACCGTCTCATGGGGCCGGTCACTCAGGGTCGGGGAAAAATCCAATATATATCTGGTGATATCTCGGGTGCTATTAGATATAGCGCAATAAATCAAAGTGCATTTTCTGCGGGAGGCGCTGTCGCATGAATCTGTGCAGCAGGAACGACGTCGGAACGCCAGGGGCCGAGAAAACCGCCGTCTCATGGGGCCGGACACTCAGGGTCGGGGAAAAATCCAATATATATCTGGTGATATCTCGGGTGCTATTAGGGATAGCGCAAGAAACCAAAGTGAATTATCTGCAGGAGGCCCTGGCGCATGAATCTGTGCAGCGGGAACGACCTCGGACCACCAGGGGCCGAGACAACCACCGTCTCATGGGGCCGGACACTCAGGGTCAGGGAAAAATCTAATATATATCTGGTGATATCTCGGGTGCTATTACAGATAGCGCAATAATCCATAGTGAATTATCTGCAGGGAGCCCCCGCGCATGGGTCTGTGCAGCGGGAAGGACCTCGGACCACCAAGGGCCGAACAAACCACCGACACATGGGGCCGGACACCCAGGGTCAGTGAAAAAATCAATATATATCTGGACATATCTCGGGTGCTATTAGAGATAGCGCAATAAATCAAAGTGAATTATCTGCAGGAGGCCCTGGCCCATGAATCTGAGCAGCGGGAACGACCTCGGACCACCAGTGGCCGAGAAAGCCACCGCCTCAGGGGGCCGGACTGTCAGGGGCAGGGAAAAATCCAATATATATCTGGTGATATCTCGGGTGCTATTAGAGATAGGGCAATGAATCAAAGTGCATTGTCTGCGGGAGGCCCTGTCGCATGAATCTGTGCAGTAGGAACGACGTCGGACCACCAGGGGCCGAGAAAACCACCGTCTCATGGGGCCGGACACTCAGGGTCGGGGAAAAATCCAATATATATCTGGTGATATCTCGGATGCTATTAGATATAGCCCAATAAATCAAAGTGCATTTTCTGCGGGAGGCCCTGTCGCATGAATCTGTGCAGCGGGAACGACCTCGGACAACCAGGGGCCGAGAAAATTACAGATTTTCTGTATCCGTCACGCAAAGTCATGTAAAAATCCAGCATATATATGGTGCTTTCTCGGGTGCTATTACAGATAGCCCAATAAATCAAAGTGCATTGTCTGTAGGAGGCCCTGGCACACGAATCTGTGCAGCGGAACGACCTCGAACCACCAGGGGCCGAGAAAACCACCGTCTCATGGGGCCGGACACTCAGGGTCAGGGAAAAATCCAATGTATATCTGGTGATATCCCGGGTGCTATTACATATAGCGCAATAATTCAAAGTGCATTGTCTGTAGGAGTCCCTGGCGCATGAATCGGGACAGCGGGAACGACCTCGGATCACCAGGGGCCGAGAAAACCACCGACACATGGGGCCGGACACTCAGGGTCAGGGAAAAATCCAATATATATCTGGTGATATCTCGGGTGCTATTAGAGATAGCGCAATAAACCAAAGTGAATTATCTGCAGGAGGCCCTGGCGCATGCATCTGTGCAGCGGGAACAACCTCGGACCACCAGGGGCCGAGACAACCACCGTCTCATGGGGCCGGACACTCAGGGTCAGGGAAAAATCTAACATATATCTGGTGATATCTCGGGTGCTATTAGAGATAGCGCAATAAACCAAAGTGAATTATCTGCAGGAGGCCCTGGCGCATGAATCTGTGCAGCGGGAACGACCTCGGACCACCAGGGGCCGAGACAACCACCGTCTCATGGGGCCGGACACTCAGGGTCAGGGAAAAATCTAATATATATCTGGTGATATCTCGGGTGCTATTACAGATGCCGCAATAAATCAAAGTGCATTGTCTGCCGGAGGCCCTGGCGCATGAATCTGTGAAGCAGGAGCGACGTCGGACCACCCGGGGCCGAGAAAACCACCGTCTCATGGGGCCGGACACTCAGGGTCGGGGAAAAATCCAATATATATCTGGTGATATCTCGGATGCTATTAGAGATAGCGCAATAAACCAAAGTGAATTATCTGCAAGAGGCACTGGCGCATGAATCTGTGCAGCGGGAACGACCTCGGACAACCAGGGGCCGAGAAAACCACCGTCTCATGGGGCCGGACACTCAGGGTCAGGGAAAAATCCAATATATATCTGGTGATATCTCGGCTGCTATTAGAGATAGCGCAATAAACCAAAGTGAATTATCTGCAGGAGGCCCTGGCGCATGCATCTGTGCAGCGGGGACGACCTCGGATCACCAGGGGCCGAGACAACCACCGTTTCATGGGGCCTGACACTCAGGGTCAGGGAAAAATCCAATATATATCTGGTGATATCTCGGGTGCTATTACATATAGCGCAATAATTCAAAGTGCAATGTCTGTAGGAGGCCCTGGCGCATGAATCTGTGCAGCGGGAAGGACCTCGGACCACCAGGGGCCGAGAAAACTACAGTCTCATGGGGCCGGACACTCAGGGTCAGGGAAAAATCCAATATATATCTGGTGATATCTCGGGTGCTATTACAGATGGCGCAATAAATCAAAGTGCATTGTCTGCAGGAGGCCCTGGCGCATGAATCTGTGAAGCAGGAACGACCTCGGATCTCCAGGGGCCGAGATAATTAGAGATTTTCTGTATCCGTCACCCAAATTCATGTAAAAATCCAGCATATATATGGTGCTTTCTCGGGTGCTGTTACAGATAGCCCAATAAATCAAAGTGCATTGTCTGTAGGAGGCACTGGCGCATGAATCTGGGCAGCGGAACGACCTCGGACCAGCGGGGGCCGAGAAAACCGCCGTCTCATGGGGCCGGACACTCAGGGTCAGGGAAAAATCCAATATATATCTGGTGATATCTCGGGCGCTATTACATATAGCGCAATAATTCAAAGTGCATTGTCTGTAGGAGGCCCTGGCGCATGAATCTGTGAAGCAGGAACGACCTCGGATCTCCAGGGGCCGAGAAAATTACAGATTTTCTGTATCCGTCACCCAAAGTCATGTAAAAATCCAGCATTTATATGGTGCTTTCTCGGGTGCTATTACAGATAGCCCAATAAATCAATGTGCATTGTCTGTAGGAGGCCCTGGCGCATGAATCAGTGCAGCGGGAATGACCTCGGACCACCAGGGGACGAGAAAACCACCGTCTCATGGGGCCGGACAATCAGGGTCAGGAAAAAATCCAATATATATTTGGTGATATCTCGGGTGCTATTACAGATAGCGCAATAAACCAAAGTGAATTATCTGCAGGAGGCCCTGGCGCATGCATCTGTGCAACGGGAACGACCTCGGACCACCAGGGGACGAGAAAACCACCGTCTCATGGGGCCGGACACTCAGGGTCAGGGAAAAATCCAATATATATCTGGCGATATCTCGTGTGCTATTAGAGATAGCGCAATAAACCAAAGTGAATTATCTGCAAGAGGCCCTGGCGCATGAATCGGTGCAGCGGGAACGACCTCGGATCACCAGGGGCCGAGACAACCACCGTCTCATGGGGCCGGACACTCAGGGACAGGGGAAAATCCAATATATATCTGGTGATATCTCCGGTGCTATTACAGATAGCGCAATAAACCAAAGTGAATTGTCTGCAGAAGGCCCTGGCGCATGAGTCTGTGCAGCGGGAACGACCTCGGATCACGAGGGGCCGAGAAAACCACCGACACATGGTTCCGGACACTCAGGGTCAGGGAAAAATCCAATATATATCTGGTGATATCTCGGGTGCTATTACAGATGGCGCAATAAATCAAAGTGCATTGTCTGCAGGAGGCCATGGCGCATGAATCTGTGAAGCAGGAACGACCTCGGATCTCCAGGGGCCGAGATAATTACAGATTTTCTGTATCCGTCACCCAAAGTCATGTAAAAATCCAGCATATATATGGTGCTTTCTCGGGTGCTGTTACAGATAGCCCAATAAATCAAAGTGCATTGTCTGTAGGAGGCCCTGGCGCATGAATCTGGGCAGCGGAACGACCTCGGACCAGCGGGGGCCGAGAAAACCGCCGTCTCATGGGGCCGGACACTCAGGGTCAGGGAAAAATCCAATATATATCTGGTGATATCTCGGGCGCTATTACATATAGCGCAATAATTCAAAGTGAATTGTCTGCAGGGGGCCCGGGCGCATGAATCTGTGCAGCGGGAACGCCCTCGGACCACCAGGGGCCTAGAAAACCACCGTCTCTTGGGGCCGGACTGTCAGGGTCAGGGAAAACTCCATTATATATCTGGTGATATCTCGGGTGCTATTAGAGATAGCGCGATAAACCAAAGTGAATTATCTGCAAGAGGCCCTGGCGCATGAATCGGTGCAGCGGGAACGACCTCGGATCACCAGGGGCCGAGACAACCACCGTCTCATGGGGCCGGACACTCAGGGACAGGGGAAAATCCAATATATATCTGGTGATATCTCGGGTGCTATTACAGATAGCGCAATAAACCAAAGTGAATTGTCTGCAGAAGGCCCTGGCGCATGAATCTGTGCAGCGGGAACGACCTCGGATCACGAGGGGCCGAGAAAACCACCGACACATGGGGCCGGACACTCATGGTCAGGGAAAAATCCAATATATAACAGGTGATATCTCGGGTGCTATTAGAGATAGCGCAATAAACCAAAGTGAATTATCTGCAGAAGGCCCTGGCGCATGCATCTGTGCAGCGGGAACGACCTCGGACCACCAGGGGACGAGAAAACCACCGTCTCATGGGGCCGGACACTCAGGGTCAGGGAAAAATCCAATATATATCTGGTGATATCTCGGGTGCTATTACAGATGCCGCAATAAATCAAAGTGCATTGTCTGCAGGAGGCCCTGGCGCATGAATCTGTGAAGCAGGAACGACCTCGGATCTCCAGGGGCCGAGATAATTACAGATTTTCTGTATCCGTCACCCAAAGTCATGTAAAAATCCAGCATATATATGGTGCTTTCTCGGGTGCTGTTACAGATAGCCCAATAAATCAATGTGCATTGTCTGTAGGAGGCCCTGGCGCATGAATCTGGGCAGCGGAACGACCTCGGACCAGCAGGGGCCGAGAAAACCGCCGTCTCATGGGGCCGGACACTCAGGGTCAGGGAAAAATCCAATATATATCTGGTGATATCTCGGGCGCTATTACATATAGCGCAATAATTCAAAGTGCATTGTCTGTAGGAGGCCCTGGCGCATGAATCTGTGAAGCAGGAACGACCTCGGATCTCCAGGGGCCGAGAAAATTACAGATTTTCTGTATCCGTCACCCAAAGTCATGTAAAAATCCAGCATTTATATGGTGCTTTCTCGGGTGCTATTACAGATAGCCCAATAAATCAATGTGCATTGTCTGTAGGAGGCCCTGGCGCATGAATCAGTGCAGCGGGAATGACCTCGGACCACCAGGGGACGAGAAAACCACCGTCTCATGGGGCCGGACAATCAGGGTCAGGGAAAAATCCAATATATATTTGGTGATATCTCGGGTGCTATTACAGATAGCGCAATAAATCAAAGTGCATTGTCTGTAGGAGGCCCTGTCGCATTAATCTGTGCAGCGGGAAGGACCTCGGAGCACCAGGGGCCGAGACAACCACCGTCTCATGGGGCCGGACACTCAGGGACAGGGGAAAATCCAATATATATCTGGTGATATCTCGGGTGCTATTACAGATAGCGCAATAAACCAAAGTGAATTGTCTGCAGAAGGCCCTGGCGCATGAATCTGTGCAGCGGGAACGACCTCGGATCACGAGGGGCCGAGAAAACCACCGACACATGGGGCCGGACACTCATGGTCAGGGAAAAATCCAATATATAACAGGTGATATCTCGGGTGCTATTAGAGATAGCGCAATAAACCAAAGTGAATTATCTGCAGAAGGCCCTGGCGCATGCATCTGTGCAGCGGGAACGACCTCGGACCACCAGGGGACGAGAAAACCACCGTCTCATGGGGCCGGACACTCAGGGTCAGGGAAAAATCCAATATATATCTGGTGATATCTCGGGTGCTATTACAGATGGCGCAATAAATCAAAGTGCATTGTCTGCAGGAGGCCCTGGCGCATGAATCTGTGAAGCAGGAACGACCTCGGATCTCCAGGGGCCGAGATAATTACAGATTTTCTGTATCCGTCACCCAAAGTCATGTAAAAATCCAGCATATATATGGTGCTTTCTCGGGTGCTGTTACAGATAGCCCAATAAATCAATGTGCATTGTCTGTAGGAGGCCCTGGCGCATGAATCGGGGCAGCGGAACGACCTCGGACCAGCAGGGGCCGAGAAAACCGCCGTCTCATGGGGCCGGACACTCAGGGTCAGGGAAAAATCCAATATATATCTGGTGATATCTCGGGCGCTATTACATATAGCGCAATAATTCAAAGTGCATTGTCTGTAGGAGGCCCTGGCGCATGAATCTGTGAAGCAGGAACGACCTCGGATCTCCAGGGGCCGAGAAAATTACAGATTTTCAGTATCCGTCACCCAAAGTCATGTAAAAATCCAGCATTTATATGGTGCTTTCTCGGGTGCTATTACAGATAGCCCAATAAATCAATGTGCATTGTCTGTAGGAGGCCCTGGCGCATGAATCAGTGCAGCGGAACGACCTCGGACCAGCGGGGGCCGAGAAAACCGCCGTCTCATGGGGCCGGACACTCAGGGTCAGGGAAAAATCCAATATATATCTGGTGATATCTCGGGCGCTATTACATATAGCGCAATAATTCAAAGTGAATTGTCTGCAGGGGGCCCGGGCGCATGAATCTGTGCAGCGGGAACGCCCTCGGACCACCAGGGGCCTAGAAAACCACCGTCTCTTGGGGCCGGACTGTCAGGGTCAGGGAAAACTCCATTATATATCTGGTGATATCTCGGGTGCTATTAGAGATAGCGCGATAAATCAAAGTGCATTGTGTGCAGGAAGCCCTGTCGCATGAATCTGTGCAGCGGGAAGGACCTCGGACCACCAGGGGCCGAGAAAACTACAGTCTCATGGGGCCGGACACTCAGGGTCAGGGGAAAATCCAATATATATCTGGTGATATCTCGGGTGCTATTAGAGATAGCGCAATAAACCAAAGTGAATTGCCTGCAGGAGGCCCTGGCGCATGAATCTGTGCAGCGGGAACGACCTCGGATCACGAGGGGCCGAGAAAACCACCGACAATTGGGGCCGGACACACATGGTCAGGGAAAAATCCAATATATATCAGGTGATATCTCGGGTGCTATTAGAGATACCGCAATAAACCAAAGTGAATTATCTGCAGGAGGCCCTGGCGCATGCATCTGTGCAACGGGAACGACCTCGGACCACCAGGGGACGAGATAACCACCGTCTCATGGGGCCGGACACTCAGGGTCAGGGAAAAATCCAATATATATCTGGTGATATCTCGGGTGCTATTACAGATAGCGCAATAAATCAAAGTGCATTGTCTGTAGGAGGCCCTGTCGCATGAATCTGTGCAGCGGGAAGGAGCTCGGACCACCAGGGGCCGAGAAAACTACAGTCACATGGGGCCCGACACTCAGGGTCAGGGGAAAATCCAATATATATCTGGTGATATCTCGGCTGCTATTAGAGATAGCGCAATAAACCAAAGTGAATTATCTGCAAGAGGCCCTGGCGCATGAATCTGTGCAGCGGGAACGACCTCGGACAACTAGGGGCCGAGAAAACCACCGTCTCATGGGGCCGGACACTCTGGGTCAGGGAAAAATCTAATATATATCTGGTGATATCTCGGGTGCTATTACAGATGGCGCAATAAATCAAAGAGCATTGTCTGCAGGAGGCCCTGGCGCATGAATCTGTGCAACGGGAAGGACCTCGGACCACCAGGGGCCGAGAAAACTACAGTCTCATTTGGCCGGACACTCAGGGTCAGGGGAAAATACAATATTTATCTGGTGATATCTCGGATGCTATTAGAGATAGCGCAATAAACCAAAGCGAATTGTCTGCAGGAGGCCCTGGCGCATGAATCTGTGCAGCGGGAACGACCTCGGATCACGAGGGGCCGAGAAATCCACCGACACTTGGGGCCGGACACTCATGGTCAGGGAAAAATCCAATATATATGAGGTGATATCTCGGGTGCTATTACAGATAGCCCAATAAATCAAAGTGCATTGTCTGTAGGAGGCCCTGGCGCATGAATCTGTGCAGCGGAACGACCTCGGACCACCAGGGGCCGAGAAAACCACCGTCTCATGGGGCCGGACACTCTGGGTCAGGGAAAAATCCAATATATATCTGGTTATATCTCGGGTGCTATTAGAGATGGCGCAATAAACCAAAGTGAATTATCTGCAGGAGGCCCTGGCGCATGAATCTGTGCAGCGGGAACGACCTCGGACCACCAGGGGCCGAGACAACCACCGTCTCATGGGGCCGGACACTCAGGGTCGGGGAAAATCCAATATATATCTGGTGATATCTCGGATGCTATTAGAGATAGCGCAATAAACCAAAGTGAATTGCCTGCAGGAGGCCCTGGCGCATGAATCTGTGCAGCGGGAACGACCTCGGATCACGAGGGGCCGAGAAAACCACCGACAATTGGGGCCGGACACTCTGGGTCAGGGAAAAATCTAATATATATCTGGTGATATCTCGGGTGTTATTACAGATGGCGCAATAAATCAAAGTGCATTGTCTGTAGCAGGCCCTGGCGCATGAATCTGTGCAGCGGGATCGACCTCGGACCACAAGGGTCCGAGAAAATCACCGTCTCATGGGGTCGGACTGGCAGGGTCAGGGAAAAATCCAATATATATCTGGTGATATCTCGGGTGCTATTAGAGATAGCGGAATAAATCAAAGTGAATTATCTGCATGGGGCCCTTGCGCATGAATCTCTGCAGCGGGGTCTACCTCGGACCACGAGGGACCGAGAAGACCATCGACACATGGGGCCGGACTGTCAGGGTCAAGGAAAAATCCAATATATATCTGGTGATATCTCGGATGCTATTAAAGATAGCGCAATAAATCAAAGTGCATTGTCTGTAGCAGGCCCTGGCGCATGAATCTGTGCAGCGGGATCGACCTCGGACCACAAGGGTCCGAGAAAATCACCGTCTCATGGGGTCGGACTGGCAGGGTCAGGGAAAAATCCAATATATATCTGGTGATATCTCGGGTGCTATTAGAGATAGCGCAATAAATCAAAGCGCATTGTCTGTAGGAGGCACTGGCGAATGAATCTGTGCAGCAGGAACTACCTCGGACCACCAGGGGCCGAGAAAATTACAGATATTCGGAATCCGTCACCCAAGGTCATGTAAAAATCCAGCATATATCTGTTGATATCTCGGGTGCTATTACAGATCGCGCAATAAACCAAAGTGAATTGCCTGCAGGAAGCCTTGGCGCATGAATCTGTTCAGCCGGATCGTCCTCGGACCATGAGGGACCGAGTAAACCATCGACACATGGGGCCGGACTGTCAGGGTCAAGGAAAAATCCAATATATATCTGGTGATATCTCGGGTGCTATTGAAGATAGCGCAATAAATCAAAGTGCATTGTCTGCAGGAAGCCTTGGCGCATGAATCTGTTCAGCCGGATCGACCTCGGACCACGAGGGACCGAGAAAACCATCGCCACATGGGGCCGGACTGTCAGGGTCAAGGAAAAATGCAATATATATCTGGTAATATCTCGGGTGCTATTAGAGATAGCGCAATAAATCAAAGTGCGTTGTCTGTAGGAGGCCCTGGCGCATGAATCTGTGCAGCGGGATCGACCTCGGACCAACAGGGGCTGAGAAAACCACCGTCTCATGGGGTCGGACACTCAGGGTCAGGGAAAAATCCAATATATATCTGGTGATATCTCGGGTGCTATTAGGGATAGCGAAATAAATCAACGTGCATTGTCTGCAGGAGGCCCTGGCGCATGAATCTGTGCAGCGGGATCGACCTCGGACCACCAGGGGCCGAGAATATCACCGTCTCATGGGGCCGGACTGTTAGGGTCAGGGGAAAATCCAATATATTTCTGGTGATATCTCGGGTGCTATTAGAGATAGCGCAATAAATCAAAGTGCATTGTCTGCAGGAGGCCCTAGCGCATGAATCTGTGCAGTGGGAACGACCTGGGACCACCACGGGCCGAGAAAACTACCGTCTCATGGGGCCGAACACTCATTGTCAGGGGAAAATCCAATATATATATGGTGATATCTCGGGTGCTATTAGAGATAGCGCAATAAATCAAAGTGCATTGTCTGCCGGAGGCCCTGGCGCATGAATCTGTGCAGCGGGAACGACCTCGGAACTCCAGGGGCCGAGAAAACCACCGTCTCATGGGGTCGGACTGTCGGGGTCAGGGAAAAATCCAATATATATCTGGTGATATCTCGGGTGCTATTAGAGATAGCGGAATAAATCAAACCGAATTATCTGCAGGAGGTCCTGGCGAATGAATTTGTGCAGCAGGAACGACCTCGGACCACCAGGCGCCGAGAAAATTACAGATATTCGGAATCCGTCGCCCAAGGTCATGTAAAAATCCAGCATACATCTGGTGATATCTCGGGTGCTATTAGAGATAGCGCAATAAACCAAAGTGCATTGTCTGTAGGAGGCCCTGGCGCATGAATCTGTGCAGCGGGAACGACCTCGGACCACCAGGGGCCGAGAAAACTACCGTCTCATGGGGCCGGCCACTCAGGGTCAGGGGAAAATCCAATATATATCTGGTGATATCTCGGGTGCTATTACAGATAGCGCAATAAATCAAAGTGCATTGTCTGTAGGAGGCCCTGGAGCGTGAATCTGTGCAGCGGGATCGACCTAGGACCACCAGGGGCCAAGAAAACCACCGTCTCATGGGGTCGGACACTCAGGGTCGGGGAAAAATCCCATATACATCTGGTGATATCTCGGGTGCTATTAGGGATAGCGAAAGAAATCAACGTGCATTGTCTGCAGGAGGCCCTGGCGCATGAATCTGTGCAGCGGGATCTTCCTCGGACCACCAGGGGCCGAGAATATCACCGTCTCATGGGGCCGGACTGTTAGGGTCAGGGGAAAATCCAATATATATCTGGTGATATCTCGGGTGCTATTAGAGATAGCGCAATAAATCAAAGTGCATTGTCTGCAGGAGGCCCTAGCGCATGAATCTGTGCAGTGGGAACGACCTGGGACCACCAGGGGCCGAGAAAACTACCGTCTCATGGGGCCGAACACTCATTGTCAGGGGAAAATCCAATATATATATGGTGATATCTCGGGTGCTATTAGAGATAGCGCAATAAATCAAAGTGCATTGTCTGCCGGAGGCCCTGGCGCATGAATCTGTGCAGCGGGAACGACCTCGGAACTCCAGGGGCCGAGAAAACCACCGTCTCATGGGGTCGGACTGTCGGGGTCAGGGAAAAATTCAATATATATCTGGTGATATCTCGGGTGCTATTAGAGATAGCGCAATAAATCAAAGTGCATTGTCTGCAGGAGGCCCTGGCGCATGAATCTGTGCAGCGGGATCGACCTCGGACAAACAGGGGCCGAGAAAATCACCGTCTCATGGGGCCGGACTGTTAGGGTCAGGGAAAAATCCAATATATATCTGGTGATATCTCGGGTGCTATTAGAGATAGCGCAATAAATCAAAGTGCATTGTCTGTAGGAGGCTCTGGCGAATGAATCTGTGCAGCGGGAGCGACCTCGGACCACCAGGGGCCGAGAAAACGACCGTCTCATGGGGTCGGACACTCAGGGTCAGGGAACAATCCAATATATATCTGGTGATATTTCGGGTGCTATTACAGATAGCGCAATAAATCAAAGTGCATTGTCTGTAGGAGGCCCTGGCGCATGAATCTGTGCAGCGGGAACGACCTCGGACCAGCAGGGGCCGAGAAAACCACCGTCTCATGGGGCCGGACACTCAGGGTCATGGAAAAATCCAATATATATCTGGTGATATCTCGGGTGCTATTAGAGATAGCGGAATAAATCAAACCGAATTATCTGCAGGAGGTCCTGGCGAATGAATTTGTGCAGCAGGAAAGACCTCGGACCACCAGGCGCCGAGAAAATTACAGATATTCGGAATCCGTCGCCCAAGGTCATGTAAAAATCCAGCATACATCTGGTGATATCTCGGGTGCTATTAGGGATAGCGAAATAAATCAAAGTTCATTGTCTGCAGGAGGCCCTGGCGCATGAATCTGTGCAGCGGCATCGACCTCGGACGTCCAGGGGCCGAGAAAAGCTCCGTCTCATGGGGCCGGACTGTCAGGGTCAGGGATAAATCCAATATATATCTGGTGATATCTCGGGTGCTATTAGAGATAGCGAAATAAATCAAAGTGCATTGTCTGCAGGAGGCCGTGGCGCATAAATCTGTGCCGCGGGAACGACCTCGGACCACCAGGGGCCGAGAAAACCACCGTCTCATGGGGCCGGACACTCAGTGTCAGGGGAAAATCCAATATATATCTGGTGATACCTCGGGTGCTATTACTGATAGCGCAATAAAGCAAAGTGCATTGTCTGTAGGAGGCCCTGGCGCATGAATCTGTGCAGCGGGATCGAATTCGGACCACCAGGGGCCGAGAAAATCACTTTCTCATGAGGCCGGACTGTCAGCGTCAGGGAAAGGTGCAATATATATCTGGTGATATCTCGGGTGCTATTAGAGATAGCATACTAAACCAAAGTGAACTATCTGCAGGGGGCCCTGGCTCATGAATCTGTGCAGCGGGAACGACCTAGGACCACCAGTGGCCGAGAAAACCACCGACACATGGGGCCGGACTGTCAGGGTCAGGGAAGAATCCAATATATATATGGTGATATCTCGGGTGCTATTAGAGGTAGAGCAATAAATCAAAGTCCATTGTCTGTACGAGGCACTGGCGTATGAATCTGTGCAGCAGGAACTACCTCGGACCACCAGGGGCCGAGAAAATTACAGATATTCGGAATCCGTCACACAAGGTCACGCAAAAATCCAGCATCTATCTGATGATATCTCGGGTGCTGTTACAGATAGCGCAATAAACCAAAGTGAATTGTCTGCAGGATGCCTTGGCGCATGAATCTGTGCAGCGGAATCGACCTCGGACCACCAGGGGCCGAGAAAACCACCGTCTCATGGGGTCGGACACTCAGGGTCAGGGAAAATTCCAATATATATCTGGTGATATCTCGGGTGCTATTGCAGATAGCGCAATAAATCAAAGTGCATTGTCTGTAGGAGGCCCTGGCGCATGAATCTGTGCAGCGGCATCGACCTCGGACCACCAGGGGCCGAGAAAAGCTCCGTCTCATGGGGCCGGACTGTCAGGGTCAGGGATAAATCCAATATATATCTGGTGATATCTCGGGTGCTATTAGAGATAGCGAAATAAATCAAAGTGCATTGTCTGCAGGAGGCCCTGGCGCATGAATCTGTGCCGCGGGAACGACCTCGGACCACCAGGGGCTGAGAAAACCACCGTCTCATGGGGCCGGACACTCAGTGTCAGGGGAAAATCCAATATATATCTGGTGATATCTCGGGTGCTATTACTGATAGCGCAATAAAGCAAAGTGCATTGTCTGTAGGAGGCCCTGGCGCATGAATCTGTGCAGCGGGATCGAATTCGGACCACCAGGGGCCGAGAAAATCACTTTCTCATGAGGCCGGACTGTCAGGGTCAGGGGAAAATCCAATATATATCTGGTGATATCTCGGGTGCTATTAGAGATAGCGCAATAAATCAAAGTACATTGTCTGTAGGAGGCCCTGGCGCATGAATCTGTGCAGCGGGAGCGACCTCGGACCATCAGGGGCCGAGAAAACCACCGTCTCATGGGGCCGGACACTCAGGGTCATGGAAAAATCCAATATATATCTGGTGATATCTCGGGTGCTATTAGAGATAGCGGAATAAATCAAAGTGAATTATCTGCAGGAGGTCCTGGCGAATGAATTTGTGCAGCAGGAACGACCTCGGACCACCAGGCGCCGAGAAAATTACAGATATTCGGAATTCGTCGCCCAAGGTCATGTAAAAATCCAGCATACATCTGGTGATATCTCGGGTGCTATTAGAGATAGCGCAATAAACCAAAGTGCATTGTCTGTAGGAGGCCCTGGCGCATGAATCTGTGCAGCGGGAACGACCTCGGACCACCAGGGGCCGAGAAAACTACCGTCTCATGGGGCCGGCCACTCAGGGTCAGGGGAAAATCCAATATATATCTGGTGATATCTCGGGTGCTATTACAGATAGCGCAATAAATCAAAGTGCATTGTCTGTAGGAGGCCCTGCAGCGTGAATCTGTGCAGCGGGATCGACCTAGGACCACCAGGGGCCGAGAAAACCACCGTCTCATGGGGTCGGACACTCAGGGTCGGGGAAAAATCCCATATACATCTGGTGATATCTCGGGTGCTATTAGGGATAGCGAAATAAATCAAAGTTCATTGTCTGCAGGAGGCCCTGGCGCATGAATCTGTGCAGCGGGATCGACCTCGGACCACCAGAGGCCGAGAAAATCACCGTCTCATGGGGCCGGACACTCAGGGTCAGGGAAAAATCCAATATATATATGGTGATATCTTGGGTGCTATTACAGATAGCGCAATAAATCAAAGTGCATTGCCTGTAGGAGGCCCTGGCGCATGAATCTGTGCAGCGGGGACGACCTCGGACCACCAGGGGCCGAGAAAACCACCGTCTCATGGGGTCGGACACTCAGGGTCATGGAAAAATCCAATAGATATCTGCTGATATCTCGGGTGCTATTACAGATAGCGCAATAAATCAAAGTGCATTGTCTCTAGGAGGCCCTGGAGCGTGAATCTGTGCAGCGGGATCGACCTAGGACCACCAGGGGCCGAGAAAACCACCGTCTCATGGGGTCGGACACTCAGGGTCGGGGAAAAATCCCATATACATCTGATGATATCTCGGGTGCTATTAGGGATAGCGAAATAAATCAAAGTGAATTATCTGCAGGGGGCCCTGGCGCATGAATCTGTGCAGCGGGAACGACCTCGGACCAGCAGGGGCCGAGAAAACCATCGTCTCATGGGGTGAGAGACTCAGGGTCAGGGAAAAATCCAATATATATCTGGTGATATCTCGGGTGTTATTAGAGATAGCGGAATAAATCAAAGTGAATTATCTGCATGGGGCCTAGGCGCATGAATCTGTGCAGCGGGATCTACCTCGGACCACGAGGGACCGAGAAAACCATCGGCACATGGGGCCGGACTGTCAGGGTCAAGGAAAAATCCAATATATATCTGGTGATATCACGGGTGCTATTAAAGATAGCCCAATAAATCAAAGTGCATTGTCTGCAGGAGGCCCTGGCGCATGAATCTGTGCAGCGGGATCGACCTCGGAAAACCAGGGGCCGAGAAAACTACCGTCTCATGGGGCCGGCCACTCAGGGTCAGGGGAAAATCCAATATATATCTGGTGATATCTCGGGTGCTATTACAGATAGCGCAATAAATCAAAGTGCATTGTCTGTAGGAGGCCCTGGAGCGTGAATCTGTTCAGCGGGATCGACCTAGGACCACCAGGGGCCGAGAAAACCACCGTCTCATGGGGTCGGACACTCAGGGTCGGGGAAAAATCCCATATACGTCTGGTGATATCTCGGGTGCTATTAGGGATAGCGAAATAAATCAAAGTTCATTGTCTGCAGGAGGCCCTGGCGCATGAATCTGTGCAGCGGCATCGACCTCGGACCACCAGGGGCCGAGAAAAGCTCCGTCTCATGGGGCCGGACTGTCAGGGTCAGGGATAAATCCAATATATATCTGGTGATATCTCGGGTGCTATTAGAGATAGCGAAATAAATCAAAGTGCATTGTCTGTAGGAGGCCCTGGCGCATGAATCTGTGCAGCGGGATCGAATTCGGACCACCAGTGGCCGAGAAAATCACTTTCTCATGAGGCCGGTCTGTCAGCGTCAGGGAAAGGTGCAATATATATCTGGTGATATCTCGGGTGCTATTAGAGATAGCGCAATAAATCAAAGTGCATTGTCTGCAGGAGGCCCTAGCGCATGAATCTGTGCAGCGGGAACGACCTGGGACCACCAGGGGCCGAGAAAACTACCGTCTCATGGTGTTCGACACTCAGTGTCAGGGAAAAATCCAATATATATCTGGTGATATCTCGGGTGCTATTACAGATCGCGCACTAAACCAAAGTGAACTATCTGCAGGGGGCCCTGGCTCATGAATCTGTGCAGCGGGAACGACCTAGGACCACCAGTGGCCGAGAAAACCACCGACACAGGGGGCCGGACTGTCAGGGTCAGGGAAGAATCCAATATATATATGGTGATATCTCGGGTGCTATTAGAGGTAGAGCAATAAATCAAAGTCCATTGTCTGTACGAGGCACTGGCGTATGAATCTGTGCAGCGGGAACGACCTCGGGCCACCAGGGGCCGAGAAAATTACAGATATTCGGAATCCGTCACACAAGGTCACGTAAAAATCCAGCATCTATCTGATGATATCTCGGGTGCTGTTACAGATAGCGCAATAAACCAAAGTGAATTGTCTGCAGGATGCCTTGGCGCATGAATCTGTGCAGCGGAATCGACCTCGGACCACCAGGGGCCGAGAAAACCACCGTCTCATGGGGTCGGACACTCAGGGTCAGGGAAAATTCCAATATATATCTGGTGATATCTCGGGTGCTATTGCAGATAGCGCAATAAATCAAAGTGCATTGTCTGTAGGAGGCCCTGGCGCATGAATCTGTGCAGCGGCATCGACCTCGGACCACCAGGGGCCGAGAAAAGCTCCGTCTCATGGGGCCGGACCCTCAGGGTCAGGGGAAAATCCAATATATATATGGTGATATCTCGGGTGCTATTACAGATACCGCAATAAATCAAAGTGCATTGTCTGTAGGAGACCCTGGCGCATGAACCTGTGCAGCGGGAACGACCTCGGACCACCAGGGGCCGAGAAAACGACCGTCTCATGGGGCCGGACGCTCAGGGTCAGGGAAAAATCCAATATATAGGTGGTGATATCTCGGGTGCTATTACAGATAGCGCAATAAATCAAAGTGCATTGTCTGTAGGAGGCCCTGGCGCATGAATCTGTGCAGCGGGAACGACCTCGGAGCACCAGGGGCGAGACAACCACCTTCTCATGGGGCCGGACACTCAGGGTCAGGGAAAAATCCAATATATATCTGGTGATATCTCGGGTGCTATTACAGATAGCGCAATAAATCAAAGTGCATTACCTGTAGGAGGCCCTGGCGCATGAATCTGTGCAGCGGGAACGTCCTCGGACCTCCAGGGGCCGAGAAAACCACAGTCTCATGGGGCCGGACTCTCAGGGTCAGGGGAAAATCCAATATAGATCTGGTGATATCTCGGGTGCTATTAGAGATAGCGCAATAAATCAAAGTGCATTACCTGTAGGAGGCCCCGGCGCATGAATCTGTGCAGCGGGAACGTCCTCGGACCTCCAGGGGCCGAGACAACGACCGTCTCATGGGGCCGGACACTCAGGGTCAGGGTAAAATCCAATATATATCTGGTGATATCTCGGGTGCTATTACAGATAGCGCAATAAATCAAAGTGCATTGTCTGTAGGAGGCCCTGGCGCATGAATCTGTGCAGCGGGAACGACCTCGGACTACCAGGGGCCGAGAAAACCACAGTCTCATGGGGCCGGACACTCAGGGTCAGGGGAAAATCCAATGTATATCTGATGATATATCGGGTGCTATTAGAGATAGCGCAATAAACCAAAGTGAATTATCTGCAGGAGGCCCTGGCGCATGAATCTGTGCAACGGGAACGACCTCGGACCACAAGGGGCCGAGAAAACCACAGTCTCATGGGGCCGGACACTCAGGGTCAGGGGAAAATCCAATATATATCTGGTGATATCTCGGGTGCTATCAGAGATAGCGCAATAAATCAAAGTGCATTGTCTGTAGGAGGCCCTGGCGCATGAATCTGTGCAACGGGAACGACCTTGGACCTCCAGGGGCCGAGACAACCACCGTCACATAGGGCCGGACACTCAGGGTCAGGGAAAAATCCAATATATATCTGGTGATATCTCGGGTGCTATTACAGATAGCGCAATAAATCAAAGTGCATTGTTTGTAGGAGGCCCTGGCGCATGAATCTGTGCAGCGGGAACGACCTCGGACCACCAGGGCCGAGAAAACCACAGTCTCATGGGGCCGGACTCTCAGGGTCAGGGGAAAATCCAATATAGATCTGGTGATATCTCGGGTGCTATTACAGATAGCGCAATAAATCAAAGTGCATTACCTGTAGGAGGCCCTGGCGCATGAATCTGTGCAGCGGGAACGACCTCGGACGACCAGGGGCCGAGAAAACCACAGTCTCATGGGGCCGGACACTCAGGGTCAGGGGAAAATCCAATGTATATCTGATGATATATCGGGTGCTATTAGAGATAGCGCAATAAACCAAAGTGAATTATCTGCAGGAGGCCCTGGCGCATGAATCTGTGCAACGGGAACGACCTTGGACCACAAGGGGCCGAGAAAACCACAGTCTCATGGGGCCGGACACTGAGGGTCAGGGGAAAATCCAATATAGATCTGGTGATAACTCGGGTGCTATTACAGATAGCGCTATAAATCAAAGTGCATTGTCTGTAGGAGGCCCTGGCGCATGAATCTGTGCAGCGCGAACGACCTCGGACCACCAGAGGCCGAGACAACCACCGTCTCATGAGGCCGGACACTCAGGGTCTGGGAAAAATCCAATATATATCTGGTGATATCTCGGGTGCTATCAGAGATAGCGCAATAAACCAAAGTGAATTATCTGCAGGAGGCCCTGGCGCATGAATCTGTGCAGCGGGAACGACCTCGGACCTCCAGGGGCCGAGACAACCACCGTCACATAGGGCCGGACACTCAGGGTCAGGGTAAAATCCAATATATATCTGGTGATATCTCGGCTGCTATTACAGATAGCGCAATAAATCAAAGTGCATTGTTTGTAGGAGGCCCTGGCGCATGAATCTGTGCAGCGGGAACTACCTCGGACCACCAGGCTCCGAGAAAACCACCGTCTCATGGGGCCGCACACTCAGGGTCACTGAAAAATCCAATATATATCTGGTGATATCTCGGGTGCTATTACAGATAGCGCAATAAATCAAAGTGCATTGTCTGTAGGAGGCCCTGGCGCATGAATCTGTACAGCGGGAACAACCTCGGACCGCCAGGGGCCGAGAAAACCACAGTCTCATTGGGCAGGACACTCAGGGTCAGTGAAAAATCCAATATATATCTGGTGATATCTCGGGTGCTATTACAGATAGCGCAATAAATCAAAGTGCATTGTCTGTAGGAGACCCTGGCGCATGAACCTGTGCAGCGGGAACGTTCTCGGACCACCAGGGGCCGAGAAAACCACAGTCTCATGGGGCCGGATACTCAGGGTCAGGGGAAAATCCAATATAGATCTGGTGATATCTCGGGTGCTATTACAGATAGCGCAATAAATCAAAGTGCATTGTCTGTAGGAGGCCCTGGCGCATGAATCTGTGCAGCGGGAACGACCTCGGACTACCAGGGGCCGAGAAAACCACAGTCACATGGGGCCGGACACTCAGGGTCAGGGGAAAATCCAATGTGTATCTGATGATATATCGGGTGCTATTAGAGATAGCGCAATAAACCAAAGTGAATTATCTGCAGGAGGCCCTGGCGCATGAATCTGTGCAACGGGAACGACCTCGGACCACAAGGGGCCGAGAAAACCACAGTCTCATGGGGCCAGACACTCAGGGTCAGGGGAAAATCCAATATAGATCTGGTGATAACTCGGGTGCTATTACAGATAGCGCAATAAATCAAAGTGCATTGTCTGTAGGAGGCTCTGGCGCATGAATCTGTGCAGCGGGAACGACCTCGGACCACCAGAGGCCGAGACAACCACCGTCTCATGGGGCCGGACACTCAGGGTCTGGGAAAAATCCAATATATATCCGGTGATATCTCGGGTGCTATTACAGATAGCGCAATAAATCAAAGTGCATTGTCTGTAGGAGGCCCTGACGCATGAATCTGTGCAGCGGGAACGACCTCGGACCACCAGGGGCCGAGAAAACCGCAGTCTCATGGGGCCGGACACTCAGGGTCAGGGGAAAATCCAATATATATCTGGTGATATCTCGGGTGCTATCAGAGATAGCGCAATAAACCAAAGTGAATTATCTGCAGGAGGCCCTGGCGCATGAATCTGTGCAGCGGGAACGACCTCGGACCTCCAGGGGCCGAGACAACCACCGTCACATAGGGCCGGACACTCAGGGTCAGGGCAAAATCCAATATATATCTGGTGATATCTCGGGTGCTATTACAGATAGCACAATAAATCAAAGTGCATTGTCTGTAGGAGGCCCTGGCGCATGAATCGGTGCAGCTCGAACGACCTCCGACCACCAGGGGCCGAGAAAACCACCGTCTCATGGGGCCGGACACTCAGGGTCAGGGGAAAATCCAATATATATCAGGTGATATCTCGGCTGCTATTAGAGATAGCGCAATAAGCCAAATTGAATTATCTGCAGGAGGCCCTGGCGCATGCATCTGTGCAGAGGGAACGACCTCGGACCACCAGGGGACAAGAAAACCACCGTCTCATGGGGCCGGACACTCAGGGTCAGGGGAAAATCCAATATATATCTGGTGATATCTCGGGTGCTATTACAGATAGCGCAATAAATCAAAGTGCATTGTCTGTAGGAGGCCCTGGCGCATGAATCTGGACAGCGGGAACTACCTCCGACCACCAGGGGCCGAGAAAACCACCGTCTCATGGGGCCGGACACTCAGGGTCCGGGAAAAATCGAATACAAATCTGGTGATATCTCGGGTGATATTACAGATAGCGCAATAAATCAAAAAGCATTGTCTGCAGGAGGCCCTGGCGCATGAATCTATGCAGCGGGAACGATCTCGGACCACCAGGGGCCGAGAAAACCACCGTCTCATGGGGTCGGACTGTCAGGGTCAGGGAAAAATCCGATATATATCTGGAGATATCTCGGGTCCTATTACAGATAGCGCAATAAATCAAAGTGCATTACCTGTAGGAGGCCCTGGCGCATGAATCTGTGCAGGGGGAACGACCTCGGACCTCCAGGGATGAGACAACCACCTTCTCATGGGGCCGGACTCTCAGGGTCAGGGAAAAATCCAATATATATCTGGTGATATCTCGGGTGCTATTACAGATAGCGCAATAAATCAAAGTGCATTACCTGTAGGAGGCCCTGGCGCATGAATCTGTGCAGCGGGAACGTCCTCGGACCTCCAGGGGCCGAGACAACGACCGTCTCATGGGGCCGGACACTCAGGGTCAGGGTAAAACCCAATATATATCTGGTGATATCTCGGGTGCTATTAGAGATAGCGCAATAAACCAGAGTGAATTGTCTGCAGGAGGCCCTGGCGCATGAATCTGTGCAGCGGGAAAGACCTCGGACCACCAGGGGCCGAAAAAACCACAGTCTCATGGGTCCGGACACTCAGGGTCAGGGTAAAATCCAATATATATCTGCTGATATCTCGGGTGCTATTAGAGATAGCGCAATAAACCAAAGTGAATTATCTGCAGGAGGCCCTGGCGCATGAATCTGTGCAGCGGGAACGACCTCAGAACACCAGGGACCGAGAAAACCTCCGTCTCATGGGGCCGGACACTCAGGGTCAGTGAAAAATCCAATATATATGTGGTGATATCTCGGGTGCTATTACAGATAGCGCAATAAATCAAAGTGCATTGTCTGTAGGAGGCCCTGGCGCATGAATCTGTGCAGCGGGAACGACCTCGGACCACCAGGGGCCGAGAAAACGACCGCCTCATGGGGCCGGACACTCAGAGTCAGTGAAAAATCCAATATATATCTGGTGATATCTCGGCTGCTTTTACAGATAGCGCAATAAATCAAAGTGCATTGTCTGTAGGAGGCCCTGGCGCATGAATCTGTGCAGCGGGAACGACCTCGGAGCACCAGGGGCCGAGAAAACCACAGTCTCATGGGGCCGGACACTCAGGGTCAGGGGAAAATCCAATATATATCTGGTGATATCTCGGGTGCTATTAGAGATAGCGCAATAAACCAAAGTGAATTATCTGCAGGAGGCCCTGGCGCATGAATCTGTGCAACGGGAACGACCTCGGACCACCAGGGGCCGAGAAAACCACAGTCTCATGGTGCCGGACCCTCAGGGTCAGGGGAAAATCCAATATATATATGGTGATATCTCGGGTGCTATTACAGATACCGCAATAAATCAAAGTGCATTGTCTGTAGGAGACCCTGGCGCATGAACCTGTGCAGCGGGAACGACCTCGGACCACCAGGGGCCGAGAAAACGACCGTCTCATGGGGCCGGACGCTCAGGGTCAGGGAAAAATCCAATATATAGGTGGTGATATCTCGGGTGCTATTACAGATAGCGCAATAAATGAAAGTGCATTGTCTGTAGGAGACCCTGGCGCATGAACCTGTGCAGCGGGAACGACCTCGGAAAACCAGGAGCCGAGAAAACCACAGTCTCATGGGGCCGTGCACTCAGGGTCAGGGAAAAATCCAATATATATCTGGTGATATCTCGGGTGCTATTAGAGATAGCGCAATAAACCAAAGTGAATTATTTGCAGGAGGCCCTGGCGCATGAATCTGTGCAGCGGGAACGACCTCGGACCACCAGGGGCCGAGAAAACGACCGTCTCATGGGGCCGGACACTCACTGTCAGTGAAAAATCCAATATATATCTGCTGATATCTCGGGTGCTATTAGAGATAGCGCAATAAACCAAAGTGCATTGTCTGTAGGAGGCCCTGGCGCATGAATCTGTGCAGCGGGAACGACCTCAGAACACCAGGGACCGAGAAAACCACCGTCTCATGGGGCCGGACACTCAGGGTCAGTGAAAATCCAATATATATGTGGTGATATCTCGGGTGCTATTACAGATAGCGCAATAAATCAAAGTGCATTGTCTGTAGGAGGCCCTGGCGCATGAATCTGTGCAGCGGGAACGACCTCGGAGCACCAGGGGCGAGACAACCACCTTCTCATGGGGCCGGACACTCAGGGTCAGGGAAAAATCCAATATATATCTGGTGATATCTCGGGTGCTATTACAGATAGCGCAATAAATCAAAGTGCATTACCTGTAGGAGGCCCTGGCGCATGAATCTGTGCAGCGGGAACGTCCTCGAACCTCCAGGGGCCGAGAAAACCACAGTCTCATGGGGCCGGACACTCAGGGTCAGGGGAAAATCCAATGTATATCTGATGATATATCGGGTGCTATTAGAGATAGCGCAATAAACCAAAGTGAATTATCTGCAGGAGGCCCTGGCGCATGAATCTGTGCAACGGGAACGACCTCGGACCACAAGGGGCCGAGAAAACCACAGTCTCATGGGGCCGGACACTCAGGGTCAGGGGAAAATCCAATATAGATCTGGTGATAACTCGGGTGCTATTACAGATAGCCCAATAAATCAATGTGCATTGTCTGTAGGAGGCCCTGGCGCATGAATCTGTGCAGCGGGAACGACCTCGGACCACGAGGGTCCGAGAAAACCACCGTCTCATGGGGCCGCACACTCAGGGTCAGTGAAAAATCCAATATATATCTGGTGATATCTCGGGTGCTATTACAGATAGCGCAATAAATCAAAGTGCATTGTCTGTAGGAGGCCCTGGCGCATGAATCTGTGCAGCGGGAACGACCTCGGACGACCAGGGGCCGAGAAAACAACAGTCTCATGGGGCCGGACACTCAGGGTCAGGGGAAAATCCAATGTATATCTGATGATATATCGGGTGCTATTTGAGATAGCGCAATAAACCAATGTGAATTATCTGCAGGAGGCCCTGGCGCATGAATCTGTGCAACGGGATCGACCTCGGACCACAAAGGGCCGAGAAAACCACAGTCTCATGGGGCCAGACACTCTGGGTCAGGGGAAAATCCAATATAGATCTGGTGATAACTCGGGTGCTATTACAGATAGCGCAATAAACCAAAGTGAATTGTCTGCAGGATGCCTTGGCGCATGAATCTGTGCAGCGGAATCGACCTCGGACCACCAGGGGCCGAGAAAACCACCGTCTCATGGGGTCGGACACTCAGGGTCAGGGAAAATTCCAATATATAGGTGGTGATATCTCGGGTGCTATTACAGATACCGCAATAAATCAAAGTGCATTGTCTGTAGGAGACCCTGGCGCATGAACCTGTGCAGCGGGAACGACCTCGGACCACCAGGGGCCGAGAAAACGACCGTCTCATGGGGCCGGACGCTCAGGGTCAGGGAAAAATCCAATATATAGGTGGTGATATCTCGGGTGCTATTACAGATAGCGCAATAAATCAAAGTGCATTGTCTGTAGGAGGCCCTGGCGCATGAATCTGTGCAGCGGGAACGACCTCGGAGCACCAGGGGCGAGACAACCACCTTCTCATGGGGCCGGACACTCAGGGTCAGGGAAAAATCCAATATATATCTGGTGATATCTCGGGTGCTATTACAGATAGCGCAATAAATCAAAGTGCATTACCTGTAGGAGGCCCTGGCGCATGAATCTGTGCAGCGGGAACGTCCTCGGACCTCCAGGGGCCGAGAAAACCACAGTCTCATGGGGCCGGACTCTCAGGGTCAGGGGAAAATCCAATATAGATCTGGTGATATCTCGGGTGCTATTAGAGATAGCGCAATAAATCAAAGTGCATTACCTGTAGGAGGCCCCGGCGCATGAATCTGTGCAGCGGGAACGTCCTCGGACCTCCAGGGGCCGAGACAACGACCGTCTCATGGGGCCGGACACTCAGGGTCAGGGTAAAATCCAATATATATCTGGTGATATCTCGGGTGCTATTACAGATAGCGCAATAAATCAAAGTGCATTGTCTGTAGGAGGCCCTGGCGCATGAATCTGTGCAGCGGGAACGACCTCGGACTACCAGGGGCCGAGAAAACCACAGTCTCATGGGGCCGGACACTCAGGGTCAGGGGAAAATCCAATGTATATCTGATGATATATCGGGTGCTATTAGAGATAGCGCAATAAACCAAAGTGAATTATCTGCAGGAGGCCCTGGCGCATGAATCTGTGCAACGGGAACGACCTCGGACCACAAGGGGCCGAGAAAACCACAGTCTCATGGGGCCGGACACTCAGGGTCAGGGGAAAATCCAATATATATCTGGTGATATCTCGGGTGCTATCAGAGATAGCGCAATAAATCAAAGTGCATTGTCTGTAGGAGGCCCTGGCGCATGAATCTGTGCAACGGGAACGACCTTGGACCTCCAGGGGCCGAGACAACCACCGTCACATAGGGCCGGACACTCAGGGTCAGGGTAAAATCCAATATATATCTGGTGATATCTCGGGTGCTATTACAGATAGCGCAATAAATCAAAGTGCATTGTTTGTAGGAGGCCCTGGCGCATGAATCTGTGCAGCGGGAACGACCTCGGACCACCAGGGCCGAGAAAACCACAGTCTCATGGGGCCGGACTCTCAGGGTCAGGGGAAAATCCAATATAGATCTGGTGATATCTCGGGTGCTATTACAGATAGCGCAATAAATCAAAGTGCATTACCTGTAGGAGGCCCTGGCGCATGAATCTGTGCAGCGGGAACGACCTCGGACGACCAGGGGCCGAGAAAACCACAGTCTCATGGGGCCGGACACTCAGGGTCAGGGGAAAATCCAATGTATATCTGATGATATATCGGGTGCTATTAGAGATAGCGCAATAAACCAAAGTGAATTATCTGCAGGAGGCCCTGGCGCATGAATCTGTGCAACGGGAACGACCTTGGACCACAAGGGGCCGAGAAAACCACAGTCTCATGGGGCCGGACACTGAGGGTCAGGGGAAAATCCAATATAGATCTGGTGATAACTCGGGTGCTATTACAGATAGCGCTATAAATCAAAGTGCATTGTCTGTAGGAGGCCCTGGCGCATGAATCTGTGCAGCGCGAACGACCTCGGACCACCAGAGGCCGAGACAACCACCGTCTCATGAGGCCGGACACTCAGGGTCTGGGAAAAATCCAATATATATCTGGTGATATCTCGGGTGCTATCAGAGATAGCGCAATAAACCAAAGTGAATTATCTGCAGGAGGCCCTGGCGCATGAATCTGTGCAGCGGGAACGACCTCGGACCTCCAGGGGCCGAGACAACCACCGTCACATAGGGCCGGACACTCAGGGTCAGGGTAAAATCCAATATATATCTGGTGATATCTCGGCTGCTATTACAGATAGCGCAATAAATCAAAGTGCATTGTTTGTAGGAGGCCCTGGCGCATGAATCTGTGCAGCGGGAACTACCTCGGACCACCAGGCTCCGAGAAAACCACCGTCTCATGGGGCCGCACACTCAGGGTCACTGAAAAATCCAATATATATCTGGTGATATCTCGGGTGCTATTACAGATAGCGCAATAAATCAAAGTGCATTGTCTGTAGGAGGCCCTGGCGCATGAATCTGTACAGCGGGAACAACCTCGGACCGCCAGGGGCCGAGAAAACCACAGTCTCATTGGGCAGGACACTCAGGGTCAGTGAAAAATCCAATATATATCTGGTGATATCTCGGGTGCTATTACAGATAGCGCAATAAATCAAAGTGCATTGTCTGTAGGAGACCCTGGCGCATGAACCTGTGCAGCGGGAACGTTCTCGGACCACCAGGGGCCGAGAAAACCACAGTCTCATGGGGCCGGATACTCAGGGTCAGGGGAAAATCCAATATAGATCTGGTGATATCTCGGGTGCTATTACAGATAGCGCAATAAATCAAAGTGCATTGTCTGTAGGAGGCCCTGGCGCATGAATCTGTGCAGCGGGAACGACCTCGGACTACCAGGGGCCGAGAAAACCACAGTCACATGGGGCCGGACACTCAGGGTCAGGGGAAAATCCAATGTGTATCTGATGATATATCGGGTGCTATTAGAGATAGCGCAATAAACCAAAGTGAATTATCTGCAGGAGGCCCTGGCGCATGAATCTGTGCAACGGGAACGACCTCGGACCACAAGGGGCCGAGAAAACCACAGTCTCATGGGGCCAGACACTCAGGGTCAGGGGAAAATCCAATATAGATCTGGTGATAACTCGGGTGCTATTACAGATAGCGCAATAAATCAAAGTGCATTGTCTGTAGGAGGCTCTGGCGCATGAATCTGTGCAGCGGGAACGACCTCGGACCACCAGAGGCCGAGACAACCACCGTCTCATGGGGCCGGACACTCAGGGTCTGGGAAAAATCCAATATATATCCGGTGATATCTCGGGTGCTATTACAGATAGCGCAATAAATCAAAGTGCATTGTCTGTAGGAGGCCCTGACGCATGAATCTGTGCAGCGGGAACGACCTCGGACCACCAGGGGCCGAGAAAACCGCAGTCTCATGGGGCCGGACACTCAGGGTCAGGGGAAAATCCAATATATATCTGGTGATATCTCGGGTGCTATCAGAGATAGCGCAATAAACCAAAGTGAATTATCTGCAGGAGGCCCTGGCGCATGAATCTGTGCAGCGGGAACGACCTCGGACCTCCAGGGGCCGAGACAACCACCGTCACATAGGGCCGGACACTCAGGGTCAGGGCAAAATCCAATATATATCTGGTGATATCTCGGGTGCTATTACAGATAGCACAATAAATCAAAGTGCATTGTCTGTAGGAGGCCCTGGCGCATGAATCGGTGCAGCTCGAACGACCTCCGACCACCAGGGGCCGAGAAAACCACCGTCTCATGGGGCCGGACACTCAGGGTCAGGGGAAAATCCAATATATATCAGGTGATATCTCGGCTGCTATTAGAGATAGCGCAATAAGCCAAATTGAATTATCTGCAGGAGGCCCTGGCGCATGCATCTGTGCAGAGGGAACGACCTCGGACCACCAGGGGACAAGAAAACCACCGTCTCATGGGGCCGGACACTCAGGGTCAGGGGAAAATCCAATATATATCTGGTGATATCTCGGGTGCTATTACAGATAGCGCAATAAATCAAAGTGCATTGTCTGTAGGAGGCCCTGGCGCATGAATCTGGACAGCGGGAACTACCTCCGACCACCAGGGGCCGAGAAAACCACCGTCTCATGGGGCCGGACACTCAGGGTCCGGGAAAAATCGAATACAAATCTGGTGATATCTCGGGTGATATTACAGATAGCGCAATAAATCAAAAAGCATTGTCTGCAGGAGGCCCTGGCGCATGAATCTATGCAGCGGGAACGATCTCGGACCACCAGGGGCCGAGAAAACCACCGTCTCATGGGGTCGGACTGTCAGGGTCAGGGAAAAATCCGATATATATCTGGAGATATCTCGGGTCCTATTACAGATAGCGCAATAAATCAAAGTGCATTACCTGTAGGAGGCCCTGGCGCATGAATCTGTGCAGGGGGAACGACCTCGGACCTCCAGGGATGAGACAACCACCTTCTCATGGGGCCGGACTCTCAGGGTCAGGGAAAAATCCAATATATATCTGGTGATATCTCGGGTGCTATTACAGATAGCGCAATAAATCAAAGTGCATTACCTGTAGGAGGCCCTGGCGCATGAATCTGTGCAGCGGGAACGTCCTCGGACCTCCAGGGGCCGAGACAACGACCGTCTCATGGGGCCGGACACTCAGGGTCAGGGTAAAACCCAATATATATCTGGTGATATCTCGGGTGCTATTAGAGATAGCGCAATAAACCAGAGTGAATTGTCTGCAGGAGGCCCTGGCGCATGAATCTGTGCAGCGGGAAAGACCTCGGACCACCAGGGGCCGAAAAAACCACAGTCTCATGGGTCCGGACACTCAGGGTCAGGGTAAAATCCAATATATATCTGCTGATATCTCGGGTGCTATTAGAGATAGCGCAATAAACCAAAGTGAATTATCTGCAGGAGGCCCTGGCGCATGAATCTGTGCAGCGGGAACGACCTCAGAACACCAGGGACCGAGAAAACCTCCGTCTCATGGGGCCGGACACTCAGGGTCAGTGAAAAATCCAATATATATGTGGTGATATCTCGGGTGCTATTACAGATAGCGCAATAAATCAAAGTGCATTGTCTGTAGGAGGCCCTGGCGCATGAATCTGTGCAGCGGGAACGACCTCGGACCACCAGGGGCCGAGAAAACGACCGCCTCATGGGGCCGGACACTCAGAGTCAGTGAAAAATCCAATATATATCTGGTGATATCTCGGCTGCTTTTACAGATAGCGCAATAAATCAAAGTGCATTGTCTGTAGGAGGCCCTGGCGCATGAATCTGTGCAGCGGGAACGACCTCGGAGCACCAGGGGCCGAGAAAACCACAGTCTCATGGGGCCGGACACTCAGGGTCAGGGGAAAATCCAATATATATCTGGTGATATCTCGGGTGCTATTAGAGATAGCGCAATAAACCAAAGTGAATTATCTGCAGGAGGCCCTGGCGCATGAATCTGTGCAACGGGAACGACCTCGGACCACCAGGGGCCGAGAAAACCACAGTCTCATGGTGCCGGACCCTCAGGGTCAGGGGAAAATCCAATATATATATGGTGATATCTCGGGTGCTATTACAGATACCGCAATAAATCAAAGTGCATTGTCTGTAGGAGACCCTGGCGCATGAACCTGTGCAGCGGGAACGACCTCGGACCACCAGGGGCCGAGAAAACGACCGTCTCATGGGGCCGGACGCTCAGGGTCAGGGAAAAATCCAATATATAGGTGGTGATATCTCGGGTGCTATTACAGATAGCGCAATAAATGAAAGTGCATTGTCTGTAGGAGACCCTGGCGCATGAACCTGTGCAGCGGGAACGACCTCGGAAAACCAGGAGCCGAGAAAACCACAGTCTCATGGGGCCGTGCACTCAGGGTCAGGGAAAAATCCAATATATATCTGGTGATATCTCGGGTGCTATTAGAGATAGCGCAATAAACCAAAGTGAATTATTTGCAGGAGGCCCTGGCGCATGAATCTGTGCAGCGGGAACGACCTCGGACCACCAGGGGCCGAGAAAACGACCGTCTCATGGGGCCGGACACTCACTGTCAGTGAAAAATCCAATATATATCTGCTGATATCTCGGGTGCTATTAGAGATAGCGCAATAAACCAAAGTGCATTGTCTGTAGGAGGCCCTGGCGCATGAATCTGTGCAGCGGGAACGACCTCAGAACACCAGGGACCGAGAAAACCACCGTCTCATGGGGCCGGACACTCAGGGTCAGTGAAAATCCAATATATATGTGGTGATATCTCGGGTGCTATTACAGATAGCGCAATAAATCAAAGTGCATTGTCTGTAGGAGGCCCTGGCGCATGAATCTGTGCAGCGGGAACGACCTCGGAGCACCAGGGGCGAGACAACCACCTTCTCATGGGGCCGGACACTCAGGGTCAGGGAAAAATCCAATATATATCTGGTGATATCTCGGGTGCTATTACAGATAGCGCAATAAATCAAAGTGCATTACCTGTAGGAGGCCCTGGCGCATGAATCTGTGCAGCGGGAACGTCCTCGAACCTCCAGGGGCCGAGAAAACCACAGTCTCATGGGGCCGGACACTCAGGGTCAGGGGAAAATCCAATGTATATCTGATGATATATCGGGTGCTATTAGAGATAGCGCAATAAACCAAAGTGAATTATCTGCAGGAGGCCCTGGCGCATGAATCTGTGCAACGGGAACGACCTCGGACCACAAGGGGCCGAGAAAACCACAGTCTCATGGGGCCGGACACTCAGGGTCAGGGGAAAATCCAATATAGATCTGGTGATAACTCGGGTGCTATTACAGATAGCCCAATAAATCAATGTGCATTGTCTGTAGGAGGCCCTGGCGCATGAATCTGTGCAGCGGGAACGACCTCGGACCACGAGGGTCCGAGAAAACCACCGTCTCATGGGGCCGCACACTCAGGGTCAGTGAAAAATCCAATATATATCTGGTGATATCTCGGGTGCTATTACAGATAGCGCAATAAATCAAAGTGCATTGTCTGTAGGAGGCCCTGGCGCATGAATCTGTGCAGCGGGAACGACCTCGGACGACCAGGGGCCGAGAAAACAACAGTCTCATGGGGCCGGACACTCAGGGTCAGGGGAAAATCCAATGTATATCTGATGATATATCGGGTGCTATTTGAGATAGCGCAATAAACCAATGTGAATTATCTGCAGGAGGCCCTGGCGCATGAATCTGTGCAACGGGATCGACCTCGGACCACAAAGGGCCGAGAAAACCACAGTCTCATGGGGCCAGACACTCTGGGTCAGGGGAAAATCCAATATAGATCTGGTGATAACTCGGGTGCTATTACAGATAGCGCAATAAATCAAAGTGCATTGTCTGTAGGAGGCCCTGGCGCATGAATCTGTGCAGCGGGAACGACCTCGGACCACCAGAGGCCGAGACAACCACCGTCTCATGGGGCCGGACACTCAGGGTCTGGGAAAAATCCAATATATATCCGGTGATATCTCGGGTGCTATTACAGATAGCGCAATAAATCAAAGTGCATTGTCTGTAGGAGGCCCTGGCGCATGAATCTGTGCAGCGGGAACGACCTCGGACCACCAGGGGCCGAGAAAACCGCAGTCTCATGGGCCCGGACACTCAGGGTCAGGGGAAAATCCAATATATATCTGGTGATATCTCGGGTGCTATCAGAGATAGCGCAATAAACCAAAGTGAATTATCTGCAGGAGGCCCTGGCGCATGAATCTGTGCAGCGGGAACGACCTCGGACCTCCAGGGGCCGAGACAACCACCGTCACATAGGGCCGGACACTCAGGGTCAGGGTAAAATCCAATATATATCTGGTGATATCTCGGGTGCTATTACAGATAGCGCAATAAATCAAAGTGCATTGTTTGTAGGAGGCCCTGGCGCATGAATCTGTGCAGCGGGAACGACCTCGGACCACTAGGGGCCGAGACAACCACCGTCTCATGGGGCCGGACACTCAGGGTCAGGGCAAAATCCAATATATATCTGGTGATATCTCGGGTGCTATTACAGATAGCACAATAAATCAAAGTGCATTGTCTGTAGGAGGCCCTGGCGCATGAGTCGGTGCAGCTCGAACGACCTCGGACCACCAGGGGCCGAGACAGCCACCGTCTCATGGGGCCGGACACTCAGGGTCAGGGAAAAATACAATATATATCTGGTGAAATCACGGGTGTTATTAGAGATAGCGCAATATACCAAAGTGAATTATTTGCAGGAGGCCCTGGCGCATGCATCTGTGCAGCGGGAACGGCCTCGGGCCACCAGGGGACCAGAAAACCATCATCTCATGGGGCCGGACACTCAGGGTCGGGGAAAAATCAAATACATATCCGGTGATATCTCGGGTGCTATTACAGATAGCGCAATAAATCAAAGTGCATTGTCTGTAGGAGGCCCTGGCGCATGAATCTGTGCAGCGGGAACGACCTCGGACCACCAGGGGCAGAGAAAACCACCGTCTCATGGGGCCGGACACTCAGGGTCAGGGGAAAATCCAATGTATATCTGATGATATATCGGGTGCTATTAGAGATAGCGCAATAAACCAAAGTGAATTATCTGCAGGAGGCCCTGGCGCATTAATCTGTGCAGCTCGGACGACCTCGGAACACCAGGGGCCGAGAAAACCACAGTCACATGGGGCCGGACACTCAGGGTCAGGGGAAAATCCAATATATATCTGGTGATATCTCTGGTGCTATTAGGGATAGCGCAATAAACCAAAGTGAATTATCTGCAGGAGGCCCTGGCGCATGCATCTGTGCAGCGGGAACGGCCTCGGACCACCAGGGGCCGAGAAAACCACCGTCTCATGGGGCCGGACACTCAGGGTCAGGGAAAAATCCAATATATATCTGGTGATATCTCGGGTGCTATTATATATAGCACAATAAATCAAAGTGCATTGTCTGTAGGAGGCCCTGGCGCATGAATCTGTGCAGCTCGGACGACCTCGGAACACCAGGGGCCGAGAAAACCACAGTCACATGGGGCCGGACACTCAGGGTCAGGGGAAAATCCAATATATATCTGGTGATATCTCGGGTGCTGTTAGAGATAGCGCAATAAACCAAAGTGAATTATCTGCAGGAGGCCCTGGCGCATTAATCTGTGCAGTTCGGAAGACCTCGGAACACCATGGGCCGAGAAAACCACAGTCACATGGGGCCGGACACTCAGGGTCAGGGGAAAATCGAATATATATCTGGTGATATCTCGGGTGATATTGGAGATAGCGCAATAAACCAAAGTGAATTATCTGCAGGAGGCCGTGGCGCATGCATCTGTGCAGCGGGAACGACCTCGGACCACCAGGGGCCGCGAAAACCAGTCTCATGGTGCCGAGAACTCAGGGTCAGGCAAAAATCCAATATATATCTGGTGATATCTCGGGTGCTATTACAGATAGCGCAATAAATCAAAGTGCATTGTCTGTAGGAGGCCCTGGCGCATGAACCTGTGCAGCGGGAACGACCTCGGATCACCAGGGGCCGAGAAAACCAACGACACATGGGGCCGGACACACAGGGTCAGGGAAAAATCCAATATATATCTGGTGATATCTCGGGTGCTATTACAGATAGCGCAATAAAAAAAAGTGCGTTGTCTGTAGGAGGCCCTGGCGCATGAATCTGTGCAGTGGGAACGACCTCGGACCACCAGGGGCCGAGACAGCCACCGTCTCATGGGGCCGGACACTCAGGGTCAGGGAAAAATCCAATATATATCTGGTGAAATCACGGGTGTTATTAGAGATAGCGCAATATACCAAAGTGAATTATTTGCAGGAGGCCCTGGCGCATGCATCTGTGCAGCGGGAACGGCCTCGGGCCACCAGGGGACCAGAAAACCATCATCTCATGGGGCCGGACACTCAGGGTCGGGGAAAAATCAAATACATATCCGGTGATATCTCGGGTGCTATTACAGATAGCGCAATAAATCAAAGTGCATTGTCTGTAGGAGGCCCTGGCGCATGAATCTGTGCAGCGGGAACGACCTCGGACCACCAGGGGCAGAGAAAACCGCCGTCTCATGGGTCCGGACACTCAGGGTCAGGGGAATATCCAATATATATCTGGTGATATCTCGGGTGCTATTGCAGATAGCGCAATAAATCAAAGTGCATTGTCTGTAGGAGGCACTGGCGAATGAATCTGTGCCCCAGGAACGACCTCGGACCACCAGTGGCCGAGAAAATTACAGATATTCGGAATCCGTCACCCAAGGTCATGTAAAAATCCAGCATATATCTGGTGATATCTCGGGTGCTATTAATGATAGCGCAATAAACCAAAGTGCATTGTCTGTAGGAGGCCCTGTCGCATGAATCCGGGCGGCGGGGACGACCTCGGACCACCAGGGGCCGAGAAAACCACCGTCTCATGGGGCCGGACAATCAGGGTCAGGGAAAAATCCAATATATATCTGGTGATATCTCGGGTGCTATTTGAGATAGCGCGATAAATCAAAGTGCATTGTCTGCAGGAGGCCCTAGCGCATGAATCTGTGCAGCGGGAACGACCTCGGACCAACAGTGGCCGAGAAAACCACCGTCTCGTGGAGTCGGACACTCAGGGTCAGGGAAAAATCCAAAATATATCTGGTGATATCTCGGGTGCTATTACAGGTAGCGCAATAAATCAAAGTGCATTGTCTGTAGGAGGCCCTGGCGCATGAATCTGTGCCCCAGGAACGACCTCGGACCACCAGTGGCCGAGAAAATTACAGATATTCGGAATCCGTCACCCAAGGTCATGTAAAAATCCAGCATATATCTGGTGATATCTCGGGTGCTATTACTGATAGCGCAATAAACCAAAGTGCATTGTCTGTAGGAGGCCCTGGGGCATGAATCCGGGCAGCGGGAACGACCTCGGACCACCAGGGGCCGAGAAAACCACCGTCTCATGGGGCCGGACACTCAGGGTCTGGGAAAAATCAAATATATATCTGGTGATATCTCGGGTGCTATTAGAGATAGCGCCATAAACCAAAGTGAATTATCTGCAGGAGGCCCTGGCGCATGCATCTGTGAAGCTCGAACGACCTCGGACCACCAGGGGCCGAGAAAACCACCATCTCATGGGGCCGGACACTCAGGGTCAGGGAAATATAAAATATATATCAGGTGATATCTCGTTTGCTATTACAGATAGCGCAATAAATTAAAGTGCATTGTCTGTAGGAGGCCCTGGCGCATGAATCTGTCCAGCGGGAACGACCTCGGACCACCAGGGGCCGAGAAAACCACCGTCCCATGGGGCCGGACACTCAGGGTCAGGGGAAAATCCAATATATATCTGGTGATATCTCGGGTGCTATTAGAGATAGCGCAATAAACCAAAGTGAATTATCTGCAGGAGGCCCTGGCGCATGCATCTGTGCAGCGGGGACGATCTCGGACCACCAGGGGCCAAGAAAACCACCGTCTCATGAGGCCGGACACTCAAGGACAGGGGAAAATCCAATATATACCTGGTGATATCTCGGGTGCTATTAGAGATAGCGCAATAAACCATAGTGACTTATCTGCAGGAGGCCCTGGCGCATGAATCTGTGCAGCGGGAACGACCTCGGACCACCACGGGCCGAGAAAACCACCGTCTCATGGGGCCGGACACTCAGGGTCAGGGAATAATCCAATATATATCTGGTTATATCGCGGGTGCTATTACAGATAGCGCAATAAATCAAAGTGCATTGTCTGTAGGAGGCCCTGGCGCATGAATCTGTGCAACGGGAACGACCTCGGACCACCAGGGGCCGAGAAAACGACAGTCTCAAGGGGCCGGACAGTCAGGGTCAGGGGAAAATCCAATATATATCTGGTGATATCTCGGGTGCTATTACAGATAGCGAAATAATCCAAAGGGAATTATCTGCAGGAGGCCCTGGCGCATTCATCTGTGCAGCGGGAACGACCTCGGACCACCAGGGGCCGAGAAAACCACCGTCCCGAGGGGCCGGACACTTAGGGTCAGTGAAAATCCAATATATATCTGGTGATATCTCGGGTGCTATTACAGATAGCGCAATAAACGAAAGTGAATTATCTGCAGGAGGCCCTGGCGCATGAATCTGAGCAGCGGGAACGACCTCGGACCACCAGGGGCCGAGGAAACCACAGTCTCATGGGGCCGGACACTCAGGGTCAGGGGAAAATCCAATATATATCTGGTGATATCTCGGGTGCTATTAGAGATAGCGCAATAAGCCAAAGTGAATTATCTGCAGGAGGCCCTGGCGCATGAATCTGTGCAACGGGAACGACCTCGGACCACCAGGGTCCGAGAAAACCACCGTCTCATGGGGCCGGACACTCAGGGTAAGGGAAAAATCCAATATATATCTGGTGATATCTCGGGCGCTATTAGAGATAGCGCAATAAACCAAAATGAATTATCTGCAGGAAGCCCTGGCGCATGAATCTGTGCAGCGGGAACGACCTCGGTCCACCAGGGGCCGAGAAAACCACCGTCTCATGGGGCCGGACACTCAGGGTAAGGGAAAAATCCAATATATATCTGGTGATATCTCGGGTGCTATTAGAGATAGCACAATAAACGAAAGTGAATTATCTGCAGGAGGCCCTGGCGCATGAATCTGTGCAGCGGGAACGACCTCGGACCACCAGGGGCCGAGAAAACCACCGTCTCATGGGGCCGGACACTCAGGGTAAGGGAAAAATCCAATATATATCTGGTGATATCTCGGGTGCTATTAGAGATAGCGCAATAAAAGAAAGTGAATTATCTGCAGGAGGCCCTGGCGCATGGATCTGTGCAGCGGGAACGACCTCGGACCACCAGGGGCCGAGGAAACCACAGTCTCATTGGGCCGGACACTCAGGGTCAGGGGAAAATCCAATATATATCTGGTGATATCTCGGGTGCTATTAGAGATACCGCAATAAACCAAAGTGAATTATCTGCAGGAGACCCTGGCGCATGAATCTGTGCAACGGGAACGACCTCGGACCACCAGGAGCCGAGAAAACGACAGTCTCAAGGGGCCGGACAGTCAGGGTCAGGGGAAAATCCAATATATATCTGGTGATATCTCGGGTGCTATTACAGATAGCGCAATAAATCAAAGTGCATTGTCTGTAGGAGGCCCTGGCGCATGAATCTGTGCAGCGGGAACGACCTCGGACCACCAGGGGCCGAGAAAACCACCGTCCCGAGGGGCCGGACACTTAGGGTCAGTGAAAAATCCAATATATATCTGGTGATATCTCGGGTGCTATTACAGATAGCGCAATAAATCAAAGTGAATTATCTGCAGGAGGCCCTGGCGCATGAATCTGTGAAAGGGGAACGACCTCGGACCACCAGGAGCCGAGAAAACCACAGTCTCATGGGGCCGGACACTCAGGGTCAGGGGAAAATCCAATATATATCTGGTGATATCTCGGGTGCTATTACAGATAGCGCAATAAATCAAAGTGCATTGTCTGTAGGTGGCCCTGGCGCATGAATCTGGCCAGCGGGAACGACCTCGGACCACCAGCGGCCGAGAAAACCACCGTCTCATGGGGCCGGACACTCAGGGTCGGGGAAAAATCCAATATATATCTGGTGATATCTCGGGTGCTATTAGAGATAGCGCAATAAGCCAAAGGGAATTATCTGCAGGAGGCCCTGGCGCATGCATCTGTGCAGCGGGAACGACCTAGGACCACCAGGGGCCGAGAAAACCACCGTCTCGTGGGGCCGGACACTCAGGGTAAGGGAAAAATCCAATATATATCTGGTGATATCTTGGGTGCTATTACAGATAGCGCAATAAATCAAAGTGCATTGTCTGTAGGAGGCCCTGGCGCATGAATCTGTGCAGCGGGAACGACCTCGGACAACCAGGGGCCGAGAAAACCACAGTCTCATGGGGCCGGACACTCAGGGTCAGGGGAAAATCCAATATATATCTGGCGACATCTCGGGTGCTACTAGAGATAGCGCAATAAACCACAATGAATTATCTGCAGGAGGCCCTGGCGCATGAATCTGTGCAACGGGAACGACCTCGGACCACCAGGGGCCGAGAAAACCACAGTCTCATGGGGCCGGACACTCAGGGTCAGGGGAAAATCCAATATATATCTGGTGATATCTCGGGTGTTATTACAGATAGCGCAATAAATCAAAGTGCATTTTCTGTAGAAGGCCCTGGCGCATGAATCTGTGCAGCGGGAACGACCTCGGACCACCAGGGGCCGAGAAAACCACAGTCTCATGGGGCCGGACACTCAGGGTCAGGGGAAAATCCAATATATATCTGGCGACATCTCGGGTGCTACTAGAGATAGCGCAATAAACCACAATGAATTATCTGCAGGAGGCCCTGGCGCACGAATCTGTGCAGCGGGAACGACCTCGGACCACCAGGGGCCGAGAAAACCACCGTCCCGAGGGGCCGGACACTTAGGGTCAGTGAAAAATCCAATATATATCTGGTGGTATCTCGGGTGCTATTACAGATAGCGCAATAAATCAAAGTGAATTATCTGCAGGAGGCCCTGGCGCATGAATCTGTGAAAGGGGAACGACCTCGGACAACCAGGGGCCGAGAAAACCACAGTCTCATGGGGCCGGACACTCAGGGTCAGGGGAAAATCCAATATATATCTGGTGATATCTCGGGTGCTATTAGAGATAGCGCAATAAACCAAAGTGAATTATCTGCAGGAGGCCCTGGCGCATGAATCTGTGCAACGGGAACGACCTCGGGCCACCAGGGGCCGAGAAAACCACCGTCTCATGGGGCCGGACACTCAGCGTCAGGGGAAAAACCAATATTTATCTGGTCATATCTCGGGTGCTATTACAGATAGCGCAATAAATGAAAGTGCATTGTCTGCAGGAGGCCCTGGCGCACGAATCTGTGCAGCGGGAACATAGTCGGACCACCAGGGGCCGAGAAAACCACAGTCTCATGGGGCCGGACACTCAGGGTCAGGGAAAAATCCAATATATATCTGGTGATATCTCGGGTGCTATTACAGATAGCGCAATAAATCAAAGTGCATTGTCTGTAGGTGGCCCTTGCGCATGAATCTGGCCAGCGGGAACGACCTCGGACCACCAGCGGCCGAGAAAACCACCGTCTCATGGGACCGGACACTCAGGGTCGGGGAAAAATCCAATATATATCTGGTGATATCTCGGGTGCTATTAGAGATAGCGCAAAAAGCCAAAGGGAATTATCTGCAGGAGGCCCTGGCGCATGCATCTGTGCAGCGGGAACGACCTAGGACCACCAGGGGCCGAGAAAACCACCGTCTCGTGGGGCCGGACACTCAGGGTAAGGGAAAAATCCAATATATATCTGGTGATATCTTGGGTGCTATTACAGATAGCGCAATAAATCAAAGTGCATTGTCTGTAGGAGGCCCTGGCGCATGAATCTGTGCAGCGGGAACGACCTCGGACAACCAGGGGCCGAGAAAACCACAGTCTCATGGGGCCGGACACTCAGGGTCAGGGGAAAATCCAATATATATCTGGCGACATCTCGGGTGCTACTAGAGATAGCGCAATAAACCACAGTGAATTATCTGCAGGAGGCCCTGGCGCATGAATGTGTGCAGCGGGAACGACCTCGGACCACCAGGGGCCGAGAAAACCACAGTCTCATGGGGCCGGACACTCAGGGTCAGGGAAAAATCCAATACATATCTGGTGATATCTCGGGCGCTATTAGAGATAGCGCAATAAACCAAATTGAATTATCTGCAGGAGGCCCTGGCGCATGAATCTGTGCAGCGGGAACGACCTCGGTCCACCAGGCGCCGAGAAAACCACCGTCTCATGGGGCTGGACACTCAGGGTGAGGGAAATATCCAATATATATCTGGTGATATCTCGGGTGCTATTACAGATAGCGCAATAAATCAAAGTGCATTGTCAGTAGGAGGCCGTGGCGCATGAATCTGGGCAGCGGGAACGACCTCGGATCACCAGGGGCCGAGAAGACCACCGTCTCATGGGGCCGGCCACTCAGGGTCAGGGGAAAATCCAATATATATCTGGTGATATCTCGGGTGCTATTAGAGATAGCGTAATAAGCCAAAGGGAATTATCTGCAGGAGGCCCTGGCGCATGAACGTGTGCAGCGGGAACGACCTCGGACCACCAGGGGCCGAGAAAACCACCGTCTCATGGGGCCGGACACTCTGGGTCATTGAAAAATCCAATATATATGTGGTGATATCTCGGGTGCTATTACAGATAGCGCAATAAATCAAAGTGCATTGTCTGTAGGAGGCCCTGGCGCATGAATCTGTGCAGCGGGAACGACCTCGGACCACCAGGGGCCGAGAAAACTACCGTCTCATGGGGCCGGACACTCAGGGTCAGGGAAAAATCCAATATATATCTGGTGATATCTCGGGTGCTATTATAGATAGCGCAATAAACCAAAGTGAGTTATCTGTAGGAGGCCCTGGCGCATGAATCTGTGCAGCGGGAACGACCTCGGTCCACCAGGGGCCGAGAAAACCACCGTCCCGAGGGGCCGGACACTTAGGGTCAGTGAAAAATCCAATATATATCTGGTGATATCTCGGGTGCTATTACAGATAGCGCAATAAATCAAAGTGAATTCTCTGCAGGAGGCCCTGGCGCATGAATCTGTGCAACGGGAACGACCTCGGACTACCAGGGGCCGAAAAAACCACAGTCTCATGGGGCCGGACACTCAGGGTCAGGGAAAAATCCAATATATATCTGGTGATATCTTGGGTGCTGTTAGAGGTAGCGCAATAAACCAAAGTGAATTATCTGCAGGAGGCCCTGGCGCATGAATCTGTGCAGCGGGAACGACCTCGGACCCGTAGGGGCCGAGAAAATCACCGTCTCATGGGGCAGGACAGTCAGGGTCAGGGAAAAATCCTATATATATCTGGTGATATCTTGGGTGCTATTAGAGATAGCGCAATAAATCTAAGTGCATTGTCTGTAGGAGGCCCTGGCGCATGAATCTGTGCAGCGGGAACGACTTCGGACCACCAGGGGCCGAGGAAACCACCGTCTCATGGGGCCGGACACTCAGGGTCACGGAAAAATCCAATATATGTCTGGTGATATCTCGGGTGCTATTACAGATAGCGCAATAAATCAAAGTGCATTGTTTGTAGGTGGCCCTGGTGCATGAATCTGGCCAGCGGGAACGACCTCGGACCACCAGCGGCCGAGAAAACCACCGTCTCATGGGGCCGGACACTCAGGGTCAGGGGAAAATCCAATATATATCTGGCGATATCTCGGGTGCTATTAGAGATAGCGCAATAAACCAAAGTGAATTATCTTCAGGATGCCCTGGCGCATGAATCTGTGCAACGGGAACGACCTCGGACCACCAGGGGCCGAGAAAACCACAGTCTCATGGGGCCGGACACTCAGGGACAGGGGAAAATCCAATATATATCTGGTGATATCTCGGGTGCTATTACAGATAGCGCAATAAATCAAAGTGCATTGTCTGTAGGTGGCCCTGGCGCATGAATCTGTGCAGCGGGAACGACCTCAGACCACCAGGGGCCGAGAAAACCACAGTCTCATGGGGCCGGACACTCAGGGTCAGGGGAAAATCCAATATATATCTGGTGATATCTCGGGTGCTATTAGAGACAGCGCAATAAACCAAAGTGAATTATCTGCAGGAGGCCCTGGCGCATGAATCTGTGCAGCGGGAACGACCTCGGTCCACCAGGCGCCGAGAAAACCACCGTCTCATGGGGCTGGACACTCAGGGTGAGGGAAATATCCAATATATATCTGGTGATATCTCGGGTGCTATTACAGATAGCGCAATAAATCAAAGTGCATTGTCTGTAGGAGGCCCTGGCGCATGAATCTGTGCAGCGGGAACGACCTCGGACCACCAGGGGCCGAGAAAACTACCGTCTCATGGGGCCGGACACTCAGGGTCAGCGAAAAATCCAATATATATCTGGTGATATCTCGGGTGCTATTGTAGATAGCGCAATAAACCAAAGTGAGTTATCTGTAGGAGGCCCTGGCGCATGAATCTGTGCAACGGGAATGACCTCGGACCACCAGGGGCCGAAAAAACCACAGTCTCATGGGGCCGGACACTCAGGGTCAGGGAAAAATCCAATATATATCTGGTGATATCTTGGGTGCTGTTAGAGATAGCGCAATAAACCAAAGTGAATTATCTGCAGGAGGCGCTGGCGCATGAATCTGTGCAGCTGGAACGACCTCGGACCCGTAGGGGCCGAGAAAACCACAGTCGCATGGGGCCGGACACTCAGGGTCAGGGGAAAATCCAATATATATCTGGTGATATCTCGGGTGCTACTAGAGATAGCGCAATAAACCAAAGTGAATTATCTGCAGGAGGCCCTGGCGCATGAATCTGTGCAACGGGAACGACCTCGGGCCACCAGGGGCCGAGAAAACCACCGTCTCATGGGGCCGGACACTCAGCGTCAGGGAAAAATCCAATATATATCTGGTGATATCTCGGGTGCTATTACAGATAGCGCAATAAATCAAAGTGCATTGTCTGTAGGTGGCCCTGGCGCATGAATCTGGCCAGCGGGAACGACCTCGGACCACCAGCGGCCGAGAAAACCACCGTCCCATGGGGCCGGACACTCAGGGTCGGGGAAAAATCCAATATATATCTGGTGATATCTCGGGTGCTATTAGAGATAGCGCAATAAGCCAAAGGGAATTATCTGCAGGAGGCCCTGGCGCATGAATCTGTGTAGCGGGAACGACCTCGGACCACCAGGGGCCGAGAAAACCGCAGTCTCATGGGGCCGGACACTCAGGGTCAGGGAAAAATCCAATACATATCTGGTGATATCTCGGGCGCTATTAGAGATAGCGCAATAAACCAAATTGAATTATCTGCAGGAGGCCCTGGCGCATGAATCTGTGCAGCGGGAACGACCTCGGTCCACCAGGCGCCGAGAAAACCAACGTCTCATGGGGCTGGACACTCAGGGTGAGGGAAATATCCAATATATATCTGGTGATATCTCGGGTGCTATTACACATAGCGCAATAAATCAAAGTGCATTGTCAGTAGGAGGCCGTGGCGCATGAATCTGGGCAGCGGGAACGACCTCGGACCACCAGGGGCCGAGAAGACCACCGTCTCATGGGGCCGGCCACTCAGTGTCAGGGGAAAATCCAATATATATCTGGTGATATCTCGGGTGCTATTAGAGATAGCGCAATAAGCCAAAGGGAATTATCTGCAGGAGGCCCTGGCGCATGAATGTGTGCAGCGGGAACGACCTCGGACCACCAGGGGCCGAGAAAACCACCGTCTCATGGGGCCGGACACTCTGGGACATTGAAAAATCCAATATATATGTGGTGATATCTCGGGTGCTATTACAGATAGCGCAATAAATCAAAGTGCATTGTCTGTAGGAGGCCCTGGCGCATGAATCTGGGCAGCGGGAACGACCTCGGACCACCAGGGGCCGAGAAAACCACAGTCTCATGGGGCCGGACACTCAGGGACAGGGGAAAATCCAATATATATCTGGTGATATCTCGGGTCCTATTACAGATAGCGCAATAAACCAAAGTGCATTGTCTGCAGGAAGCCCTGGCGCATGATTCTGTGCAGCGGGAACGACCTCGGACCACCAGGGGCCGAGAAAATCACCGTCTCATGGGGCCGGACTGTAAGGGTCAGGGAAAAACCCAATATATATCTGGTGATATCTAGGGTGCTATTAGAGATACCGCAATAAATCAAAGTGCATTGTCTGCAGGAGGCCCTGGCGCATGAATCTGTGCAGCGGGAACGACCTCGGTCCACCAGGGGCCGAGAAAACCACCGTCTCATGGGGCTGGACACTCAGGGTGAGGGAAATATCCAGTATATATCTGGTGATATCTCGGGTGCTATTACAGATAGCGCAATAAATCAAAGTGCATTGTCTGTAGGAGGCCCGGGCGCATGAATCTGTGCAGCGGGAACGACCTCGGACCACCAGGGGCCGAGAAAACTACAGTCTTATGCGGCCGCACACTCAGGGTCTGGGGAAAATCCAATATATATCTGGTTATATCTCGGTTCCTATTACAGATAGCGAAATAAACCAAAGCGAATTATCTGCAGGAGGCCCTGGCGCATGAATCTGTGCAGCGGGAACGACCTCGGTCCACCAGGGGCCGAGAAAACCACCATCCCGAGGGGCCGGACACTTAGGGTCAGTGAAAAATCCAATATATATCTGGTGATATCTCGGGTGCTATTACAGATAGCGCAATAAATCAAAGTGAATTATCTGCAGGAGGCCCTGGCGCATGAATCTGTGCAGCGGGAACGACCTCGGACCACCAGGGGCCGAGACAACCACCGTCTCATGGGGCCGGACACTCAGGGTCAGGGAAAAATCCAATATATATCTGGTGATATCTCGGGTGCTATTACACATAGCGCAATAAATCAAAGTGCATTGTCTGTAGGAGGCTCTGGCGCATGAATCTGTGCAGCGGGAACGACCTCGGACCACCAGGGGCCGAGAAAACTACAGTCACATGGCGCCGAACACTCAGGGTCTGGGGAAAATCCAATATATATCTGGTGATATCTCGGGTCCTATTACAGATAGCGAAATAAATCAAAGTGAATTATCTGCAGGAGGCCCAGGCGCATGAATCTGTGTAGCGGGAACGACCTCGGTCCACCAGGGGCCGTGAAAACCACCGTCTGATGGGGCTGGACACTCAGGGTGAGGGAAATATCCAATATATATCTGGTGATATCTCGGGTGCTATTACAGATAGCGCAATAAATCAAAGTGCATTGTCTGTAGGAGGCCCTGGCGCATGAATCTGTGCAGCGGGAACGACCTCGGACCACCAGGGGCCGAGAAAACTACAGTCTCATGCGGCCGGACACTCAGGGTCTGGGGAAAATCCAATATATATCTGGTGATATCTCGGGTCCTATTACAGATAGGGAAATAAATCAAAGTGAATTGTCTGCAGGAGGCCCTGGCACATGAATCTGTGCAGCGGGAACGACCTCGGTCCACCAGGGGCCGAGAAAACCACCGTCTCATGGGGCTGGACACTCAGGGTGAGGGAAATATCCAATATATATCTGGTGATATCTCGGGTGCTATTACAGATAGCGCAATAAATCAAAGTGCATTGTCTGTAGGAGGCCCGGGCGCATGAATCTGTGCAGCGGGAACGACCTCGGACCACCAGGGTCCGAAAAAACCACAGTCTCATGGGGCCGGACACTCAGGGTCAGGGGAAAATCCAATATATATCTGGTGATATCTCGGGTGCTATTAGAGATAGCGCAATAAATCAAAGTGAATTGTCTGTAGGAGGCCCTGGCGCATGAACCTGTGCAGCGGGAACGACCTCGGACCACCAGGGGCCGAGAAAACTACAGTCTCATGGGGGCGGACACTCAGGGTCGGGGGAAAATCCAATATATATCTGGTGATATCTCGGTTCCTATTACAGATAGCGAAATAAACCAAAGCGAATTATCTTCAGGAGGCCCTGGCGCATGAATCTGTGCAGCGGGAACGACCTCGGACCACCAGGAGCAGAGAAAACCACCGTCTCATGGGGCCGGACACTCAGGGTCAGGGAAAAATCCAATATATATCTGGTGATATCTCGGGTGCTATTAGAGATAGCGCAATAAACCAAAGTGAGTTATCTGCAGAAGGTCCTGGCGCATGAATCTGTGCAGCGGGAACGACCTCGGACCACCAGGGGCCGAGAAAACCACAGTCTCATGGGGCCGGACACTCAGGGTCAGTGGAAAATCCTATATATATCTGGTGATATCTCGGGTGCTATTACAGAGAGAGCAATAAATCAAAGTGCATTGTCTGTAGGAGGCCCTGGCGCATGAATCGGTGCAGCGGGAACAACCTCGGACCACCAGGGGCCGAGAAAACTACAGTCACATGGCGCCGAACACTCAGGGTCTGGGGAAAATCCAATATATATCTGGTGATATCTCGGTTCCTATTACAGATAGCGAAATAAACCAAAGCGAATTATCTGCAGGAGGCCCTGGCGCATGAATCTGTGCAGCGGGAACGACCTCGGTCCACCAGGTCCGAGAAAACCACCGTCTCATGGGGCTGGACACTCAGAGTCAGGGGAAAATCCAATATATATCTGGTGATATCTCGGGTGCTATTAGAGATAGCGCAATAAACGAAAGTGAATTATCTGCAGGAGGCCCTGGCGCATGAATCTGTGCAGCGGGAACGACCTCGGACCACCAGGAGCCGAGAAAACCACCGTCTCATGGGGCCGGACACTCAGGGTCAGGGGAAAATCCAATATATATCTGGTGATATTTCGGGTGCTATTAGAGATAGCGCAATAAACGAAAGTGAATTATCTGCAGGAGGACCTGGCGCATGAATCAGTGCAGCGGGAACGACCTCGGACCACCAGGGGCCGAGAAAAACAACGTCTCATGGGGCTGGACACTCAGGGTGAGGGAAATATCCAATATATATCTGGTGATATCTCGGGTGCTATTAGAGATAGCGCAATAAACCAAGTGAGTTATCTGCAGGAGGCCCTGGCGCCTCAATCTGTGCAGCGGGAGCGACCTCGGACCACCAGGGTCCGAAAAAACCACAGTCTCATGGGGCCGGACACTCAGGGTCAGGGGAAAATCCAATATATATCTGGTGATATCTCGGGTGCTATTAGATACAGCGCAATAAACCAAGTGAGTTATCTGCAGGAGGCCCTGGCGCCTGAATCTGTGCAGCGGGAACGACCTCGGACCACCAGGGTCCGAAAAAACCACAGTCTCATGGGGCCGGACACTCAGGGTCAGGGGAAAATCCAATATATATCTGGTGATATCTCGGGTGCTATTAGATACAGCGCAATAAACCAAAGTGAATTATCTGCAGGAGGCCCTGGCGCATGAATATGGGAAGCGGGAACGACCTCGGACCACCAGGGGCCGAGAAAACCACCGTCTCATGGGGCCGGACACTCAGAGTCAGGGGAAAATCCAATATATATCTGGTGATATCTCGGGTGCTATTAGAGATAGCGCAATAAACGAAAGTGAATTATCTGCAGGAGGCCCTGGCGCATGAATCTGTGCAGCGGGAACGACCTCGGACCACCAGGAGCCGAGAAAACCACCGTCTCATGGGGCCGGACACTCAGGGTCAGGGGAAAATCCAATATATATCTGGTGATATCTCGGGTGCTATTACAGATAGCGCAATAAATCAAAGTGCATTGTCTGTAGGAGTCCCTGGTGCATGAATCTGTGCAGCGGGAACGACCTCGGACCACCAGGGGCCGAGAAAACCACCGTCTCATGGGGCCGGACACTCAGGGTCAGGGGAAAATCCAATATATATCTGGTGATATTTCGGGTGCTATTACAGATAGCGCAATAAATCAATCGCATTGTCTGTAGGAGGCCCTGGGGCATGAATCAGTGCAGCGGGAGCGACCTCGGACCACCAGGGGCCGAGAAAACCACCGTCTCATGGGGCTGGACACTCAGGGTGCGGGAAATATCCAATATATATCTGGTGATATCTCGGCTGCTATTAGAGATAGCGCAATAAACCAAGTGAGTTATCTGCAGGAGGTCCTGGCGCCTGAATCTGTGCAGCGGGAACGACCTCGGACCACCAGGGTCCGAAAAAACCACCGTCTCATGGGACCGGACACTCAGAGTCAGGGGAAAATCCAATATATATCTGGTGATATCTCGGGTGCTATTAGAGATAGCGCAATAAACGAAAGTGAATTATCTGCAGGAGGCCCTGGCGCATGAATCTGTGCAGCGGGAACGACCTCGGACCACCAGGAGCCGAGAAAACCACCGTCTCATGGGGCCGGACACTCAGGGTCAGGGGAAAATCCAATAAATATCTGGTGATATCTCGGGTGCTATTAGAGATAGCGCAATAAATCAAAGTGCATTGTCTGTAGGAGGCCCTGGCGCATGAACCTGTGCAGTGGGAACGATCTCGGACCACCAGGGGCCGAGAAAACTACAGTCTCATGGGGACGGACACTCAGGGTCTGGGGAAAATCCAATATATATCTGGTGATATCTTGGTGCCTATTACAGATAGCGAAATAAACCAAAGCGAATTATCTGCAGGAGGCCCTGGCGCATGAATCTGTGCAGCGGGAACGACCTCGGTCCACCAGGGGCCGAGAAAACCACCGTCTCATGGGGCTGGACACTCAGGGTGAGGGAAATATCCTATATTTATCTGGTGATATCTCGGGTGCTATTACAGATAGCGCGATAAATCAAAGTGAATTATCTGCAGGAGGCCCTGGCGCATGAATCTGTGCAGCGGGAACGACCTCGGTCCACCAGGGCCGAGAAAACCACCGTCTCATGGGGCTGGACACTCAGGGTGAGGGAAATATCCAATATATATCTGGTGATATCTCGGGTGCTATTACAGATAGCGCAATAAATCAAAGTGCATTGTCTGTAGGAGGCCCTGGCGCATGAATCTGTGCAACGGGAACGACCTCGGACCACCAGGGGCCGAAAAAACCACAGTCTCATGGGGCCGGACACTGAGGGTCAGGGATAAATCCAATATATATCTGGTGATATCTTGGGTGCTGTTAGAGATAGCGCAATAAACCAAAGTGAATTATCTGCAGGAGGCCCTGGCGCATGAATCTGTGCAGCGGGAACGACCTCGGTCCACCAGGGGCCGAGAAAACCACCGTCTCATGGGGCTGGACACTCAGGGTGAGGGAAATATCCAATATATATCTGGTGATATCTCGGGTGCTATTACAGATAGCGCAATAAATCAAAGTGCATTGTCAGTAGGAGGCCGTGGCGCATGAATCTGGGCAGCGGGAACGACCTCGGACCACCAGGGGCCGAGAAGACCACCGTCTCATGGGTCCGGCCACTCAGGGTCAGGGGAAAATCCAATCTATATCTGGTGATATCTCGGGTGCTATTAGAGATAGCGCAATAAGCCAAAGGGAATTATCTGCAGGAGGCCATGGCGCATGCATCTGTGCAGCGGGAACGACCTAGGACCACCAGGGGCCGAGAAAACCACCGTCTCATGGGGCCGGACACTCAGGGTAAGGGAAAAATCCCATATATATCTGGTGATATCTTGGGTGCTGTTAGAGATAGCGCAATAAACCAAAGTGAATTATCTGCAGGAGGCCCTGGCGCATGAATCTGTGCAGCGGGAACGACCTCGGATCACCAGGGGCCGAGAAAACCACCGTCCCGATGGGCCGGACACTTAGGGTCAGTGAAAAATCCAATATATATCTGGTGATATCTCGGGTGCTATTACAGATAGCGCAATAAATCAAAGTGAATTATCTGCAGGAGGCCCTGGCGCATGAGTCTGTGCAACGGGAACAACCTCGGACCACCAGGGGCCGAAAAAACCACAGTCTCATGGGGCCGGACACTCAGGGTCAGGGAAAAATCCCATATATATCTGGTGATATCTTGGGTGCTGTTAGAGATAGCGCAATAAACCAAAGTGAATTATCTGCAGGAGGCCCTGGCGCATGAATCTGTGCAGCGAGAACAACCTCGGACCCGTAGGGGCCGAGAAAATCACCGTCTCATGGGGCCGGACAGTCAGGGTCAGGGAAAAACCCTATATATATCTGGTGATATCTTGGGTGCTATTAGAGATAGCGCAATAAATCAAAGTGCATTGTCTGTAGGAGGCCCTGGCGCATGAATCTGTGCAGCGGGAACGACCTGGGACCACCAGGGGCCGAGAAAACCACAGTCTCATGGGGCCGGACACTCAGGGTCAGGGGAAAATCCAATATATATCTGGTGATATCTCGGGTGCTATTACAGATAGCGCAATAAATCAAAGTGCATTGTCTGTAGGAGGCCCTGGCGCACGAATCTGTGCAGCGGGAACGACCTCGGACCACCAGGGGCCGAGAAAACCATCGTCTCATGGGGCTGGACACTCAGGGTGAGGGAAATATCCAATATATATCTGGTGATATTTCGGGTGCTATTACAGATAGCGCAATAAATCAAAGTGCATTGTCAGTAGGAGGCCGTGGCGCATGAATCTGGGCAGCGGGAACGACCTCGGACCACCAGGGGCCGAGAAGACCACCGTCTCATGGGGCCGGCCACTCAGGGTCAGGGGAAAATCCAATATATATCTGGTGATATCTCGGGTGCTATTAGAGATAGCGCAATAAGCCAAAGGGAATTATCTGCAGGAGGCCCTGGCGCATGCATCTGTGCAGCGGGAACGACCTAGGACCACCAGGGGCCGAGAAAACCACCGTCTCATGGGGCCGGACACTCAGGGTAAGGGAAAAATCCAATATATATCTGGTGATATCTCGGGTGCTATTAGAGATAGCGCAATAAACCAAAGTGAATTATCTGCAGGAGGCCCTGGCGAATGAATCTGTGCAGCGGGAACGACCTCGGGCCACCGGGGGCCGAGAAGACCACCGTCTCATGGGGCCGGACACTCAGGGTCAGGGAAAAATCCAATATATATCTGGTGATATCTCGGGTGCTATTACAGATAGCGCAATAAATCAAAGTGCATTGTCTGCAGGAGGCCCTTGCGAATGAATCTGTGCAGCGGGAACGACCTCGGATCACCAGGGTCCGAGAAAACCACCGTCTCATGGGGCCGGACACCCAGGGTCGGGGAAAAATCCAATATATATCTGGTGATATCTCGGGTGCTATTAGAGATAGCACAATAAACCAAAGTGCATTGTCTGTAGGAGGCCCTGGCGCATGAATCTGGGCAGCGGGAACGACCTAGGACCACCAGGGGCCGAGAAAACCACCGACTCACGGGGCCGGACACTCAGGGTCAGGGGAAAATCCAATATATATCTGGTGATATCTCGGGTGCTATTAGAGATAGCGCAATAAACCAAAGTGAATTATCTGTAGGAGGCCCTGGCGCATGCATCTGTGCAGCGGGAACGACCTCGGACCACCAGGGGCCAAGAAAACCACCGTCTCATGGCGCCTGACACTCAGGGTCAGGGAAAAATCCAATATATATCTGGTCATATCTCGGGTGCTATTAGAGATAGCGCACTAAATCAAAGTGCATTGTCTGTAGGAGGCCCAGTCGAATGAATCTGTGCAGCGGGAAGGACCTCGGACGACCAGGGGCCGAGAAAATCACCGTCTCATGGAGCCGGACACTCAGGGTCAGGGAAAAATCCAATATATATCTGGTGATATCTCGGGTGCTACTACAGATAGCGCAATAAACCAAAGTGCATTGTCTGTAGGAGGCCCTTGCGAATGAATCTGTGCAGCAGGAACGACCTCGGACCACCAGTGGCCGAGAAAATTACAGATATTCGGAATCCCTCACCCAAGGTCATGTAAAAATCCAGCAAATATGGGGTGATATCTCGGGTGCTATTAGAGATAGCGCAATAAACCAAAGTGCATTGTCTGTAGGAGGCCCTGGCGCATGAATCTGGGCAGCGGGAACGACCTAGGACCACCAGGGGCCAAGAAAACCACCGTCTCATGGGGCCGGACACTCAGGGTCTGGGGAAAATCCAATATATATCTGGTGATATCTCGGGTGCTATTACAGATAGAGCAATAAATCAAAGTGCATTGTCTGTAGGAGGCCCTGGCTCATGAATCTGTGCAGCGGGAACGACCTCGGACCACCAGGGGCCGAGAAAACCACCGACACATGGGGCCGGACACTCAGGGTCAGGGAAATATCCAATATATATCTGGTGTTATCTCGGGTGCTAGTAGAGATAGCGCAATAAACCAAAGTGAATTATCTGCAGGAGGCCCTGGCGCATGAATCTGTGCAGCGGGAACGACCTCGGACCACCAGGGGCCGAGAAAACCACCGTCTCATGGGGCCGGACACTCAGGGTCAGGGAAAAATCCAATATATATCTGGTGATATCTCGGGTGCTATTACAGATAGCCCAAGAAATCAAAGTGCATTGTCTGTATTAGGCCCCGGCGCATGAATCTGTGCAGCGGGAACGACCTCGGACCACCAGGAGCCGAGAAAACCACCGTCTCATGGGGTCGGACACTAAGGGTCAGGGAAAAATCCAATATATATCTGGTGATATCTCGGGTGCTATTACAGATAGCGCAATAAATCAAAGTGCATTGTCTGTAGGAGGCCCTGGCGCATGAATCTGTGCAGCGGGATCGACCTCGGACCACGAGGGACCGAGAAAACCATCGACGCATGGGGCCGGACTGTCAGGGTCAGGGAAAAATCCAATATATATCTGGTGATATCTCGGGTGCTATTGGAGATAGCGCAATAAACCAAAGTGAATTATCTGCAGGAGGTCCTGGCGCATGAATCTGTGCAGCGGGAACGAACTCCGACAACCAGGGGCCGAGAAAACCACAGCCTCATGGGGCCGGACACTCAGGGTCAGGGAAAAATCCAATATATATCTCATGATATCTCGGGTGCTATTACATATAGCGGGATATATCAAAGTGCATTGTCTGCAGGAGGCTCTAGCGCATGAACCTGTGCAGCGAGATCGATCTCGGACCCCCAGGGGCCGAGAAAACCACCGACACATGGGGCCGGGCACTCAGGGTCAGGGAAAAATCCAATATATATCTGGTGATAGCTCGGGTGCTATTACAGATAGCGCAATAAATCAAAGTGCATTGACTGTAGGAGGCCCTGGAGCATGAATCTGTGCAGCGGGAACGACCTCGGACCACCAGGGGCCGAGAAAACCACAGTCTCATGGGGCCGGACACTCAGGGTCAGGGTAAAATCCAATATATATCTGGTGATATCTCGGGTGCTATTAGAGATAGCGCAATAAACCAAAGTGAATTATCTGCAGGAGGCCCTGGCGCATGAATCTGTGCAGCGGGAACGACCTCGGACCACGAGGGGCCGAGACAACAACCGTCTCATGGGGCCGGACACTCAGGGTCAGGGAAAAATCCAATATATTTCTGGTGATTTCTCGGGTGCTATTACAGATAGCGCAATAAACCAAAGTGAATTATCTGCAGGGGCTCCGGGCGCATGAATCTGTGCTGCGGGAACGTCCTCGGACCTCCAGGGGCCGAGACAACAACCGTCTCATGGGGCCGGACACTCAGGGTCAGGGGAAAATCCAATATATATCTGGTGATATCTCGGGTGCTATTACAGATAGCGCAATAAATCAGAGTGCATTGTCTGTAGGAGGCCCTGGCGCATGAATCTGTGTAGCGGGAACGACCTCGGACCACCAGGGGCCGAGAAAACCACAGTCTCATGGGGCCGGACGCTCAGGGTCAGGGGAAAATCCAATATATATCTGGTGATATCTCGGGTGCTATTAGAGATAGCGCAATAAACCAAAGTGAATTATCTGCAGGAGGCCCTGGCGCATGAATCTGTGCAACGGGAAAGACCTCGGACCACCAGGGGCCGAGAAAACCACCGTCTCATGGGGCCGGACACTCAGGCTCAGGGAAAAATCCAATATATATCTGGTGATATCTCGGGTGCTATTACAGCTAGCCCAAGAAATCGAAGTGCATTGTCTGTATTAGGCCCCGGCGCATGAATCTGTGCAGCGGGAACGACCTCGGACCACCAGGGGCCGAGAAAACCACCGTCTCATGGGGCCGGACACTCAGGGTCAGGGAAGAATCCAATATATACCTGGTGATATCTCGGGTGCTATTAGAGATAGCGCAATAAACCAAAGTGAATTATCTGCAGGAGGCCCTGGCGCATGAATCTGTGCAGCGGGAACGACCTCGGACCACCAGGGGCCGAGAAAACCACCGTCTCATGGGGCCGGACACTCAGGGTCAGGGAAAAATCCAATATATATCTGGTGATATCTCGGGTGCTATTACAGATAGCGCAATGAATCAAAGTGCATTGTCTGCAGGAGGCCCTAGCGCATGAATCTGTGCAGCGAGATCGATCTCTGACCACCAGGGGCCGAGAAAACCACCGACGCATGGGGCCGGGCACTCAGGGTCAGGGAAAAATCCAATATATATCTGGTGATATCTCGGGTTCTATTACAGATAGCGCGATAAATCAAAGTGCATTGTCTGTAGGAGGCCCTGGCGCGTGAATCTGTGCAGCGGGAACGACCTCGGACCACCAGGGGCCGAGAAAACCACAGTCTCATGGGGCCGGACACTCAGGGTCAGGGGAAAATCCAATATATATCTGGTGATATCTCGGGTGCTATTAGAGATAGCGCAATAAATCAAAGTGAATTATCTGCAGGACGCCCTGGCGCATGAATCTGTGCAGCGGGAACGACCTCGGACCACCAGGGGCCGAGAAAACCACCGTCTCATGGGGCCGGACAGTCAGGGTCAGGGAAAAATCCAATATATTTCTGGTGATATCTCGGGTGCTATTATAGATAGCCCAAGAAATCAAAGTGCATTGTCTGCATTAGGCCCCGGTGCATGAATCTGTGCAGCGCGAACGACCTCGGACCACCAGGGGCCGAGAAAACCACCGTCTCATGGGGCCGGACACTCAGGGTCAGGGAAAAATCCAATATATATGTCTGGTGATATCTCGGGTTCTATTACAGATAGCGCGATAAATCAAAGTGCATTGTCTGTAGGAGGCCCTGGCGCGTGAATCTGTGCAGCGGGAACGACCTCGGACCACCAGGGGCCGAGAAAACCACAGTCTCATGGGGCCGGACACTCATGGTCAGGGGAAAATCCAATATTATATCTGGTGATATCTCGGGTGCTATTAGAGATAGCGCAATAAATCAAAGTGAATTATCTGCAGGACGCCCTGGCGCATGAATCTGTGCAGCGGGAACGACCTCGGACCACCAGGGGCCGAGACAACAACCGTCTCATGGGGCCGGACACTCAGGGTCAGGGAAAAATCCAAAATATTTCTGGTGATATCTCGGGTTATATTACAGATAGAACAATAAATCAGAGTGCATTGTCTGTAGGAGGCCCTGGCGCATGAATCTGTGCAGCGGGAACGACCTGGGACCACCAGGGGCCGAGAAAACCACCGACACCTGGGGCCGGACACTCAGGGTCAGGGAAATATCCAATATATATCGGGTGATATCTCGGGTGCTAGTAGAGATAGCGCAATAAACCAAAGTGAATTATCTGCAGGAGGCCCTGGCGCATGAATCTGTGCAGCGGGAACGACCTCGAACCACCAGGGCCCGAGAAAACCACCGTCTCATGGGGCCGGACAGTCAGGGTCAGGGAAAAATCCAATATATTTCTGGTGATATCTCGGGTGCTATTACACATAGCCCAAGAAATCAAAGTGCATTGTCTGCATTAGGCCCCGGTGCATGAATCTGTGCAGCGCGAACGACCTCGGACCACCAGGGGCCGAGAAAACCACCGTCTCATGGGGCCGGACACTCAGGGTCAGGGAAAAATCCAATATATATCTGGTGATATCTCGGGTGCTATTACAGATAGCGCAATAAATCAAAGTGCATTGTCTGCAGGAGGCCCTAGCGCATGAATCTGTGCAGCGAGATCGATCTCTGACCACCAGGGGCCGAGAAAACCACCGACGCATGGGGCCGGGCACTCAGGGTCAGGGAAAAATCCAATATATATCTGGTGATATCTCGGGTGCTATTACAGATAGCGCAATAAATCAAAGTGCATTGTCTGTAGGAGGCCCAGGCGAATAAATCTGGCCAGCTGGAACGACCTCGGACCACCAGGGGCCGAGAAAACCACAGTCTCATGGGGCCGCACACTCAGGTTCAGGGTAAAATCCAATATTTATCTGGTGATATCTCGGGTGCTATTACAGATAGCCCAATAAATCAAAGTGCATTGTCGGTAGGAGGCCCTGACGCATGAATCTGTGCAGCGGGAACGACCTCGGACCACCAGGGGCCGGGAAAACCACAGTCTCATGTGGCCGGACACTCAGGGTCAGGGGAAAATCCAATATATATCTGGTGATATCTCGGGTGCTATTAGAGATAGCGCAATAAATCAAAGTGCATTATCTGTAGGAGACCCTGGCGCATGAATCTGTGCAGCGGGAACGACCTCGGACCACCAGGGGCCGAGAAAACGACCGTCTCATGGGGCCGGACACTGAGGGTCAGGGAAAAATCCAATATATATCTGGTGATATCTCGGGTGCTATTACAGATATCGCAATAAAGCAAAGTGCACTGTCTGTAGGAGGCCCTGGCGCATGAATCTGGGCAGCGGGAACGACCTCGGACCACCAGGGGCCGAGAAAACCACCGTCTCATGGGTCCGGACACTCAGGGTCAGGGGAAAATCCAATATATATCTGGTGATATCTCGGGTGCTATTATAGATAGCGCAATAAACCAAAGTGAATTATCTGAAGGAGGCCCTGGCGCATGCATCTGTGCAGCGGGAACGACCTCGGACAACCAGGGGCCAAGAAAACCACCGTCTCATGGCGCCGGACACTCAGGGTCAGGGAAAAATCCAATATATATCTGGTGATATCTCGGGTGCTATTTGAGATAGCGCAATAAATCAAAGTGCATTGTCTGTAGGAGGCCCAGGCGCATGAATCTGGCCAGCGGGAACGACCTCGGACCACCAGGGGCCGAGAAAACCACAGTCTCATGGGGCCGGACACTCAGGGTCAGGGGAAAATCCAATATATATCTGGTGATATCTCGGGTGCTATTGCAGATAGGGCAATAAACCAAAGTGCATTGTCTGTAGGAGGCCCTTGCGAATGATTCTGTGCCGCAGGAACGACCTCGGACCACCAGTGGCCGAGAAAATTACAGATATTCGGAATCCCTAACCCAAGGTCATGTAATAATCCAGCAAATATCTGGTGATATCTCGGGTGCTATTAGAGATAGCGCAATAAACCAAAGTGCATTGTCTGTAGGAGGCCCTGGCGAATGAATCTGGTCAGCGGGAACGACCTAGGACCACCAGGGGCCGAGAAAACCACCGACTCACGGGGCCGGAGACTAAGGGTGAGGGGAAAATCCAATATATATCTGGTGATATCTCGCGTGCTATTAGAGATAGCGCAATAAACCAAAGTGAATTATCTGCAGGAGGCCCTGGCGCGAGCATCTGTGCAGCGGGAACGACCTCGGACCACCAGGGGCCAAGAAAACCACCGTCTCATGGCGCCGGACACTCAGGGTCAGGGAAAAATCCGATATATATCTGGTGATATCTCGGGTGCTATTAGAGATAGCGCACTAAATCAAAGTGCATTGTCTGTAGGAGGCCCAGGCGCATGAATCTGGCCAGCGGGAACGACCTCGGACCACCAGGGGCCGAGAAAACCACAGTCTCATGGAGCCGGACACTCAGGGTCAGGGAAAAATCCAATATATAACTGGTGATATCTCGGGTGCTATTACAGATAGCGCAATAAATCAAAGTGCATTGTCTGTAGGAGGCCCTGGCGCATGAATCTGTGTAGCGGGAACGACCTCGGACCACCAGAGGCCGAGAAAACCACAGTCTCATGGGGCCGGACACTCAGGGTCAGGGGAAAATCCAACATATATTTGGTGATATCTCGGGTGCTATTACAGATAGCGCAATAAATCAAAGTGAATTGTCTGTAGGAGGCCCTGGCGCATGAATCTGTGCAGCCGGAACGACCTCGAACCACCAGGGGCCGCAAAAACCACCGTCTCATGGGGCCGGACACTCAGGGTCAGTGAAAGATCCAATATATATCTGGTGGTATCTCGGGTGCTATTACAGATAGCGTAATAAATAAATGTGCATTGTCTGTAGGAGGCCCTGGCGCATGAATCTGTGCAGCGGGAACTACCTCGGACCACCAGGGGCCGAGAAAACCACAGTCTCATGGGGCCGGACACTCAGGGTTAGGGGAAAATCCAACATATATCTGGTGATATCTCGGGTTATATTACAGATAGCACAATAAATCAAAGTGCATTGTCTGTATTAGGACCCGGCGCATGAATCTGTGCAGCGGTAACGACCTCGGAACACCAGGGACCGAGAAAACCACCGCCTCATGGGGCCGGACACTCAGGGTCAGGGAAAAATCCAATATATATCTGGTGATATCTCGGGTGCTATTACAGATAGCGCAATAAATCAAAGTGCATTGTCTGTAGGAGGCCCAGGCGCATGAATCTGGCCAGCGGGAACGACCTCGGACCACCAGGGGCCGAGAAAACCACAGTCTCATGGGGCCGGACACTCAGGGTCAGGGGAAAATCCAATATATATCTGGTGATATCTCGGGTGCTATATGAGATAGCGCAATAAATCAAAGTGCATTGTCTGTAGGAGGCCCAGGCGCATGAATCTGGCCAGCGGGAACGACCTCGGACCACCAGGGGCCGAGAAAACCACAGTCTCATGGGGCCGGACACTCAGGGTCAGGGGAAAATCCAATATATATCTGGTGATATCTCGGGTGCTATTACAGATAGCTTAATAAATCAAAGTGCATTGTCTGTAGGAGGCCCAGGCGAATGAATCTGTGCAGCGGGAACGACCTCGGAACACCAGGGACCGAGAAAACCACCGTCTCATGGGGCCGGACACTCAGGGTCAGTGAAAAATCCAATATATATGTGGTGATATCTCGGGTGCTATTACAGATAGCGCAATAAATCAAAGTGAATTGTCTGTAGGAGGCCCTGGCGCATGAATCTGTGCAGCCGGAACGACCTCGAACCACCAGGGGCCGCAAAAACCACCGTCTCATGGGGCCGGACACTCAGGGTCAGTGAAAGATCCAATATATATCTGGTGGTATCTCGGGTGCTATTACAGATAGCGTAATAAATAAATGTGCATTGTCTGTAGGAGGCCCTGGCGCATGAATCTGTGCAGCGGGAACTACCTCGGACCACCAGGGGCCGAGAAAACCACAGTCTCATGGGGCCGGACACTCAGGGTTAGGGGAAAATCCAACATATATCTGGTGATATCTCGGGTTATATTACAGATAGCACAATAAATCAAAGTGCATTGTCTGTATTAGGACCCGGCGCATGAATCTGTGCAGCGGTAACGACCTCGGAACACCAGGGACCGAGAAAACCACCGCCTCATGGGGCCGGACACTCAGGGTCAGGGAAAAATCCAATATATATCTGGTGATATCTCGGGTGCTATTACAGATAGCGCAATAAATCAAAGTGCATTGTCTGTAGGAGGCCCAGGCGCATGAATCTGGCCAGCGGGAACGACCTCGGACCACCAGGGGCCGAGAAAACCACAGTCTCATGGGGCCGGACACTCAGGGTCAGGGGAAAATCCAATATATATCTGGTGATATCTCGGGTGCTATATGAGATAGCGCAATAAATCAAAGTGCATTGTCTGTAGGAGGCCCAGGCGCATGAATCTGGCCAGCGGGAACGACCTCGGACCACCAGGGGCCGAGAAAACCACAGTCTCATGGGGCCGGACACTCAGGGTCAGGGGAAAATCCAATATATATCTGGTGATATCTCGGGTGCTATTACAGATAGCTTAATAAATCAAAGTGCATTGTCTGTAGGAGGCCCAGGCGAATGAATCTGTGCAGCGGGAACGACCTCGGAACACCAGGGACCGAGAAAACCACCGTCTCATGGGGCCGGACACTCAGGGTCAGTGAAAAATCCAATATATATGTGGTGATATCTCGGGTGCTATTACAGATAGCGCAATAAATCAAAGTGAATTATCTGCAGTAGGCCCTGGCGCATGAATCTGTGCAGCGGGAACGACCTCGGACCACCAGGGGCCGAGAAAACCACCGTCTCATGGGTCCGGACACTCAGGGTCAGGGGAAAATCCAATATATATCTGGTGATATCTCGGGTGCTATTATAGATAGCGCAATAAACCAAAGTGAATTATCTGAAGGAGGCCCTGGCGCATGCATCTGTGCAGCGGGAACGACCTCGGACAACCAGGGGCCAAGAAAACCACCGTCTCATGGCGCCGGACACTCAGGGTCAGGGAAAAATCCAATATATATCTGGTGATATCTCGGGTGCTATTTGAGATAGCGCAATAAATCAAAGTGCATTGTCTGTAGGAGGCCCAGGCGCATGAATCTGGCCAGCGGGAACGACCTCAGACCACCAGGGGCCGAGAAAACCACAGTCTCATGGGGCCGGACACTCAGGGTCAGGGGAAAATCCAATATATATCTGGTGATATCTCGGGTGCTATTACAGATAGCGCAATAAACCAAAGTGCATTGTCTGTAGGAGGCCCTTGCGAATGATTCTGTGCCGCAGGAACGACCTCGGACCACCAGTGGCCGAGAAAATTACAGATATTCGGAATCCCTAACCCAAGGTCATGTAAAAATCCAGCAAATATCTGGTGATATCTCGGGTGCTATTAGAGATAGCGCAATAAACCAAAGTGCATTGTCTGTAGGAGGCCCTGGCGAATGAATCTGGTCAGCGGGAACGACCTAGGACCACCAGGGGCCGAGAAAACCACCGACTCACGGGGCCGGACACTCAGGGTGAGGGGAAAATCCAATATATATCTGGTGATATCTCGCGTGCTATTAGAGATAGCGCAATAAACCAAAGTGAATTATCTGCAGGAGGCCCTGGCGCGAGCATCTGTGCAGCGGGAACGACCTCGGACCACCAGGGGCCAAGAAAACCACCGTCTCATGGCGCCGGACACTCAGGGTCAGGGAAAAATCCGATATATATCTGGTGATATCTCGGGTGCTATTAGAGATAGCGCACTAAATCAAAGTGCATTGTCTATAGGAGGCCCAGGCGCATGAATCTGGCCAGCGGGAACGACCTCGGACCACCAGGGGCCGAGAAAACCACAGTCTCATGGAGCCGGACACTCAGGGTCAGGGAAAAATCCAATATATATCTGGTGATATCTCGGGTGCTATTACAGATAGCGCAATAAATCAAAGTGCATTGTCTGTAGGAGGCCCTGGCGCATGAATCTGTGTAGCGGGAACGACCTCGGACCACCAGAGGCCGAGAAAACCACAGTCTCATGGGGCCGGACGCTCAGGGTCAGAGGAAAATCCAATATATATCTGGTGATATCTCGGGTGCTATTAGAGATAGCGCAATAAACCAAAGTGAATTATCTGCAGGAGGCCCTGGCGCATGAATCTGTGCAACGGGAACGACCTCGGACCACCAGGGGCCGAGAAAACCACAGTCTCATGGGGCCGGACACTCAGGGTCAGGGGAAAATCCAACATATATTTGGTGATATCTCGGGTGCTATTACAGATAGCGCAATAAATCAAAGTGAATTGTCTGTAGGAGGCCCTGGCGCATGAATCTGTGCAGCCGGAACGACCTCGAACCACCAGGGGCCGCAAAAACCACCGTCTCATGGGGCCAGACACTCAGGGTCAGTGAAAGATCCAATATATATCTGGTGGTATCTCGGGTGCTATTACAGATAGCGTAATAAATAAATGTGCATTGTCTGTAGGAGGCCCTGGCGCATGAATCTGTGCAGCGGGAACGACCTCGGACCACCAGGGGCCGAGAAAACCACAGTCTCATGGGGCCGGACACTCAGGGTTAGGGGAAAATCCAACATATATCTGGTGATATCTCGGGTTATATTACAGATCGCACAATAAATCAAAGTGCATTGTCTGTATTAGGACCCGGCGCATGAATCTGTGCAGCGGTAACGACCTCGGAACACCAGGGACCGAGAAAACCACCGCCTCATGGGGCCGGACACTCAGGGTCAGGGAAATATCCAATATATATCTGGTGATATCTCGGGTGCTATTACAGATATCGCAATAAACCAAAGTGCACTGTCTATAGGAGGCCCTGGCGCATGAATCTGGTCAGCGGGAACGACCTCGGACCACCAGGGGCCGAGAAAACCACCGTCTCATGGGTCCGGACACTCAGGGTCAGGGGAAAATCCAATATATATCTGGTGATATCTCGGGTGCTATTATAGATAGCGCAATAAACCAAATTGAATTATCTGAAGGAGGCCCTGGCGCATACATCTGTGCAGCGGGAACGACCTCGGACCACCAGGGGCCAAGAAAACCACCGTCTCATGGCGCCGGACACTCAGGGTCAGGGAAAAATCCAATATATATCTGGTGATATCTCGGGTGCTATTTGAGATAGCGCAATAAATCAAAGTGCATTGTCTGTAGGAGGCCCAGGCGCATGAATCTGGCCAGCGGGAACGACCTCGGACCACCAGGGGCCGAGAAAACCACAGTCTCATGGGGCCGGACACTCAGGGTCAGGGGAAAATCCAATATATATCTGGTGATATCTCGGGTGCTATATGAGATAGCGCAATAAATCAAAGTGCATTGTCTGTAGGAGGCCCAGGCGCATGAATCTGGCCAGCGGGAACGACCTCGGACCACCAGGGGCCGAGAAAAGCACAGTCTCATGGGGCCGGACACTCAGGGTCAGGGGAAAATCCAATATATATCTGGTGATATCTCGGGTGCTATTACAGATAGCTTAATAAATCAAAGTGCATTGTCTGTAGGAGGCCCAGTCGAATGAATCTGTGCAGCGGGAACGACCTCGGAACACCAGGGACCGAGAAAACCACCGTCTCATGGGGCCGGACACTCAGGGTCAGTGAAAAATCGAATATATATGTGGTGATATCTCGGGTGCTATTACAGATAGCGCAATAAATCAAAGTGAATTATCTGCAGTAGGCCCTGGCGCATGAATCTGTGCAGCGGGAACGACCTCGGACCACCAGGGGCCGAGAAAACTACCGTCTCATGGGGCCGGTCACTCAGGGTCAGTGAAAAATGCAATATATATCTGCTGATATCTCGGGTGCTATTAGAGATAGCGCAATAAACCAAAGTGAATTACCTGCAGGAGGCCCTGGCGCATGAATCTGCGCAGCGGGAACGACCTCGGACAACCAGGGGCCTAGAAGACGACCGTCTCATGGGGCCGGACACTCAGGGTCAGGGAAAAATCCAATATATATCTGGTGATATCTCGGGTGCTATTACAGATATCGCAATAAACCAAAGTGCACTGTCTGTAGGAGGCCCTGGCGCATGAATCTGGGCAGCGGGAACGACCTCGGACCACCAGGGGCCGAGAAAACCACCGTCTCATGGGTCCGGACACTCAGGGTCAGGGGAAAATCCAATATATATCTGGTGATATCTCGGGTGCTATTATAGATAGCGCAATAAACCAAAGTGAATTATCTGAACGAGGCCCTGGCGCATGCATCTGTGCAGCGGGAACGACCTCGGACCACCAGGGGCCAAGAAAACCACAGTCTCATGGGGCCGGACACTCAGGGTCAGGGAAAAATCCAATATATATCTGGTGATATCTTGGGTGCTATTACAGATAGCGCAATAAATCAAAGTGCATTGTCTGCAGGAGGCCCTGGCGCATGAATCTGTGCAACGGGAACGACCTCGGACCACCAGGGGCCGAAAAATCCACAGTCTCATGGGGCCGGACACTCAGGGTCAGGGAAAAATCCAATATATATCTGGTGATATCTTGGGTGCTATTAGAGATAGCGTAATAAACCAAAGTGAATTATCTGCAGGAGGCCCTGGCGCAAGAATCTGTGCAGCGGGAACGACCTCGGACCACCAGGGGCCGAGACAACAACTGTCTCATGGGGCCGGACACTCAGGGTCAGGGAAAAATCCAATATATATCTGGTGATATCTCGGGTGCTGTTAGAGATAGCGCAATAAACCAAAGTGAATTATCTGCAGGAGGCCCTGGCGGATGAATCTGTGCAGCGGGAACGACCTCGGACCACCAGGGTCCGAGAAAAACACCGTCTCATGGGGCCGCACACTCAGGGTCAGTGAAAAATCCAATATATATCTGGTGATATCTCGGGTGCTATTACAGATAGCGCAATAAGTCAAAGTGCATTGTCTGTAGGAGGACCTGGCGCATGAATCTGTGAAGCGGCAACGACCTCGGACCACCAGGGGCCGAGAAAACCACAGTCTCATGGGGCCGGACACTCAGGGTCAGGGGAAAATCCAGTTTATATCTGGTGATATCTCGGGTGCTATTAGAGATAGCGCAATAAACCAAAGTGAATTCTCTGCTGGAGGCCCTGGCGCATGAATCTGTGCAGCGGGAACGACCTCGGACCACCAGGGGCCGAAAAAACCACAGTCTCATGGGGCCGGACACTCAGGGTCAGGGGAAAATCCAGTATATATCTGTTGATATCTCGGGTGCTATTAGAGATAGCGCAATAAACCAAAGTGAATTATCTGCAGGAGGCCCTGGCGCATGAATCTGTGCAACGGTAACGACCTCGGACCACCAGGGGTCGAAAAAACGACAGTCTCATGGGGCCGGACACCCAGGGTCAGGGAAAAATCCAATATATATCTGGTGATATCTCGGGTGCTATTACAGATAGCGCAATAAATCAAAGTGCATTGTCTGTAGGAGGCCCTGGCGCATGAATCTGTGCAGCGGGAACGACCTCGGACCACCAGGGGCCGAGAAAACCACAGTCTCATGGGGCGGACACTCAGGGTCAGGGGAAAATCCAATATATATCTGGTGATATCTCGGGTGCTATTAAAGATAGCGCAATAAGCCAAAGGGAATTATCTGCTGGAGGCCCTGGCGCATGTATCTGTGCAGCGGGAACGACCTAGGACCACCAGGGGCCGAGAAAACCACCGTCTCATGGGGCCGGACACTCAGGGTAAGGGAAAAATCCAATATATATCTGGTGATATCTCGGGTGCTATTAGAGATAGCGCAATAAACGAAAGTGAATTATCTGCTGGAGGCCCTGGCGCATGAATCTGTGCAGCGGGAACGACCGCGGACCACCAGGGGCCGAGAAAACCACCGTCTCATGGGGCCGGACACTCAGGGTCAGGGAAAAATCCAATATATATCTGGTGATATCTCGGGTGCTATTAGAGATAGCGCAATAAACCAATGTGAGTCATCTGCAGGAGGCCCTGGCGCCTGAAGCTGTGCAGCGCGAACGACCTCGGACCACCAGGGGCCGAGAAAACTACCGTCTCATGGGACCGGACACTCTGGGTCAGCGAAAAATCCAATATATATGTGGTGATATCTCGGGTGCTATTACAGATAGGGCAATAAGTCAAAGTGAATTATCTGCAGGAGGCCCTGGCGCATGAATCTGTGCAGCGGGAACGTCCTCGGACCTCCAGGGGCCGAAAAATCCACAGTCTCATGGGGCCGGACACTCAGGGTCAGGGAAAAATCCAATATATATCTGGTGATATCTTGGGTGCTATTAGATATGGCGCAATAAAAAAAAGTGAATTATCTGCAGGAGGCCCTGGCGCATGAATCTGTGCAACGGGAACGACCTCGGACCGCCAGGGGCCGAAAAATCCACAGTCTCATGGGGCCGGACACTCAGGGTCAGGGAAAAATCCAAAATATATCTGGTGATATCTTGGGTGCTATTAGAGATAACGTAATAAACCAAAGTGAATTATCTGCAGGAGGCCCTGGCGCAAGAATCTGTGCAGCGGGAACGTCCTCGGACCACCAGGGGCCGAGACAACAACCGTCTCATGGGGCCGGACACTCAGGGTCAGGGAAAAATCCAATATATATCTGGTGATATCTTGGGTGCTATTAGAGATAGCGCAAAAAACCAAAGTGAGTTATCTGCAGGAGGCCCTGGCGCCTGAAGCTGTGCAGCGGGAACGACCTCGGACCACCAGGGGCCGAGAAAACCACAGTCTCATGGGGCCGGACACTCAGGGTCAGGGGAAAATCCAATATATATCTGGTGATATCCCGGGTGCTATTAGAGACAGCGCAATAAACCAAAGTGAATTATCTGCAGGAGGCCCTGGCGCATGAATCTGTGCAACGGGAACGACCTCGGACCACCAGGGGCCGAGAAAACCACAGTCTCATGGGGCCGGACACTCAGGGTCAGGATAAAATCCAATATATATCTGGTGATATCTCGGGTGCTATTACAGATAGCGCAATAAATCAAAGTACATTGTCTGTAGGAGGCCCTGGCGCATGTATCTGTGCAGCGGGAACGACCTCGGACCACCAGGGGCCGAGAAAACCACAGTCTCATGGGGCCGGACACTCAGGGTCAGGGGAAAATCCAATATATATCTTGTGATATCTCGGGTGCTATTACAGATAGAGCAATAAATCAAAGTGCATTGTCTGTAGGAGGCCCTGGCGCATGAATCTGTGCAGCGGGAACAACCTCGGACCACCAGGGGCCGAGAAAACCACAGTCTCATGGGGCCGGACACTCAGGGTCAGGGCAAAACCCAATATATATCTGGTGATATCTCGGGTGCTATTAGAGATAGCGCAATAAACCAAAGTGAATTATCTGCAGGAGGCCCTGGCGCATGCATCTGTGCAGCGGGAACGACCTCGGACCACCAGGGGCCGAGAAAACCACCGTCTCATGGGGCTGGACACTCAGGGTGAGGGAAATATCCAATATATATCTGGTGATATCTCGGGTGCTATTACAGATAGCGCAATAAATCAAAGGGCATTGTCTGTAGGAGGCCATGGCGCATGAACCTGTGCAGCGGCAACGACCTCGGACCACCAGGGGCCGAGAAAACCACAGTCTCATGGGGCCGGACACTCAGGGTCAGAGGAAAATCCAGTATATATCTGGTGATATCTCGGGTGCTATTACAGATAGCGCAATAAATCAAAGTGCATTGTCTGTAGGAGGCCCTGGTGCATGAATCTGTGCAGCGGGAACGACGTCGGACCACCAGGGGCAGAAAAAACCACAGTCTCATGGGGCCGGACCCACATGGTCAGGGAAAAATCCAATATATATCTGGTGATATCTCGTGTGCTATTACAGATAGCGCAATAAGTCAAAGTGCATTGTCTGTAGGAGGCCCTGGCGCATGAACCTGTGCAGCGGGAACGACCTCGGACCACCAGGGGCCGAGAAAACGACCTTCTCATGGGGCCGGACACTCAGGGTCAGTGAAAAATCCAATATATATCTGGTGATATCTCGGGTGCAATTACAGATAGCGCAATAAATCAAAGTGCATTGTCTGTAGGAGGCCCTGGCGGATGAATCTGTGCAGCGGGAACGACCACGGAACACCAGGGGCCGAGAAAACCACAGTCTCATGGGGCCGGACACTCAGGGTCAGAGGAAAATCCAGTATATATCTGGTGATATCTCGGGTGCTATTACAGATAGCGCAATAAACCATAGTGAATTATCTGCAGGAGGCCCTGGCGCATGAATCTGTGCAGCGGGAACGACCTCGGACCACCAGGGGCCGAAAAAACCACAGTCTCATGGGGCCGGATACTCAGGGTCAGGGGAAAATCCAATATAGATCTGGTGATATCTCGGGTGCTATTACAGATAGCGCAATAAATCAAAGTACATTGTCTGTAGGAGGCCCTGGCGCATGAACCTGTGCAGCGGGAACGACCACGGACCACCAGGGGCCGAGAAAACGACCGTCTCATGGGGCCGGACGCTCAGGGTCAGTGAAAAATCCAATATATATCTGGTGATATCTCGGGTGCTATTACAGATAGCGCAATAAGTCAAAGTGCATTGTCTGTAGGAGGCCCTGGCGCATGAACCTGTGCAGCGGGAACGACCTCGGACCACCAGGGGCCGAGAAAACCACAGTCTCATGGGGCCGGACTCTCAGGGTCAAGGGAAAATCCAATATATATCTGGTGATATCTCGGGTGCTAATAGAGATAGCGCAATAAACCAAAGTGAATTATCTGCAGGAGGCCCTGGCGCATGAATCTGTGCAGCGGGAACGACCTCGGACCACCAGGGGCCGAGAAAACGACCTTCTCATGGGGCCGGACACTCAGGGTCAGTGAAAAATCCAATATATATCTGGTGATATCTCGGGTGCAATTACAGATAGCGCAATAAATCAAAGTGCATTGTCTGTAGGAGGCCCTGGCGGATGAATCTGTGCAGCGGGAACGACCACGGAACACCAGGGGCCGAGAAAACCACAGTCTCATGGGGCCGGACACACAGGGTCAGGGGAAAATCCAGTATATATCTGGTGATATCTCGGGTGCTATTAGAGATAGCGCAATAAACCAAAGTGAATTATCTGCAGGATGCCCTGGCGCATAAATCTGTGCAAGCGGGAACGTCCTCGGACCTCCAGGGGCCGAGACCACCACCGTCTCATGGGGCCGGACACTCAGGGTCAGGGTAAAATCCAATATATATCTGGTGATATCTCGGGTGCTATTACAGATAGCGCAATAAATCAAAGTGCATTGTCTGTAGGAGGCCCTGGCGCATGAATCTGTGCAGCGGGAACGACCTCGGACCACCAGGGGCCGAGACAACCACCGTCTCATGGGGCCGGACACTCAGGGTCAGGGTAAAATCCAATATATATCTGATGATATCTCGGGTGCTATTACAGATAGCGCAATAAATCAAAGTGCATTGTCTGTAGGAGGCCCTGGCGCATGAATCTGTGAAGCGGCAACGACCTCGGACCACCAGGGGCCGAGAAAACCACAGTCTCATGGGGCCGGACACTCAGGGTCAGGGGAAAATCCAGTATATATCTGGTTATATCTCGGGTGCTATTAGAGATAGCGCAATAAACCAAAGTGAATTATCTGCAGGAGGCCCTGACACATGAATCTGTGCAGCGGGAACGACCTCTGACCACCAGGGGCCGAAAAAACCACAGTCTCATGGGGCCGGATACTCAGGGTCAGGGGAAAATCCAATATAGATCTGGTGATATCTCGGGTGCTATTACAGATAGCGCAATAAATCAAAGTGCATTGTCTGTAGGAGGCCCTGGCGCATGAATCTGTGCAGCGGGAACGACCTAGGACCACCAGGGGCCGAGACAACCACCGTCTCATGGGGCCGGACACTCAGGGTCAGGGGAAAATCCAATATATATCTGGTGATATCTCGGGTGCTATTACAGATAGCGCAATAAATCAAAGTGTATTATCTGCAGGAGGCCCTGGCGCATGAATCTGTGCAGCGGGAACGACCTCGGACCACCAGGGTCCGAGAAAAACACCGTCTCATGGGGCCGCACACTCAGGGTCAGTGAGGAATCCAATATATATCTGGTGATATCTCGGGTGCTATTACAGATAGCGCCATAAATCAAAGTGCATTGTCTGTAGGAGGCCCTGGCGCATGAATCTGTGCAGCGGGAACGACCTCGGACCACCAGGGGCCGAGACAACCACCGTCTCATGGGGCCGGACACTCAGGGTCAGGGGAATATCCAATATATATCTGGTGATATCTCGGGTGCTATTACAGATAGCGCAATAAATCAAAGTACATTGTCTGTAGGAGGCCCTGGCGCATGAATCTGTGCAGCGGGAACGACCTCGGACCACCAGGGGCCGAGAAAACCACAGTCTCATGGGGCCGGACACTCAGGGTCAGGGGAAAATCCAATATATATCTGGTGATATCTCGGGTGCTATTACAGATAGCGCAATAAATCAAAGTGCATTGTCTGTAGGAGGCTCTGGCGCATGAATCTGTGCAGCGGGAACGACCTCGGACCACCAGGGGCCGAGAAAACCACAGTCTCATGGGGCCGGACACTCAGGGTCAGGGAAAAATCCATTATATATCTGGTGATATATCGGGTGCCATTAGAGATAGCTCGATAAATCAAAGTGCATTGTCTGCAGGAGGCCCTGACGCATGAATCTGTGCAGCGGGAACGACCTCGGACCACCAGGGGCCGAGAAAACCACAGTCTCATAGGGCCGGACACTCAGGGTCAGTGAAAAATCCAATATATATCTGGTGATATCTCGGGTGCTATTACAGATAGCGCCATAAATCAAAGTGCATTGTCTGTAGGAGGCCCTGGCGCATGAATCTGTGCAGCGGGAACGACCTCGGACCACCAGGGGCCGAGACAACCACCGTCTCATGGGGCCGGACACTCAGGGTCAGGGGAATATCCAATATATATCTGGTGATATCTCGGGTGCTATTACAGATAGCGCAATAAATCAAAGTACCTTGTCTGTAGGAGGCCCTGGCGCATGAATCTGTGCAGCGGGAACGACCTCGGACCACCAGGGGCCGAGAAAACCACAGTCTCATGGGGCCGGACACTCAGGGTCAGGGGAAAATCCAATATATATCTGGTGATATCTCGGGTGCTATTACAGATAGCGCAATAAATCAAAGTGCATTGTCTGTAGGAGGCTCTGGCGCATGAATCTGTGCAGCGGGAACGACCTCGGACCACCAGGGGCCGAGAAAACCACAGTCTCATGGGGCCGGACACTCAGGGTCAGGGAAAAATCCATTATATATCTGGTGATATATCGGGTGCCATTAGAGATAGCTCGATAAATCAAAGTGCATTGTCTGCAGGAGGCCCTGACGCATGAATCTGTGCAGCGGGAACGACCTCGGACCACCAGGGGCCGAGAAAACCACAGTCTCATAGGGCCGGACACTCAGGGTCAGTGAAAAATCCAATATATATCTGGTGATATCTCGGGTGCTATTACAGATAGCGCAATAAATCAAAGTGCATTGTCTGTAGGAGGCCCTGGCGCATGAATCTGTGCAGCGGGAACGACCTCGGACCACCAGGGGCCCAGAAAACCACAGTCTCATGGGGCCGGACACTCAGGGTCAGGGGAAAATCCAATATATATCTGGTGATATCTCGGGTGCTATTAGAGATAGCGCAATAAACCAAAGTGAATTATCTGCAGGATGCCCAGGCGCATGAATCTGTGAAGCGGGAACGACCTCGGACCACCAGGGGCCGAGACAACCACCGTCTCATGGGGCCGGACACTCAGGGTCGGGGAAAAATCCAATATATATCTGGTGATATCTCGGGTGCTATTACAGATAGCGCAATAAATCAAAGTGCATTGTCTGTAGGAGGCCCTGGCGCATGAATCTGTGAAGCGGCAACGACCTCGGACCACCAGGGGCCGAGAAAACCACAGTCTCATGGGGCCGGACACTCAGGGTCAGGGTAAAATCCAACATATATCTGGTGATATCTCGGGTGCTATTACAGATAGCGCAATAAATCAAAGTGAATTGTCTGTAGGAGGCCCTGGCGCATGAATCTGTGCAGCGGGAACGACCTCGAGCCACCAGGGGCCGAGACAACCACCGTCTCATGGGGCCGGACACTCAGGGTCAGTGAAAAATCCAATATATATCTGGTGATATCTCGGGTTCTATTACAGATAGCGCGATAAATCAAAGTGCATTGTCTGTAGGAGGCCCTGGCGCGTGAATCTGTGCAGCGGGAACGTCCTCGGACCTCCATGGGCCGAGACAACCACCGTCTCATGGGGCCGGACACTCAGGGTCAGGGTAAAATCCAATATATATCTGGTGATATCTCGGGTGCTATTACAGATAGCGCGATAAATCAAAGTGCATTGTCTGTAGGAGGCCCTGGCGCGTGAATCTGTGCAGCGGGAACGACCTCGGACCACCAGGGGCCGAGGAAATCACCGCCTCATGGGGCCGTACTGTCAGGGTCAGGGAAAAGTCCAAATATATATCTGGTGATATCTCGGCTGCTATTAGAGATAGCGCAATAAATCAAAGTGAATTATCTGCGGGCGGCCCTGGCGCATGAATCTGTGCAGCGGGATCGACCTCGGACCACCCGGGGCCGAGGAAATCACCGCCTCATGGGGCCGGACTGTCAGGGTCAGGGAAAAGTCCAATATATATCTGTTGATATCTCGGGTGCTATTAGAGATAGAACAATAAATCAAAGTGCATTGTCTGTAGGAGGCACTGGCGAATGAATCTGTGCAGCGGGATCGACCTCGGACCACGAGGGACCGAGAAAACCATCGACGCATGGGGCCGGACTGTCAGGGTCAGGGAAAAATCCATTATATATCAGGTGATATCTCGGGTGCTATTTGAGATAGCGCGATAAATCAAAGTGCATTGTCTGCTGGAAGCCCTGGCGCATGATTCTGTGCAGCAGGAACGACCTCGGACCACCAGGGGCCGAGAAAATCACCGTCTCGTGGGGCCGGACTGTCAGGGTCGGGGAAAAATCCATTATATATCTGGTGATATCTCGGGTGTTATTAGAGATAGCGCAATAAATCAAAGTGCATTGTCTGTAGGAGGCACTGGCGAATGAATCTGTGCTGCGGCAACGACCTCGGACCACCAGGGGCCGAAAAAACCACAGTCTCATGGGGCCGGACACTCAGGGTCAGGGAAAAATCCAATATATATCTGGTGATATCTCTGCTGTTATTAGAGATAGCGCAATAAATCAAAGTGAATTATCTGCAGGCGGCCCTGGGGCATGAATCTGTGCAGCGGGATCGACCTCGGACCACCAGGAGCCGAGAAAATCGCCGCCTCATGGGGCCGCACTGTCAGGGTCAGGGTAAAGTCCAATATATATCCGGTGATATCTCGGGTGATATTAGAGATAGCGCAATAAATCAAAGTGAATTATCTGCAGGGGGCCCTGTCGCATGAATCTGTGCACCGGGAACCGCCTTGGACCACCAGGGGCCGAGAAAACCACCGTCTCATGGGGCTGGACTGTCAGGGCCAGGGAAAAATCCATTATATATCTGTTGACATCTCGGGTGCTATTAGAGGTAGAACAATAAATCAAAGTGCATTGTCTGTAGGTGGCACTGGCGAATAAATCTGTGTAGCAGGAACGACCTCAGACAACCAGGGGCCGAGAAAACCACCGTCTCATAGGGCCGGGCACTCAATGTCAGGGGAAAATCCAATATATATATGGTGATATCTCGGGTGCTATTACAGATAGCGCAATAAATCAAAGTGCATTGTCTGTAGGAGGCCCTGGCGCATGAATCTGTGCAGCGGGATCGACCTCGGACGACCAATGGCCGAGAAAACCACCGTCTCATGGGGCCGGACACTCAGGGTCAGGGAAAAATCCGATATATATCCGGCGATATCTCGGGTGCTATTAGAGATAGCGCAACAAATCAAAGTGCTTTGTCTGTAGGAGGCCCTGGCGCATGAATCTGTGCAGCTCGAACGACCTCGGACCACCAGGGGCCGAGAAAACCACCGTCTCATGGGGCCGGACACTCAGGGTCATGGAAAAATCCAATATATATCTGGTGATATCTCGGGTGCTATTAGAGATAGCGCCATAAACCAAAGTGAATTATCTGCAGGAGGCCCTGGCGCATGCATCTGTGCAGCGGGAACGACCTCGGACCACCAGGGGCCGAGAAAACCACAGTCTCATGGGGCCGGACACTCAGGGTCAGTGAAAAATCGAATATATATCTGGTGATATCTCGGGTGCTATTACAGATAGCGCAATAAATCAAAGTGCATTGTCTGTAGGAGGCCCTGCCGCGTCAACCTAGGCAGCGGGAACGACCTCGGACCACCAGGGGCCGAGAAATCCACAGTCCCATGGGGCCGGACACTCAGGGTCAGGGGAAAATCCAATATATATCTGATGATATCTCGGGTGCTATTACGGATAGCGCAATAAATCAAAGTGCATTGTCTGTAGGAGGCACTGGCGCATGAATCTGTGTAGCGGGAACGACCTCGGACCACCAGGGGCCGAGAAGACCACCGTCTCATGGGGCCGGACACTCAGGGTCAGGTTAAAATCCAATATATATCTGGTGATATCTCGGGTGCTATTAGAGATAGCGCAATAAATCAAAGTGAATTATCTGCAGGCGGCCCTGGCGCATGAATCTGTGCAGCGGGATCGACCTCGGACCACCAGGGGCCGAGGAAATCACCGCCTCATGGGGCCGGACTGTCAGGGTCAGGGAAAAGTCCAAATATATATCTGGTGATATCTCGGCTGCTATTAGAGATAGCGCAATAAATCAAAGTGAATTATCTGCAGGCGGCCCTGGCGCATGAATCTGTGCAGCGGGAACGACCTCGGACCACCAAGGGCCGAGAAAATTACAGATATTCGGAATCCGTCACCCAAGGTCATGTAAAAATCCAGCATATATCTGGTGATATCTCGGGTGCTATTACAGATAGCGCAATAACCCAAAGTGCATTGTCTGTAGAAGGCCCTGGCGCATGAATCTGGGCAGCGGGAACGACCTCGGACCACCAGGGACCGAGAAAATCACCGTCTCATGGAGCCGGACACTCAGGGTCAGGGAAAAATCCAATATATATCTGGTGATATCTCGGGTGCTATTACAGATAGCGCAATAAATCAAAGTGCATTGTCTGTAGGAGGCCCAGGCGCATGAATCTGGCCAGCGGGAACGATCTCGGACCACCAGGGGCCGAGAAAACCACAGTCTCATGGGGCCGGACACTCAGGGTCAGGGGAAAATCCAATATATATCTGGTGATATCTCGGGTGCTATTACAGATAGCGCAATAAACCAAAGTGCATTGTCTGTAGGAGGCCCTTGCGAATGAATCTGTACCGCAGGAACGACCTCGGACCACCAGTGGCTGAGAAAATTACAGATATTCGGAATCCGTCACCAAAGGTCATGTAAAAATCCAGCAAATATCTGGTGATATCTCGGGTGCTATTAGAGATAGCGCAATAAACCAAAGTGAATTGTCTGCAAGAGGCCCTGGCGCATGCATCTGTGCAGCGGGAACAACCTCGGTCCACCAGGAGCCGAGAAAACCACCGTTTCATGGGGCCGGACTGTCAGGGTCAGGGAAAAATCCATTATATATCTGGTGATATCTCGGGTGCTATTACAGATAGCGCGATAAATCACAGTGAATTATCTGCACGAGGCCCTTGCGCATGAATCTGTGCAGCGGGAACGACGTCGGACCACCAGGGGCCGAGAAAACCACCGACACATGAGGCCGGACACCCAAGGTCATGCAAAAATCCAGTATATATCTGGTGATATCTCGGGTGCTATTAGAGATAGCGCGATAAATCAAAGTGAATTATCTGCAGGAGGCCCTGGCGCATGAATCTGTGCCGCGGGAACGACGTGGGACCACCAGGGGCCGAGAAAACCACCGACGCATGAGGCCGGACACCCAAGGTCATGTAAAAATCCAGAATATATCTGGTTATATCCCGGGTGCTATTATAGATAGCGCAATAAACCAAAGTGACTTGTCTGCAAGAGGCCCTGGCGCATGCATCTGTGCAGCGGGAACTACCTCGGACCACCAGGGGCCGAGAAAACCACCGTCCCATGGGGCCGGACACTCAGGGTCGGGGAAAAATCCAGCAAATATCTGGTGATATCTCGGGTGCTATTAGAGATAGCGCAATAAACCAAAGTGAATTATCTACAGGAGGCCCTAGCGCATGCATCTGTGCAGCCGGAACGACCTCGGACCACCAGGGGCCGAGAAAACCACCGTCTCATGGGTCCGGACACTCAGGGTCAGGGGAAAATCCAATATATATCTGGTTATATCTCTGGTGATATTACAGATAGCGCAATAAACCAAAGTGCATTGTCTGTAGGAGGCCCTTGCGAATGAATCTGTGCCTCAGGAACGACCTCGGGCCACCAGTGGCCAAGAAAACCACCGTCTCATGGGTCCGGACACTCAGGGTCAGGGGAAAACCCAATATATATCTGGTGATATCTCTGTTGCTATTACAGATAGCGCAATAAATCAAAGTGCATTGTCTGTAGGAGGCCCTTGCGATCGAGTCTGTGCCGCAGGAACGACCTCGGACCACCAGTGGCCGAGAAAATTACAGATATTCGGAATCCGTCACCCAAGGTCATGTAAAAATCCAGCAAATATCTGGTGATATCTCGGGTGCTATTAGAGATAGCGCAATAAATCAAATTGCATTGTCTGTAGGAGGCCCTGGGGCATGAATTTGGCCAGCGGGATCGACCTCGGACCACCAGGGGCCGAGAAAACCACCGTCTCAGGGGGCCGGACACTCAGGGTCAGGGGAAAACCCAATATATATCTGGTGATATCTCGGGTGCTATTAGAGATAGCGCAATAAACCAAAGTGAATTATCTGCAGGAGGCCCTGGCGCATGCATCTGTGCAGCGGGAACGACGTCGGACCACCAGGGGCCGAGAAAACCACCGTCTCATGGGGCCGGACACTCAGGGTCAGGGAAAAATCCAATATATATCTGGTGATATCTTGGGTGCTATTACAGATAGCCCAATAAATCAAAGTGCATTGTCTGTAAGCTGCCCTGGCGCATGAATATGGGCAGCGGGAACGACCTCGGACCACCAGGGGCCGAGAAAACCACCGTCTCATGGGGCCGGACACTCAGGGTCATTGAAAAATCCAATATATATCTGGTGATATCTCGGGTGCTATTACAGATAGCGCAATGAATCAAACTGCATTGTCTGTAAGAGAGCCTGCCGCATGAATCTGTGCAGCCGGAACAACCTCGGACCACCAGGGGCCGAGAAAACCGCAGTCTCATGGGGCCGGACAGTCTGGGCCAGTGGAAAATCCAATATATATCTAGTCATATCTCGGGTGCTATTAGAGATAGCGCAATAAACCAAAGTGAATTATCTGCAAGAGGCCCTGGCGCATGAATCTGTGCAGCGGGAACGACCTCGGACCACCAGGGGCCGAGAAAACCACCATCTCATGGGGCCGGACATTCAGTGTCCGGGAAAAATCCAATATATATCTGGTGATATCTCGGGTGCTATTACAGATAGCCCAACAAATCAAAGTGCATTGTCTGTAGGAGGCCCTGCCGCATGAATCTGTGCAGCGGGAACGACCGCGGACCACCAGGGGCCGGGAAAACCACAGTCTAATGGGGCCGGACACTCACGGTCAGGGGAAAATTCAATATATATCTGGTGATATCTCGGGTGCTATTAGAGATAGCGCAATAAATCAAAGTGCATTGTCTGTAGGAGGCACTGGCGAATGAATCTGTGCCGCAGGAACGACCTCGGACCACCAGTGGCCGAGAAAATTACAGATATTCGGAATCCGTCACCCAAGGTCATGTAAAAATCCAGCATATATCTGGTGATATCTCGGGTGCTATTACAGATAGCGCAATAAACCAAAGTGCATTGTCTGTAGGAGGCCCTGGCGCATGAATCTGTGCAGCGGGAACGACCTCGCACCACCAGGGACCGAGGAAACAACCGTCTCATGGGGCCGGACACTCAGGGTCATGGAAAAATCCAATATATATATCTGGTGATATCTCGGGTGCTATTACAGATAGCGCAATAAATCAAAGTCCATTGTCTGTAGGAGGCCCTGGCGCATGAATCTGTGCAGCGGGAACGACCTCGGACAACCAGGGGCCGAGAAAACCGCAGTCTCACGGCTCCGGACACTCAGGGTCAGGGGAAAATCCAATATATATCTGGTGATATCTCGGGTGCTATTAGAGATAGCGCAATAAACCAAAGTGAATTATCTGCAGGAGGCCCTGGCGCATGCATCTGTGCAGCGGGAACGACGTCGGACCACCAGAGGCCGAGAAAACAACCGTCTCATGGGGCCGGACACTGAGGGTCAGGGGAAAATCCAATATATATCTGGTGATATCTCGGGTGCTATTAGAGATAGCGCAATAAACCAAAGTGAATTATCTGCAGGAGGCCCAGGCGCATGCATCTGTACAGCGGGAACGACGTCGGACCACCAGGGGCCGAGAAAACCACCGTCTCATGGGTCCGGACACTCAGGGTCAGGGGAAAGTCCAATATATATCTGGTGATATCTCGGGTGCTATTACAGATAGCGCAATAAATCAAAGTGCATTGTCTGTAGGAGGCCCAGGCGAATGAATCTGGCCAGCAGGAACGACCTCCGACCACCAGGGGCCGAGAAAACCACCGTCTCATGGGGCCGGACACTCAGGGTCAGGGGAAAATCCAATATATATCTGGTGATATCTCGGGTGCTATTACAGATAGCGCAATAAACTAAAGTGCATTGTCTGTAGGAGACCCTTGCGAATGAATCTGTGCCGCAGGAACGACCTCGGACCACCAGTGGCCGAGAAAATTACAGATATTCGGAATCCGTCACCCAAGGTCATGTAAAAGTCCTGCAAATATCTGGTGATATCTCGGGTGCTATTAGAGATAGCGCAATAAACCAAAGTGCATTGTCTGTAGGAGGCCCTGGCGAATGAATCTGGGCAGCGGGAACGCCCTCGGACCGCCAGGGGCCAAGAAAACCACCGTCTCATGGCGCCGGACACTCAGGGTCAGGGGAAAGACCAATATATATCTGGTGATATCTCGGGTGCTATTAGAGATACCGCACTAAATCAAAGTGCATTGTCTGTAGGAGGCCCAGGCGCATGAATCTGGCCAGCGGGAACGACCTCGGACCACCAGGGGCCGAGAAAACCACAGTCTCATGGGGCCGGACACTCAGGGTCAGGGGAAAATCCAATATATATCTGGTGATATCTCGGGTGCTATTACAGATAGCGCATTAAATCAAAGTGCATTGTCTGTAGGAGGCCCAGCCGAATGAATCTGTGCAGCGGGAAGGACCTCGGACCACCAGGGGCCGAGAAAATCACCGTCTCATGGAGCCGGACACTCAGGGTCAGGGAAAAATCCAATATATATCTGGTGTTATCTCGGGTGCTATTACAGATAGCGCAATAAATCAAAGTGCATTGTCTGTAGGAGGCCCAGGCGAATGAATCTGTGCAGCGGGAACGACCTCGGACCACCAGGGACCGAGAAAACCACCGTCTCATCGGTCCGGACACTCAGGGTCAGGGGAAAATCCAATATATATCTGGTGATATCTAGGGTGCTATTACAGATAGCGCTATAAACCAAAGTGCATTGTCTGTAGGAGGCCCTTGCGAATGAATCTGTACCGCAGGAACGATCTCGGACCACCAGTGGCCGAGAAAATTACAGATATTCGGAATCCGTCACCCAAGGTCAGGGGAAAATCCAATATATATCTGGTGATATCTCGGGTGCTATTACAGATAGCGCAATAAACCAAAGTGCATTGTCTGTAGGAGGCCCTTGCGAATGAATCTGTGCCGCAGGAACGACCTCGGACCACCAGGGGCCCAGAAAACCACCGACTCACGGGGCCGGACACTCAGGGTCAGGGGAAAATCCAATATATATCTGGTGATATCTCGGGTGCTATTAGAGATAGCGCAATAAACCAAAGTGCATTGTCTGTAGGAGGCCCAGGCGCATGAATCTGGCCAGCGGGAACGACCTCGGACCACCAGGGTCCGAGAAAACCACCGTCTCATGGGTCCGGACACTCAGGGTCAGGGGAAAATCCAATATATATCTGGTGATATCTCGGGTGCTATTACAGATAGCGCAATAAATCAAAGTGCATTGTCTGTAGGAGGCCCAGGCGAATGAATCTGGCCAGCAGGAACGACCTCCGACCACCAGGGGCCGAGAAAACCACCGTCTCATGGGGCCGGACACTCAGGGTCATGTAAAAATCCAGCATATATCTGGTGATATCTCGGGTGCTATTACAGATAGCGCAATAAACCAAAGTGCATTGTCTGTAGGAGGCCCTGGCGCATGAATCTGGGCAGCGGGAACGACGTCGGACCACCAGGGGACGAGAAAATCACCGTCTCATGGAGCCGGACACTCAGGGTCAGGGAAAAATCCAGCATATATCTGGTGATATCTCGGGTGCTATTACAGATAGCGCAATAAACCAAAGTGCATTTTCTGTAGGAGGCCCTGGCGCATGAATCTGGGCAGCGGGAACGACTTCGGACCACCAGGAGCCGAGAAAACCACCGACTCACGGGGCCGGACACTCAGGGTCAGGGAAAAATCCAATATATATCTGGTGATATCTCGGGTGCTATTAGAGATAGCGCAATAAACCAAAGAGAATTATCTGCAGGAGGCCCTGGCGCATGCATCTGTGCAGCGGGAACGACCTCGGGCCACCAGGGGCCAAGAAAACCACCGTCTCATGGGGCCGGACACTCAGGGTCAGGGGAAAATCCAATATATATCTGGTGATATCTAGGGTGCTATTACAGATAGCGCTATAAACCAAAGTGCATTGTCTGTAGGAGGCCCTTGCGAATGAATCTGTACCGCAGGAACGATCTCGGACCACCAGTGGCCGAGAAAATTACAGATATTCGGAATCCGTCACCCAAGGTCAGGGGAAAATCCAATATATATCTGGTGATATCTCGGGTGCTATTACAGATAGCGCAATAAACCAAAGTGCATTGTCTGTAGGAGGCCCTTGCGAATGAATCTGTGCCGCAGGAACGACCTCGGACCACCAGGGGCCCAGAAAACCACCGACTCACGGGGCCGGACACTCAGGGTCAGGGGAAAATCCAATATATATCTGGTGATATCTCGGGTGCTATTAGAGATAGCGCAATAAACCAAAGTGCATTGTCTGTAGGAGGCCCAGGCGCATGAATCTGGCCAGCGGGAACGACCTCGGACCACCAGGGTCCGAGAAAACCACCGTCTCATGGGTCCGGACACTCAGGGTCAGGGGAAAATCCAATATATATCTGGTGATATCTCGGGTGCTATTACAGATAGCGCAATAAATCAAAGTGCATTGTCTGTAGGAGGCCCAGGCGAATGAATCTGGCCAGCAGGAACGACCTCCGACCACCAGGGGCCGAGAAAACCACCGTCTCATGGGGCCGGACACTCAGGGTCAGGGGAAAATCCAATATATATCTGGTGATATCTCGGGTGCTATTACAGATAGCCCAATAAATCAAAGTGCATTGTCTGTAGGAGGCCCTGCCGCATGAATCTGTGCAGCGGGAACGACCTCGGACCACCAGAGGCCGGGAAAACCACAGTCTCATGGGGCCGGACACTCAGGGTCAGGGGAAAATTCAATATATATCTGGTGATAGCTCGGGGGCTATTAGAGATAGCGCAATAAATCAAAGTGCATTGTCTGTAGGAGGCACTGGCGAATGAATCTGTGCCGCAGGAACGACCTCGGACCACCAGTGGCCGAGAAAATTACAGATATTCGGAATCCGTCACCCAAGGTCATGTAAAAATCCAGCATATATCTGGTGATATCTCGGGTGCTATTACAGATAGCGCAATAAACCAAAGTGCATTGTCTGTAGGAGGCCCTGGCGCATGAATCTGGGCAGCGGGAACGACGTCGGACCACCAGGGGACGAGAAAATCACCGTCTCATGGAGCCGGACACTCAGGGTCAGGGAAAAATCCAGCATATATCTGGTGATATCTCGGGTGCTATTACAGATAGCGCAATAAACCAAAGTGCATTTTCTGTAGGAGGCCCTGGCGCATGAATCTGGGCAGCGGGAACGACTTCGGACCACCAGGAGCCGAGAAAACCACCGACTCACGGGGCCGGACACTCAGGGTCAGGGAAAAATCCAATATATATCTGGTGATATCTCGGGTGCTATTAGAGATAGCGCAATAAACCAAAGAGAATTATCTGCAGGAGGCCCTGGCGCATGCATCTGTGCAGCGGGAACGACCTCGGGCCACCAGGGGCCAAGAAAACCACCGTCTCATGGGGCCGGACACTCAGGGTCAGGGAAAAATCCAATATATATCTGGTGATATCTCGGGTGCTATTAGAGATAGCGCAATAAATCAAAGTGCATTGTCTGTAGGAGGCCCTGGCGCATGAATCTGGCCAGCGGGAACGACCACAGACCACCAGGGGCCGAGAAAACCACAGTCACATGGGCCCGGACACTCAGGGTCAGGGGAAAATCCAATATATATCTGGTGATATCTCGGGTGCTATTACAGATAGCGCAATAAATCAAAGTGCATTGTCTGTAGGAGGCCCTGGCGCATGAATCTGGACAGCGGGAACGACCTCGGACCACCAGGGGCCGAGAAAACCACAGTCTCATGGGGCCGGACACTCAGGGTCAGGGGAAAATCCAATATATATCTGGTGATATCTCTTGTGCTATTAGAGATAGCGCAATAAACCAAAGTGAATTATCTGAAGGAGGCCCTGGCGCATGCATCTGTGCAGCGGGAACGACGTCGGACCACCAGGGGACGAGAGAATCACCGTCTCATGGAGCCGGACACTCAGGGTCAGGGAAAAATCCAATATATATCTGGTGATATCTCGGGTGCTATTACAGATAGCGCAATAAACCAAAGTGCACTGTCTGTAGGAGGCCCTGGCAAATGAATCTGGGCAGCGGGAACGACCTCGGACCACCAGGGGCCGAGAAAACCACCGTCTCATGGGTCCGGACACTCAGGGTCAGGGGAAAATCCAATATATATCTGGTGATATCTCGGGTGCTATTACAGATAGCGCAATAAATCAAAGTGCATTGTCTGTAGGAGGCCCAGGTGAATGAATCTGTGCAGCGGGAACGACCTCGGACCACCAGAGGCCGAGAAAACCACTGTCTCATGGGTCCGGACACTCAGGGTCAGGGGAAAATCCAATATATATCTGGTGATATCTCGGGTGCTATTAGAGATAGCGCAATAAACCAAAGTGAATTATCTGCAGGAGGCCCTGGTGCATGCATCTGTGCAGCGGGAACGACCTCGGACCACCAGGGGCCGAGAAAACCACCGTCTCATTGGTGCGGACACTCAGGGTCAGGGGAAAATCCAATATATATCTGGTCATATCTCTGGTGCTATTACAGATAGCGCAATGAACCAAAGTGCATTGTCTGTAGGAGGCCCTTGCGAATGAATCTGTGCCGCAGGAACGACCTCTGACCACCAGTGGCCGAGAAAATTACAGATATTCGGAATCCGTCACCCAAGGTCATGTAAAAATCCAGCAAGTATCTGGTGATATCTTGGGTGCAATTAGAGATAGCGCAAAAAACCAAAGTGCATTGTCTGTAGGAGGCCCTGGCGCATGAATCTGGGCAGCGGGAACGACCTCGGACCGCCAGGGGCCGAGAAAACCACCGACTCACGGGGCCGGACACTCAGGGTCAGGGGAAAATCCAATATATATCTGGTGATATCTCGGGTGCTATTAGAGATAGCGCAATAAACCAAAGAGAATTATCTGCAGGAGGCCCTGGCGCATGCATCTGTGCAGCGGGAACGACCTCGGGCCACCAGGGGACAAGAAAACCACCGTCCCATGGAGCCGGACACTCAGGGTCAGGGAAAAATCCAATATATGTCTGGTGATATCTCGGGTGCTATTACAGATAGCGCAATAAACCAAAGTGCATTGTCTGTAGGAGGCCCTTGCGAATGAATCTGGCCAGCGGGAACGACCACGGACCACCAGGGGCCGAGAAAACCACAGTCTCATGGGGCCGGACACTCAGGGTCAGGGAAAAATCCAATATATATCTGGTGATATCTCGGGTGCTATTAGAGATGGCGCAATAAATCAAAATGCATTGTCTGTAGGAGGCCCTGGCGCATGAATCTGGCCAGCGGGAACGACCACGGACCACCAGGGGCCGAGAAAACCACAGTCTCATGGGCCCGGACACTCAGGGTCAGGGGAAAATCCAATATATATCTGGTGATATCTCGGGTGCTATTACAGATAGCGCATAAATCAAAGTGCATTGTCTGTAGGAGGCCCTGGCGCATGAATCTGGACAGCGGGAACGACCTCGGACCACCGGGGGCCGAGAAAACCACAGTCTCATGGGGCCGGACACTCAGGGTCAGGGGAAAATCCAATATATATCTGGTGATATCTCGGGTGCTATTAGAGATAGCGCAATAAACCAAAGTGAATTATCTGAAGGAGGCCCTGGCGCATGCATCTGTGCAGCGGGAACGACGTCGGACCACCAGGGGACGAGAAAATCACCGTCTCATGGAGCCGGACACTCAGGGTCAGGGAAAAATCCAATATATAACTGGTGATATCTCGGGTGCTATTACAGATAGCGCAATAAACCAAAGTGCACTGTCTGTAGGAGGCCCTTGCGAATGAATCTGTGCCGCAGGAACGACCTCGGACCACCAGTGGTCGAGAAAACCACCGTCTCATGGGTCCGGACACTCAGGGTCAGGGGAAAACCCAATATATATCTGGTGATATCTCGGGTGCTATTACAGATCGCGCAATAAATCAAAGTGCATTGTCTGTAGGAGGCCCTGGCGCATGAATCTGGCCAGCGGGAACGACCACGGACCACCAGGGGCCGAGAAAACCACCGTCTCATCGGTCCGGACACTCAGGGTCAGGGGAAAATCCAATATATATCTGGTTATATCTCTGGTGCTATTACAGATAGCGCAATAAACCAAAGTGCATTGTCTGTAGGAGGCCCTTGCGAATGAATCTGTGCCGCAGGAACGACCTCGGACCACCAGTGGCCGAGAAAACCACCGTCTCATGGGTCCGGACACTCAGGGTCACGGGAAAACCCAATATATATCTGGTGATATCTCGGGTGCTATTACAGATAGCGCAATAAATCAAAGTGCATTGTCTGTAGGAGGCCCTTGCGAATGAATCTGTGCCGCAGGAACGACCTCGGACCACCAGTGGCCGAGAAAATTACAGATATTCGGAATCCGTCACCTAAGGTCATGTAAAAATACAGCAAATATCTGGTGATATCTTGGGTGCTATTAGAGATAGCGCAAAAAACCAAAGTGCATTGTCTGTTGGAGGCCCTAGCGCATGAATCTGGGCAGCGGGAACGACCTCGGACCACCAGGGGCCGAGAAAATAACCGTCTCATGGGGTCGGACACCCAGGGTCAGTGAAAAATCCAATATATATCTGCTGATATCTCGGGTGCTATTACAGATAGCGCAATAAATCAAAGTGCATTGTCTGTAGGAGGCCCTGGCGCATGAACCTGTGCAGCGGGAACGACCTCGGACCACCAGGGCCCGAGAAAACGACCGTCTCATGGGGCCGGACGCTCAGGGTCAGTGAAAAATTCAATATATATCTGGTGATATCTTGGGTGCTATTACAGATAGCGCAATAAATCAAAGTGCATTGTCTGTAGGAGGCCCTGGAGCATGAATCTGTGCAGCGGGAACGACCTCGGACCACCAGGGGCCGAGAAAACCACAGTCTCATGGAGCCGGACACTCAGGGTCAGGGGAAAATCCAGTATATATCTCTTGATATCTCGGGTGCTATTAGAGATAGCGCAATAAACCAAAGTGAATTATCTGCAGGATGCCCTGGCGCATGAATCTGTGCAGCGGGAACGACCTCGGACCACCAGGGGCCGAGACAACCACCGTCTCATGGGGCCGGACACTCAGGGTCAGGGTAAAATCCAATATATATCTGGTGATATCTCGGGTGCTATTACAGATAGCGCAATAAATCAAAGTGCATTGTCTGTAGGAGGCCCTGGCGCATGAATCTGTGCAGCGGGTACGACCTCGGACCACCAGGGGCCGAGAAAACTAGTCTCATGCGGCCGGACACTCAGGGTCTGGGGAAAATCCAATATATATCTGGTGATATCTCGGGTCCTATTACAGATAGCGAAATAAATCAAAGTGCATTGTCTGTAGGAGGCCCTGGCGCATGAATCTGTGCAGCGGGAACGACCTCGGACCACCAGGGGCCGAAAAAACCACAGTCTCATGGGGCCGGATACTCAGGGTCAGGGGAAAATCCAATATAGATCTGGTGATATCTCAGGTGCTATTACAGATAGCGCAATAAATCAAAGTGCATTGTCTGTAGGAGGCCCTGGCGCATGAATCTGTGCAGCGGGAACGACCTAGGACCACCCGGGGCCGCGACAACCACCGCCTCATGGGGCCGGACACTCAGGGTCAGGGGAAAATCCTATATATATCTGGTGATATCTCGGGTGCTATTACAGATAGCGCACTAAATCAAAGTGCATTGTCTGTAAGAGGCCCTGGCGCATGAATCTGTGAAGCGGCAACGACCTCGGACCACCAGGGGCCGAGAAAACCACCGTCTCATGGGGCCGGGCACTCAGGGTCTGTGGAAAATCCAGTATATATCTGGTGATATCTCGGGTGCTATTACAGATAGCGCAATAAATCAAAGGGCATTGTCTGTAGGAGGCCCTGGCGCATGAACCTGCGCAGCGGCAACGACCTCGGACCCCCAGGGGCCGAGACAACCACCGTCTCATGGGGCCGGACACTCAGGGTCTGGGAAAAATCCAATATATATCCGGTGATATCTCGGGTGCTATTACAGATAGCGCAATAAATCAAAGTGCATTGTCTGTAGGAGGCCCTGGCGCATGAATCTGTGCAGCGGGAACGACCTCGGACCACCAGGGGCCGAGAAAACCACAGTCTCATGGGGCCGGACTCTCAGGGTCAAGGGAAAATCCAATATATATCTGGTGATATCTCGGGTGCTATTACAGATAGCGCAATAAATCAAAGTGCATTGTCTGTAGGAGGCCCTGGCGCATAAACCTGTGCAGCGGGAACGACCTCGGACCACCAGGGGCCGAGAAAACGACCGTCTCATGGGGCCGGACGCTCAGGGTCAGTGAAAAATACAATATATATCTGGTGATATCTCGGGTGCTATTACAGATAGCGCAATAAATCAAAGGGCATTGTCTGTAGGAGGCCCTGGCGCATGAACCTGTGCAGCGGCAACGACCTCGGACCCCCAGGGGCCGAGACAACCACCGTCTCATGGGGCCGGACACTCAGGGTCTGGGAAAAATCCAATATATATCCGGTGATATCTCGGGTGCTATTACAGATAGCGCAATAAATCAAAGTGCATTGTCTGTAGGAGGCCCTGGCGCATGAATCTGTGTAGCGGGAACGACCTCGGACCACCAGGGGCCGAGAAAACCACAGTCTCATAGGGCCGGACTCTCAGGGTCAAGGGAAAATCCAATATATATCTGGTGATATCTCGGGTGCTAATAGAGATAGCGCAATAAACCAAAGTGAATTATCTGCATGAGGCCCTGGCGCACGAATCTGTGCAGCGGGAACGACCTCGGACCACCAGGGGCCGAGAAAACGACCTTCTCATGGGGCCGGACACTCAGGGTCAGTGAAAAATCCAATATATATCTGGTGATATCTCGGGTGCTATTACAGATAGCGCAATAAATCAAAGTGCATTGTCTGTAGGAGGCCCTGGCGGATGAATCTGTGCAGCGGGAACGACCTCGGACCACCAGGGGCCGAGAAAACCACAGTCTCATGGGGCCGGACACACAGGGTCAGGGGAAAATCCAGTATATATCTGCTGATATCTCGGGTGCTATTAGAGATAGCGCAATAAACCAAAGTGAATTATCTGCAGGATGCCCTGGCGCATAAATCTGTGCAAGCGGGAACGTCCTCGGACCTCCAGGGGCCGAGACAACCACCGTCTCATGGGGCCGGACACTCAGGGTCAGGGTAAAATCCAATATATATCTGGTGATATCTCGGGTGCTATTAGAGATAGCGCAATAAATCAAAGTGCATTGTCTGTAGGAGGCCCTGGCGCATGAATCTGTGCAGCGGGAACGACCTCGGACCACCAGGGGCCGAGAAAACCACAGTCTCATGGGGCCGGACACTCAGGGTCAGGGGAAAATCCAATATATATCTGGTGATATCTCGGGTGCTATTAGAGATAGCGCAATAAACCAAAGTGAATTATCTGCAGGATGCCCAGGCGCATGAATCTGTGCAGCGGGAACGACCTCGGACCACCAGGGGCCGAGAAAAGCACAGTCTCATGGGGCCGGACACTCAGGGTCAGGGTAAAATCCAATATATATCTGGTGATATCTCGGGTGCTATTAGAGATAGCGCAATAAACCAAAGTGAATTATCTGCAGGGGGCCCTGGCGCATGCATCTGTGCAGCGGGAACGACCTCGGACCACCAGGGGCCGAGAAAACGACCGTCTCATGGGGTCGGACACTCAGGGTCAGTGAAAAATCCAATATATATCTGCTGATATCTCGGGTGCTATTACAGATAGCGCAATAAATCAAAGTGCATTGTCTGTAGGAGGCCCTGGCGCATGAACCTGTGCAGCGGGAACGACCTCGGACCACCAGGGCCCGAGAAAACGACCGTCTCATGGGGCCGGACGCTCAGGGTCAGTGAAAAATCCAATATATATCTGGTGATATCTTGGGTGCTATTACAGATAGCGCAATAAATCAAAGTGCATTGTCTGTAGGAGGCCCTGGAGCATGAATCTGTGCAGCGGGAACGACCTCGGACCACCAGGGGCCGAGAAAACCACAGTCTCATGGAGCCGGACACTCAGGGTCAGGGGAAAATCCAGTATATATCTCTTGATATCTCGGGTGCTATTAGAGATAGCGCAATAAACCAAAGTGAATTATCTGCAGGAGGCCCTGGCGCATGAATCTGTGCAGCGGGAACGTCCTCGGACCCCCAGGGGCCGAGACAACCACCGTCTCATGGGGCCGGACACTCAGGGTCAGGGTAAAATCCAATATATATCTGGTGATATCTCGGGTGCTATTACAGATAGCGCAATAAATCAAAGTGCATTGTCTGTAGGAGGCCCTGGCGCATGAATCTGTGCAGCGGGAACGACGTCGGACCACCAGGGGCCGAAAAAACCACAGTCTCATGGGGCCGCACCCTCATGGTCAGGGTAAAATCCAATATATATCTGGTGATATCTCGTGTGCTATTACAGATAGCGCAATAAATCAAAGTGCATTGTCTGTAGGAGGCCCTGGCGCATGAATCTGTGCAGCGGGAACGACCTCGGACCACCAGGGGCCGAGAAAACCACAGTCTCATGGGGCCGGACACTCAGGGTCAGGGGAAAATCCAATATATATCTGGTGATATCTCGGGTGCTATTAGAGATAGCGCAATAAATCAAAGTGCATTGTCTGTAGGAGGCCCTGGCGCATGAATCTGTGCAGCGGGAACGACCTCGGACCACCAGGGGCCGAGAAAACCACAGTCTCATGGGGCCGGACACTCAGGGTCAGGGAAAAATCCAATATATATCTGGTGATATCTCGGGTGCTATTAGAGATAGCGCAATAAACCAAAGTGAATTATCTGCCGGATGCCCTGGCGCATGAATCTGTGCAGCGGGAACGACCTCGGACCACCAGGGGCCGAGACAACCACCGTCTCATGGGGCCGGACACTCAGGGTCAGGGTAAAATCCAATATATATCTGGTGATATCTCGGGTGCTATTACAGATAGCGCAATAAATCAAAGTGCATTGTCTGTAGGAGGCCCTGGCGCATGAATCTGTGAAGCGGCAACGACCTCGGACCACCAGGGGCCGAGAAAACCACAGTCTCATGGGGCCGGACACTCAGGGTCAGGGGAAAATCCAGTATATATCTGGTGATATCTCGGGTGCTATTAGAGATAGCGCAATAAACCAAAGTGAATTATCTGCAGGAGGCCCTGGCGCATGAATCTGTGCAGCGGGAACGACCTCGGACCACCAGGGGCCGAAAAAACCACAGTCTCATGGGGCCGGATACTCAGGGTCAGGGGAAAATCCAATATAGATCTGGTGATATCTCAGGTGCTATTACAGATAGCGCAATAAATCAAAGTGCATTGTCTGTAGGAGGCCCTGGCGCATGAATCTGTGCAGCGGGAACGACCTAGGACCACCCGGGGCCGCGACAACCACCGCCTCATGGGGCCGGACACTCAGGGTCAGGGGAAAATCCTATATATATCTGGTGATATCTCGGGTGCTATTACAGATAGCGCACTAAATCAAAGTGCATTGTCTGTAAGAGGCCCTGGCGCATGAATCTGTGAAGCGGCAACGACCTCGGACCACCAGGGGCCGAGAAAACCACCGTCTCATGGGGCCGTGCACTCAGGGTCTGGGGAAAATCCAGTATATACCTGGTGATATCTCGGGTGCTATTACAGATAGCGCAGTAAATCAAAGTGCATTGTCTGTAGGAGGCCCTGGCGCATGAACCTGTGCAGCGGGAACGACCTCGGACCACCAGGGGCCGAGAAAACGACCGTCTCATGGGGCCGGACACTCAGGGTCAGGGGAAAATCCAATATATGTCTGGTGATATCTCGGGTGCTATTACAGATAGCGCAATAAACCATAGTGAATTATCTGCAGGAGGCCCTGGCGCATGAATCTGTGCAGCGGGAACGACCTCGGACCACCAGGGGCCGAAAAAACCACAGTCTCATGGGGCCGGACGCTCAGGGTCAGGGGAAAATCCAATATAGATCTGGTGATATCTCGGGTGCTATTACAGATAGCGCAATAAATCAAAGTACATTGTCTGTAGGAGGCCCTGGCGCATGAACCTGTGCAGCGGGAACGACCTCGGACCACCAGGGGCCGAGAAAACGACCGTCTCATGGGGCCGGACGCTCAGGGTCAGTGAAAAATCCAATATATATCTGGTGATATCTCGGGTGCTATTACAGATAGCGCAATAAATCAAAGTGCATTGTCTGTAGGAGGCCCTGGCGCATGAACCTGTGCAGCGGGAACGACCTCGGACCACCAGGGGCCGAGAAAACCACAGTCTCATGGGGCCGGACTCTCAGGGTCAAGGGAAAATCCAATATATATCTGGTGATATCTCGGGTGCTATTACAGATAGCGCAATAAATCAAAGAGCATTGTCTGTAGGAGGCCCTGGCGCATGAATCTGTGCAGCGGGAACGACGTCGGACCACCAGGGGCCGAGAAAACCACAGTCTCATGGGGCCGCACCCTCATGGTCAGGGTAAAATCCAATATATATCTGGTGATATCTCGTGTGCTATTACAGATAGCGCAATAAATCAAAGTGCATTGTCTGTAGGAGGCCCTGGCGCATGAATCTGTGCAGCGGGAACGACCTCGGACCACCAGGGGCCGAGAAAACCACAGTCTCATGGGGCCGGACACTCAGGGTCAGGGGAAAATCCAATATATATCTGGTGATATCTCGGGTGCTATTAGAGATAGCACAATAAACCAAAGTGAATTATCTGCAGGATGCCCTGGCGCATGAATCTGTGCAGCGGGAATGACCTCGGACCACCAGGAGCCGAGACAACCACCGTCTCATGGGGCCGGACACTCAGGGTCAGGGTAAAATCCAATATATATCTGGTGATATCTCGGGTGCTATTACAGATAGCGCAATAAATCAAAGTGCATTGTCTGTAGGAGGCCCTGGCGCATGAATCTGTGAAGCGGCAACGACCTCGGACCACCAGGGGCCGAGAAAACCACAGTCTCATGGGGCCGGACACTCAGGGTCTGGGGAAAATCCAGTATATATCTGGTGATATCTCGGGTGCTATTAGAGATAGCGCAATAAACCAAAGTGAATTATCTGCAGGAGGCCCTGGCGCATGAATCTGTGCAGCGGGAACGACCTCGGACCACCAGGGGCCGAAAAAACCACAGTCTCATGGGGCCGGATACTCAGGGTCAGGGGAAAATCCAATATAGATCTGGTGATATCTCAGGTGCTATTACAGATAGCGCAATAAATCAAAGTGCATTGTCTGTAGGAGGCCCTGGCGCATGAATCTGTGCAGCGGGAACGACCTAGGACCACCCGGGGCCGAGACAACCACAGTCTCATGGGGCCGGACACTCAGGGTCAGGGGAAAATCCTATATATATCTGGTGATATCTCGGGTGCTATTACAGATAGCGCACTAAATCAAAGTGCATTGTCTGTAAGAGGCCCTGGCGCATGAATCTGTGAAGCGGCAACGACCTCGGACCACCAGGGGCCGAGAAAACCACCGTCTCATGGGGCCGGGCACTCAGGGTCTTTGGAAAATCCAGTATATATCTGGTGATATCTCGGGTGCTATTAGAGATAGCGCAATAAACCAAAGTGAATTGTCTGCAGGAGGCCCTGGCGCATGAATCTGTGCAGCGGGAACGATCTCGGACCATCAGGGGCCGAGACATCCACCGTCTCATGGGGCCGGACACTCAGGGTCAGGGAAAAATCCAATATATACCTGGTGATATCTCGGGTGCTATTACAGATAGCGCAATAAATCAAAGTGCATTGTCTGTAGGAGGCCCTGGCGCCTGAATCTGTGCAGCGGGAACGACCTCGGACCACCAGGGGCCGAGAAAACCACAGTCTCATGGGGCCGGACACTCAGGGTCAGGGGAAAATCCAATATATATCTGGTGATATCTCGGGTGCTATTACAGATAGAGCAATAAATCAAAGTGCATTGTCTGTAGGAGGCCCTGGCGCATGAATGTGTGCAGCGGGAACGACCTCGGACCACCAGGGGCCGAGAAAACCGCAGTCTCATGGGGCCGGACACTCAGGGTCAGGGAAAAATCCAATATATATCTGGTGATATCTCGGGCGCTATTAGAGATAGCGCAATAAACGAAAGTGAATTATCTGCAGGAGGCCCTGGCGCATGAATCTGTGCAGCGGGAACGACCGCGGACCACCAGGGGCCGAGAAAACCACCGTCTCATGGGGCCGGACACTCAGGGTTAGGGGAAAATCCAATATATATGTGGTGATATCTCGGGTGCTATTAGAGATAGCGCAATAAATCAAAGTGCATTGTCTGTAGGAGGCCCTGGCGCATGAATCTGTGCAGCGGGAACGACCTCGGTCCACCAGGGGCCGAGAAAAGCACAGTCTCATGGGGCCGGACACTCAGGGTCAGGGTAAAATCCAATATATATCTGGTGATATCTCGGGTGCTATTAGAGATAGCGCAATAAACCAAAGTGAGTTATCTGCAGGAGGCCCTGGCGCATGAATGTGTGCAGCGGGAACGACGTCGGACCACCAGGGGCCGAGAAAACGACCGTCTCATGGGGCCGGACACTCAGGGTCAGTGAAGAATCCAATATATATCTGGTGATATCTCGGGTGCTATTAGAGATCGCGCAATAAACCAAAGTGAATTATCTGCAGGAGGCCCTGGCGCATGAATCTGTGCAGCGGGAACGACCTCGGATCACCAGGGGCCGAGAAAACTACCGTCTCATGGGGCCGGACGCTCAGGGTCAGTGTAAAATCCAATATATATCTGGTGATATCTCGGGTGCTATTAGAGATAGCGCAATAAACCAAAGTGAATTATCTGCAGGAGGCCCTGGCGCATGAATCTGTGCAACGGGAACGACCTTGGACCACCAGGGGCCGAGAAAACCACAGTCTCATGGGGTCGGACACTCAGGGTCAGGGGAAAATCCAATATAGATCTGGTGATATCTCGGGTGCTATTACAGATAGCGCAATAAACCGAAGTGAATTATCTGCAGGAGGCCCTGGTGCATGAATCTGTGCAACGGGAACGACCTCGGACCACCAGGGGCCGAGAAAACCACAGTCTCATGGGGCCGGACACTCAGGGTCAGTGGAAAATCGAATATAGATCTGGTGATATCTCGGGTGCTATTACAGATAGCGCAATAAATCAAAGTGCATTACCTGTAGGAGGCCCTGGCGCATGAATCTGTGCAGCGGGGACGTCCTCGGACCGCCAGGGGCCGAGACAACGACCGTCTCATGGGGCCGGACACTCAGGGTCAGGGTAAAATCCAATATATATCTGGTGATATGTCGGGTGCTATTACAGATAGCGCAATAAATCAAAGTGCATTGTCTGTAGGAGGTCCTGGCGCATGAATCTGTGCAGCGGGAACGACCTCGGACCACCAGGGGCCGAGAAAAGCACAGTCTCATGGGGCCGGACACTCAGGGTCAGGGTAAAATCCAATATATATCTGGTGATATCTCGGGTGCTATTAGAGATAGCGCAATAAACCAAAGTGAGTTATCTGCAGGAGGCCCTGGCGCATGAATCTGTGCAGCGGCAACGACCTCGGATCACCAGGGGCCGAGAAAACGACCGTCTCATGGGGCCGGACACTCAGGGTCGGGGAAAAATCCAATATATATCTGGTGATATCTCGGGTGCTATTAGAGATAGCGCAATAAACCAAAGTGAATTGTCTGCAGGAGGCCCTGGCGCATGAATCTGTGCAGCGGGAACGATCTCGGACCATCAGGGGCCGAGACATCCACCGTCTCATGGGGCCGGACACTCAGGGTCAGGGAAAAATCCAATATATATCTGGTGATATCTCGGGTGCTATTACAGATAGCGCAATAAATCAAAGTGCATTGTCTGTAGGAGGCCCTGGCGCCTGAATCTGTGCAGCGGGAACGACCTCGGACCACCAGGGGCCGAGAAAACCACAGTCTCATGGGGCCGGACACTCAGGGTCAGGGGAAAATCCAATATATATCTGGTGATATCTCGGGTGCTATTACAGATAGAGCAATAAATCAAAGTGCATTGTCTGTAGGAGGCCCTGGCGCATGAATGTGTGCAGCGGGAACGACCTCGGACCACCAGGGGCCGAGAAAACCGCAGTCTCATGGGGCCGGACACTCAGGGTCAGGGAAAAATCCAATATATATCTGGTGATATCTCGGGCGCTATTAGAGATAGCGCAATAAGCCAAAGGGAATTATCTGCAGGAGGCCCTGGCGCATGCATCTGTGCAGCGGGAACGACCTAGGACCACCAGGGGCCGAGAAAACCACCGTCTCATGGGGCCGGACACTCAGGGTCAGGAAAAATCCAATATATATCTGGTGATATCTCGGGTGCTATTAGAGATAGCGCAATAAACGAAAGTGAATTATCTGCAGGAGGACCTGGCGCATGAATCTGTGCAGCGGGAACGACCGCGGACCACCAGGGGCCGAGAAAACCACCGTCTCATGGGGCCGGACACTCAGGGTTAGGGGAAAATCCAATATATATCTGGTGATATCTCGGGTGCTATTAGAGATAGCGCAATAAATCAAAGTGCATTATCTGCAGGAGGCCCTGGCGCATGAATCTGTGCAGCGGGAACGACCTCGGACCACCAGGGGCCGAGAAAAGCACAGTCTCATGGGGCCGGACACTCAGGGTCAGGGTAAAATCCAACATATATCTGGTGATATCTCGGGTGCTATTAGAGATAGCGCAATAAACCAAAGTGAGTTATCTGCAGGAGGCCCTGGCGCATGAATGTGTGCAGCGGGAACGACCTCGGACCACCAGGGGCCGAGAAAACGACCGTCTCATGGGGCCGGACACTCAGGGTCAGTGAAAAATCCAATATATATCTGGTGATATCTCGGGTGCTATTAGAGATAGCGCAATAAACCAAAGTGAATTATCTGCAGGAGGCCCTGGCGCATGAATCTGTGCAGCGGGAACGACCTCGGATCACCAGGGGCCGAGAAAACTACCGTCTCATGGGGCCGGACGCTCAGGGTCAGTGTAAAATCCAATATATATCTGGTGATATCTCGGGTGCTATTAGAGATAGCGCAATAAACCAAAGTGAATTATCTGAAGGAGGCCCTGGCGCATGAATCTGTGCAACGGGAACGACCTTGGACCACCAGGGGCCGAGAAAACCACAGTCTCATGGGGTCGGACACTCAGGGTCAGGGGAAAATCCAATATAGATCTGGTGATATCTCGGGTGCTATTACAGATAGCGCAATAAACCGAAGTGAATTATCTGCAGGAGGCCCTGGTGCATGAATCTGTGCAACGGGAACGACCTCGGACCACCAGGGGCCGAGAAAACCACAGTCTCATGGGGCCGGACACTCAGGGTCAGTGGAAAATCGAATATAGATCTGGTGATATCTCGGGTGCTATTACAGATAGCGCAATAAATCAAAGTGCATTACCTGTAGGAGGCCCTGGCGCATGAATCTGTGCAGCGGGGACGTCCTCGGACCGCCAGGGGCCGAGACAACGACCGTCTCATGGGGCCGGACACTCAGGGTCAGGGTAAAATCCAATATATATCTGGTGATATGTCGGGTGCTATTACAGATAGCGCAATAAATCAAAGTGCATTGTCTGTAGGAGGTCCTGGCGCATGAATCTGTGCAGCGGGAACGACCTCGGACCACCAGGGGCCGAGAAAAGCACAGTCTCATGGGGCCGGACACTCAGGGTCAGGGTAAAATCCAATATATATCTGGTGATATCTCGGGTGCTATTAGAGATAGCGCAATAAACCAAAGTGAGTTATCTGCAGGAGGCCCTGGCGCATGAATCTGTGCAGCGGCAACGACCTCGGATCACCAGGGGCCGAGAAAACCACAGTCTCATGGGGCCGGACACTCAGGGTCAGGGGAAAATCCAATATATATCTGGTGATATCTCGGGTGCTATTAGAGATAGCGCAATAAACCAAAGTGAATTGTCTGCAGGAGGCCCTGGCGCATGAATCTGTGCAGCGGGAACGATCTCGGACCATCAGGGGCCGAGACATCCACCGTCTCATGGGGCCGGACACTCAGGGTCAGGGAAAAATCCAATATATACCTGGTGATATCTCGGGTGCTATTACAGATAGCGCAATAAATCAAAGTGCATTGTCTGTAGGAGGCCCTGGCGCCTGAATCTGTGCAGCGGGAACGACCTCGGACCACCAGGGGCCGAGAAAACCACAGTCTCATGGGGCCGGACACTCAGGGTCAGGGGAAAATCCAATATATATCTGGTGATATCTCGGGTGCTATTACAGATAGAGCAATAAATCAAAGTGCATTGTCTGTAGGAGGCCCTGGCGCATGAATGTGTGCAGCGGGAACGACCTCGGACCACCAGGGGCCGAGAAAACCGCAGTCTCATGGGGCCGGACACTCAGGGTCAGGGAAAAATCCAATATATATCTGGTGATATCTCGGGCGCTATTAGAGATAGCGCAATAAACGAAAGTGAATTATCTGCAGGAGGCCCTGGCGCATGAATCTGTGCAGCGGGAACGACCGCGGACCACCAGGGGCCGAGAAAACCACCGTCTCATGGGGCCGGACACTCAGGGTTAGGGGAAAATTCAATATATATCTGGTGATATCTCGGGTGCTATTAGAGATAGCGCAATAAATCAAAGTGCATTGTCTGTAGGAGGCCCTGGCGCATGAATCTGTGCAGCGGGAACGACCTCGGTCCACCAGGGGCCGAGAAAAGCACAGTCTCATGGGGCCGGACACTCAGGGTCAGGGTAAAATCCAATATATATCTGGTGATATCTCGGGTGCTATTAGAGATAGCGCAATAAACCAAAGTGAGTTATCTGCAGGAGGCCCTGGCGCATGAATGTGTGAAGCGGGAACGACCTCGGACCACCAGGGGCCGAGAAAACGACCGTCTCATGGGGCCGGACACTCAGGGTCAGTGAAGAATCCAATATATATCTGGTGATATCTCGGGTGCTATTAGAGATCGCGCAATAAACCAAAGTGAATTATCTGCAGGAGGCCCTGGCGCATGAATCTGTGCAGCGGGAACGACCTCGGATCACCAGGGGCCGAGAAAACTACCGTCTCATGGGGCCGGACGCTCAGGGTCAGTGTAAAATCCAATATATATCTGGTGATATCTCGGTTGCTATTAGAGATAGCGCAATAAACCAAAGTGAATTATCTGCAGGAGGCCCTGGCGCATGAATCTGTGCAACGGGAACGACCTTGGACCACCAGGGGCCGAGAAAACCACAGTCTCATGGGGTCGGACACTCAGGGTCAGGGGAAAATCCAATATAGATCTGGTGATATCTCGGGTGCTATTACAGATAGCGCAATAAACCGAAGTGAATTATCTGCAGGAGGCCCTGGTGCATGAATCTGTGCAACGGGAACGACCTCGGACCACCAGGGGCCGAGAAAACCACAGTCTCATGGGGCCGGACACTCAGGGTCAGTGGAAAATCGAATATAGATCTGGTGATATCTCGGGTGCTATTACAGATAGCGCAATAAATCAAAGTGCATTACCTGTAGGAGGCCCTGGCGCATGAATCTGTGCAGCGGGGACGTCCTCGGACCGCCAGGGGCCGAGACAACGACCGTCTCATGGGGCCGGACACTCAGGGTCAGGGTAAAATCCAATATATATCTGGTGATATGTCGGGTGCTATTACAGATAGCGCAATAAATCAAAGTGCATTGTCTGTAGGAGGTCCTGGCGCATGAATCTGTGCAGCGGGAACGACCTCGGACCACCAGGGGCCGAGAAAAGCACAGTCTCATGGGGCCGGACACTCAGGGTCAGGGTAAAATCCAATATATATCTGGTGATATCTCGGGTGCTATTAGAGATAGCGCAATAAACCAAAGTGAGTTATCTGCAGGAGGCCCTGGCGCTTGAATCTGTGCAGCGGCAACGACCTCGGATCACCAGGGGCCGAGAAAACGACCGTCTCATGGGGCCGGACACTCAGGGTCGGGGAAAAATCCAATATATATCTGGTGATATCTCGGGTGCTATTAGAGATAGCGCAATAAACCAAAGTGAATTGTCTGCAGGAGGCCCTGGCGCATGAATCTGTGCAGCGGGAACGATCTCGGACCATCAGGGGCCGAGACATCCACCGTCTCATGGGGCCGGACACTCAGGGTCAGGGAAAAATCCAATATATATCTGGTGATATCTCGGGTGCTATTACAGATAGCGCAATAAATCAAAGTGCATTGTCTGTAGGAGGCCCTGGCGCCTGAATCTGTGCAGCGGGAACGACCTCGGACCACCAGGGGCCGAGAAAACCACAGTCTCATGGGGCCGGACACTCAGGGTCAGGGGAAAATCCAATATATATCTGGTGATATCTCGGGTGCTATTACAGATAGAGCAATAAATCAAAGTGCATTGTCTGTAGGAGGCCCTGGCGCATGAATGTGTGCAGCGGGAACGACCTCGGACCACCAGGGGCCGAGAAAACCGCAGTCTCATGGGGCCGGACACTCAGGGTCAGGGAAAAATCCAATATATATCTGGTGATATCTCGGGCGCTATTAGAGATAGCGCAATAAGCCAAAGGGAATTATCTGCAGGAGGCCCTGGCGCATGCATCTGTGCAGCGGGAACGACCTAGGACCACCAGGGGCCGAGAAAACCACCGTCTCATGGGGCCGGACACTCAGGGTCAGGAAAAATCCAATATATATCTGGTGATATCTCGGGTGCTATTAGAGATAGCGCAATAAACGAAAGTGAATTATCTGCAGGAGGCCCTGGCGCATGAATCTGTGCAGCGGGAACGACCGCGGACCACCAGGGGCCGAGAAAACCACCGTCTCATGGGGCCGGACACTCAGGGTTAGGGGAAAATCCAATATATATCTGGTGATATCTCGGGTGCTATTAGAGATAGCGCAATAAATCAAAGTGCATTATCTGCAGGAGGCCCTGGCGCATGAATCTGTGCAGCGGGAACGACCTCGGACCACCAGGGGCCGAGAAAAGCACAGTCTCATGGGGCCGGACACTCAGGGTCAGGGTAAAATCCAACATATATCTGGTGATATCTCGGGTGCTATTAGAGATAGCGCAATAAACCAAAGTGAGTTATCTGCAGGAGGCCCTGGCGCATGAATGTGTGCAGCGGGAACGACCTCGGACCACCAGGGGCCGAGAAAACGACCGTCTCATGGGGCCGGACACTCAGGGTCAGTGAAAAATCCAATATATATCTGGTGATATCTCGGGTGCTATTAGAGATAGCGCAATAAACCAAAGTGAATTATCTGCAGGAGGCCCTGGCGCATGAATCTGTGCAGCGGGAACGACCTCGGATCACCAGGGGCCGAGAAAACTACCGTCTCATGGGGCCGGACGCTCAGGGTCAGTGTAAAATCCAATATATATCTGGTGATATCTCGGGTGCTATTAGAGATAGCGCAATAAACCAAAGTGAATTATCTGCAGGAGGCCCTGGCGCATGAATCTGTGCAACGGGAACGACCTTGGACCACCAGGGGCCGAGAAAACCACAGTCTCATGGGGTCGGACACTCAGGGTCAGGGGAAAATCCAATATAGATCTGGTGATATCTCGGGTGCTATTACAGATAGCGCAATAAACCGAAGTGAATTATCTGCAGGAGGCCCTGGTGCATGAATCTGTGCAACGGGAACGACCTCGGACCACCAGGGGCCGAGAAAACCACAGTCTCATGGGGCCGGACACTCAGGGTCAGTGGAAAATCGAATATAGATCTGGTGATATCTCGGGTGCTATTACAGATAGCGCAATAAATCAAAGTGCATTACCTGTAGGAGGCCCTGGCGCATGAATCTGTGCAGCGGGGACGTCCTCGGACCGCCAGGGGCCGAGACAACGACCGTCTCATGGGGCCGGACACTCAGGGTCAGGGTAAAATCCAATATATATCTGGTGATATGTCGGGTGCTATTACAGATAGCGCAATAAATCAAAGTGCATTGTCTGTAGGAGGTCCTGGCGCATGAATCTGTGCAGCGGGAACGACCGCGGACCACCAGGGGCCGAGAAAAGCACAGTCTCATGGGGCCGGACACTCAGGGTCAGGGTAAAATCCAATATATATCTGGTGATATCTCGGGTGCTATTAGAGATAGCGCAATAAACCAAAGTGAGTTATCTGCAGGAGGCCCTGGCGCATGAATCTGTGCAGCGGCAACGACCTCGGATCACCAGGGGCCGAGAAAACGACCGTCTCATGGGGCCGGACACTCAGGGTCAGTGAGAAATCCAATATATATCTGCTGATATCTCGGGTGCTATTACAGATAGCGCAATAAATCAAAGTGCATTGTCTGTAGGAGGCCCTGGCGCATGAATCTGTGCAGCGGGAACGACCTCGGACCACCAGGGGCCGAGAAAACCACAGTCTCATGGGGCCGGACACTCAGGGTCAGGGGAAAATCCAATATATATCTGGTGATAACTCGGGTGCTATTAGAGATAGCGCAATAAATCAAAGTGCATTGTCTGTAGGAGGCCCTGGCGCATGAATCTGTGAAGCGGCAACGACCTCGGACCACCAGGGGCCGAGAAAACCACAGTCTCATGGGGCCGGACACTCAGGGTCTGGGGAAAATCCAGTATATATCTGGTGATATCTCGGGTGCTATTAGAGATAGCGCAATAAACCAAAGTGAATTATCTGCAGGAGGCCCTGGCGCATGAATCTGTGCAGCGGGAACGACCTCGGACCACCAGGGGCCGAAAAAACCACAGTCTCATGGGGCCGGATACTCAGGGTCAGGGGAAAATCCAATATAGATCTGGTGATATCTCAGGTGCTATTACAGATAGCGCAATAAATCAAAGTGCATTGTCTGTAGGAGGCCCTGGCGCATGAATCTGTGCAGCGGGAACGACCTAGGACCACCCGGGGCCGAGACAACCACAGTCTCATGGGGCCGGACACTCAGGGTCAGGGGAAAATCCTATATATATCTGGTGATATCTCGGGTGCTATTACAGATAGCGCACTAAATCAAAGTGCATTGTCTGTAAGAGGCCCTGGCGCATGAATCTGTGAAGCGGCAACGACCTCGGACCACCAGGGGCCGAGAAAACCACCGTCTCATGGGGCCGGGCACTCAGGGTCTTTGGAAAATCCAGTATATATCTGGTGATATCTCGGGTGCTATTAGAGATAGCGCAATAAACCAAAGTGAATTGTCTGCAGGAGGCCCTGGCGCATGAATCTGTGCAGCGGGAACGATCTCGGACCATCAGGGGCCGAGACATCCACCGTCTCATGGGGCCGGACACTCAGGGTCAGGGAAAAATCCAATATATACCTGGTGATATCTCGGGTGCTATTACAGATAGCGCAATAAATCAAAGTGCATTGTCTGTAGGAGGCCCTGGCGCCTGAATCTGTGCAGCGGGAACGACCTCGGACCACCAGGGGCCGAGAAAACCACAGTCTCATGGGGCCGGACACTCAGGGTCAGGGGAAAATCCAATATATATCTGGTGATATCTCGGGTGCTATTACAGATAGAGCAATAAATCAAAGTGCATTGTCTGTAGGAGGCCCTGGCGCATGAATGTGTGCAGCGGGAACGACCTCGGACCACCAGGGGCCGAGAAAACCGCAGTCTCATGGGGCCGGACACTCAGGGTCAGGGAAAAATCCAATATATATCTGGTGATATCTCGGGCGCTATTAGAGATAGCGCAATAAACGAAAGTGAATTATCTGCAGGAGGCCCTGGCGCATGAATCTGTGCAGCGGGAACGACCGCGGACCACCAGGGGCCGAGAAAACCACCGTCTCATGGGGCCGGACACTCAGGGTTAGGGGAAAATCCAATATATATCTGGTGATATCTCGGGTGCTATTAGAGATAGCGCAATAAATCAAAGTGCATTGTCTGTAGGAGGCCCTGGCGCATGAATCTGTGCAGCGGGAACGACCTCGGACCACCAGGGGCCGAGAAAAGCACAGTCTCATGGGGCCGGACACTCAGGGTCAGGGTAAAATCCAATATATATCTGGTGATATCTCGGGTGCTATTAGAGATAGCGCAATAAACCAAAGTGAGTTATCTGCAGGAGGCCCTGGCGCATGAATGTGTGCAGCGGGAACGACCTCGGACCACCAGGGGCCGAGAAAACGACCGTCTCATGGGGCCGGACACTCAGGGTCAGTGAAGAATCCAATATATATCTGGTGATATCTCGGGTGCTATTAGAGATCGCGCAATAAACCAAAGTGAATTATCTGCAGGAGGCCCTGGCGCATGAATCTGTGCAGCGGGAACGACCTCGGATCACCAGGGGCCGAGAAAACTACCGTCTCATGGGGCCGGACGCTCAGGGTCAGTGTAAAATCCAATATATATCTGGTGATATCTCGGGTGCTATTAGAGATAGCGCAATAAACCAAAGTGAATTATCTGCAGGAGGCCCTGGCGCATGAATCTGTGCAACGGGAACGACCTTGGACCACCAGGGGCCGAGAAAACCACAGTCTCATGGGGTCGGACACTCAGGGTCAGGGGAAAATCCAATATAGATCTGGTGATATCTCGGGTGCTATTACAGATAGCGCAATAAACCGAAGTGAATTATCTGCAGGAGGCCCTGGTGCATGAATCTGTGCAACGGGAACGACCTCGGACCACCAGGGGCCGAGAAAACCACAGTCTCATGGGGCCGGACACTCAGGGTCAGTGGAAAATCGAATATAGATCTGGTGATATCTCGGGTGCTATTACAGATAGCGCAATAAATCAAAGTGCATTACCTGTAGGAGGCCCTGGCGCATGAATCTGTGCAGCGGGGACGTCCTCGGACCGCCAGGGGCCGAGACAACGACCGTCTCATGGGGCCGGACACTCAGGGTCAGGGTAAAATCCAATATATATCTGGTGATATGTCGGGTGCTATTACAGATAGCGCAATAAATCAAAGTGCATTGTCTGTAGGAGGTCCTGGCGCATGAATCTGTGCAGCGGGAACGACCTCGGACCACCAGGGGCCGAGAAAAGCACAGTCTCATGGGGCCGGACACTCAGGGTCAGGGTAAAATCCAATATATATCTGGTGATATCTCGGGTGCTATTAGAGATAGCGCAATAAACCAAAGTGAGTTATCTGCAGGAGGCCCTGGCGCATGAATCTGTGCAGCGGCAACGACCTCGGATCACCAGGGGCCGAGAAAACGACCGTCTCATGGGGCCGGACACTCAGGGTCGGGGAAAAATCCAATATATATCTGGTGATATCTCGGGTGCTATTAGAGATAGCGCAATAAACCAAAGTGTATTGTCTGCAGGAGGCCCTGGCGCATGAATCTGTGCAGCGGGAACGATCTCGGACCATCAGGGGCCGAGACATCCACCGTCTCATGGGGCCGGACACTCAGGGTCAGGGAAAAATCCAATATATATCTGGTGATATCTCGGGTGCTATTACAGATAGCGCAATAAATCAAAGTGCATTGTCTGTAGGAGGCCCTGGCGCCTGAATCTGTGCAGCGGGAACGACCTCGGACCACCAGGGGCCGAGAAAACCACAGTCTCATGGGGCCGGACACTCAGGGTCAGGGGAAAATCCAATATATATCTGGTGATATCTCGGGTGCTATTACAGATAGAGCAATAAATCAAAGTGCATTGTCTGTAGGAGGCCCTGGCGCATGAATGTGTGCAGCGGGAACGACCTCGGACCACCAGGGGCCGAGAAAACCGCAGTCTCATGGGGCCGGACACTCAGGGTCAGGGAAAAATCCAATATATATCTGGTGATATCTCGGGCGCTATTAGAGATAGCGCAATAAGCCAAAGGGAATTATCTGCAGGAGGCCCTGGCGCATGCATCTGTGCAGCGGGAACGACCTAGGACCACCAGGGGCCGAGAAAACCACCGTCTCATGGGGCCGGACACTCAGGGTCAGGAAAAATCCAATATATATCTGGTGATATCTCGGGTGCTATTAGAGATAGCGCAATAAACGAAAGTGAATTATCTGCAGGAGGCCCTGGCGCATGAATCTGTGCAGCGGGAACGACCGCGGACCACCAGGGGCCGAGAAAACCTCCGTCTCATGGGGCCGGACACTCAGGGTTAGGGGAAAATCCAATATATATCTGGTGATATCTCGGGTGCTATTAGAGATAGCGCAATAAATCAAAGTGCATTATCTGCAGGAGGCCCTGGCGCATGAATCTGTGCAGCGGGAACGACCTCGGACCACCAGGGGCCGAGAAAAGCACAGTCTCATGGGGCCGGACACTCAGGGTCAGGGTAAAATCCAATATATATCTGGTGATATCTCGGGTGCTATTAGAGATAGCGCAATAAACCAAAGTGAGTTATCTGCAGGAGGCCCTGGCGCATTAATGTGTGCAGCGGGAACGACCTCGGACCACCAGGGGCCGAGAAAACGACCGTCTCATGGGGCCGGACACTCAGGGTCAGTGAAAAATCCAATATATATCTGGTGATATCTCGGGTGCTATTAGAGATAGCGCAATAAACCAAAGTGAATTATCTGCAGGAGGCCCTGGCGCATGAATCTGTGCAGCGGGAACGACCTCGGATCACCAGGGGCCGAGAAAACTACCGTCTCATGGGGCCGGACGCTCAGGGTCAGTGTAAAATCCAATATATATCTGGTGATATCTCGGGTGCTATTAGAGATAGCGCAATAAACCAAAGTGAATTATCTGCAGGAGGCCCTGGCGCATGAATCTGTGCAACGGGAACGACCTTGGACCACCAGGGGCCGAGAAAACCACAGTCTCATGGGGTCGGACACTCAGGGTCAGGGGAAAATCCAATATAGATCTGGTGATATCTCGGGTGCTATTACAGATAGCGCAATAAACCGAAGTGAATTATCTGCAGGAGGCCCTGGTGCATGAATCTGTGCAACGGGAACGACCTCGGACCACCAGGGGCCGAGAAAACCACAGTCTCATGGGGCCGGACACTCAGGGTCAGTGGAAAATCGAATATAGATCTGGTGATATCTCGGGTGCTATTACAGATAGCGCAATAAATCAAAGTGCATTACCTGTAGGAGGCCCTGGCGCATGAATCTGTGCAGCGGGGACGTCCTCGGACCGCCAGGGGCCGAGACAACGACCGTCTCATGGGGCCGGACACTCAGGGTCAGGGTAAAATCCAATATATATCTGGTGATATGTCGGGTGCTATTACAGATAGCGCAATAAATCAAAGTGCATTGTCTGTAGGAGGTCCTGGCGCATGAATCTGTGCAGCGGGAACGACCTCGGACCACCAGGGGCCGAGAAAAGCACAGTCTCATGGGGCCGGACACTCAGGGTCAGGGTAAAATCCAATATATATCTGGTGATATCTCGGGTGCTATTAGAGATAGCGCAATAAACCAAAGTGAGTTATCTGCAGGAGGCCCTGGCGCATGAATCTGTGCAGCGGCAACGACCTCGGATCACCAGGGGCCGAGAAAACGACCGTCTCATGGGGCCGGACACTCAGGGTCAGTGAGAAATCCAATATATATCTGCTGATATCTCGGGTGCTATTACAGATAGCGCAATAAATCAAAGTGCATTGTCTGTAGGAGGCCCTGGCGCATGAATCTGTGCAGCGGGAACGACCTCGGACCACCAGGGGCCGAGAAAACCACAGTCTCATGGGGCCGGACACTCAGGGTCAGGGGAAAATCCAATATATATCTGGTGATAACTCGGGTGCTATTAGAGATAGCGCAATAAATCAAAGTGCATTGTCTGTAGGAGGCCCTGGCGCATGAATCTGTGCAGCGGGAACGTCCTCGGACCACCAGGGGCCGAGAAAACGACCGTCTCATGGGGCCGGACACTCAGGGTCAGTGAAAAATCCAATATATATCTGGTGATATCTCGGGTGCTATTAGAGATAGCGCAATAAACCAAAGTGAATTATCTGCAGGAGGCCCTGGCGCATGAATCTGTGCAGCGGGAACGACCTCGGACCACCAGCGGCCGAGAGAACCACCGTCTCATGGGGCCGGACACTCAGGGTCGGGGAAAAATCCAATATATATCTGGTGATATCTTGGGTGCTATTACAGATAGCGCAATAAATCAAAGTGCATTGTCTGTAGGAGGCCCTGGCGCATGAATCTGTGCAGCGGGAACGACCTCGGACCACCAGGGGCCGAGAAAACCACAGTCTCATGGGGCCGGACTCTCAGGGTCAGGGGAAAATCCAATATATATCTGGTGATATCTCGGCTGCTAATAGAGATAGCGCAATAAACCAAAGTGAATTATCTGCAGGAGGCCCTGGCGCATGAATCTGTGCAGCGGGAACGACCTCGGACCACCAGGGGCCGAGAAAACCACAGTCTCATGGGGCCGGACACTCAGGGTCAGGGGAAAATCCAATATATATCTGGTGATATCTCGGGTGCTATTAGAGATAGCGCAATAAACCAAAGTGAATTATCTGCAGGATGCCCAGGCGCATGAATCTGTGCAGCGGGATCGACCTCGGACCACCAGGGGCCGAGAAAAGCACAGTCTCATGGGGCCGGACACTCAGGGTCAGGGTAAAATCCAATATATATCTGGTGATATCTCGGGTGCTATTAGAGATAGCGCAATAAACCAAAGTGAATTATCTGCAGGGGGCCCTGGCGCATGAATCTGTGCAGCGGGAACGACCTCGGACCACCAGGGGCCGAGAAAACGACCGTCTCATGGGGCCGGACACTCAGGGTCAGTGAAAAATCCAATATATATCTGGTTATATCTCGGGTACTATTACAGATAGCGCAATAAATCAAAGTGCATTGTCTGTAGGAGGCCCTGGCGCATGAACCTGTGCAGCGGGAACGACCTCGGACCACCAGGGGCCGAGAAAACCACAGTCTCATGGGGCCGGACTCTCAGGGTCAAGGGAAAATCCAATATATATCTGGTGATATCTCGGGTGCTAATAGAGATAGCGCAATAAACCAAAGTGAATTATCTGCAGGAGGCCCTGGCGCATGAATCTGTGCAGCGGGAACGACCTCGGACCACCAGGGGCCGAGAAAACGACCTTCTCATGGGGCCGGACACTCAGGGTCAGTGAAAAATCCAATATATATCTGGTGATATCTCGGGTGCTATTACAGATAGCGCAATAAATCAAAGTGCATTGTCTGTAGGAGGCCCTGGCGGATGAATCTGTGCAGCGGCAACGACCTCGGATCACCAGGGGCCGAGACAACCACCGTCTCATGGGGCCGGACACTCAGGGTCAGGGTAAAATCCAATATATATCTGGTGATATCTCGGGTGCTATTACAGATAGCGCAATAAATCAAAGAGCATTGTCTGTAGGAGGCCCTGGCGCATGAATCTGTGCAGCGGGAACGACCTCGGACCACCAGGGGCCGAGAAAACCACAGTCTCCTGGGGCCGGACTCTCAGGGTCAGGGGAAAATCCAATATATATCTGGTGATATCTCGGGTGCTAATAGAGATAGCGCAATAAACCAAAGTGAATTATCTGCAGGAGGCCCTGGCGCATGAATCTGTGCAGCGGGAACGACCTCGGACCACCAGGGGCCGAGAAAACCACAGTCTCATGGGGCCGGACACTCAGGGTCAGGGGAAAATCCAATATATATCTGGTGATATCTCGGGTGCTATTAGAGATAGCGCAATAAACCAAAGTGAATTATCTGCAGGATGCCCAGGCGCATGAATCTGTGCAGCGGGATCGACCTCGGACCACCAGGGGCCGAGAAAAGCACAGTCTCATGGGGCCGGACACTCAGGGTCAGGGTAAAATCCAATATATATCTGGTGATATCTCGGGTGCTATTAGAGATAGCGCAATAAACCAAAGTGAATTATCTGCAGGGGGCCCTGGCGCATGAATCTGTGCAGCGGGAACGACCTCGGACCACCAGGGGCCGAGAAAACGACCGTCTCATGGGGCCGGACACTCAGGGTCAGTGAAAAATCCAATATATATCTGGTGATATCTCGGGTGCTATTACAGATAGCGCAATAAATCAAAGTGCATTGTCTGTAGGAGGCCCTGGCGCATGAATCTGTGCAGCGGGAACGACCTCGGACCACCAGGGGCCGAGAAAACCACAGTCTCATGGGGCCGGACTCTCAGGGTCAGGGGAAAATCCAATATATATCTGGTGATATCTCGGCTGCTAATAGAGATAGCGCAATAAACCAAAGTGAATTATCTGCAGGAGGCCCTGGCGCATGAATCTGTGCAGCGGGAACGACCTCGGACCACCAGGGGCCGAGAAAACCACAGTCTCATGGGGCCGGACACTCAGGGTCAGGGGAAAATCCAATATATATCTGGTGATATCTCGGGTGCTATTAGAGATAGCGCAATAAACCAAAGTGAATTATCTGCAGGATGCCCAGGCGCATGAATCTGTGCAGCGGGATCGACCTCGGACCACCAGGGGCCGAGAAAAGCACAGTCTCATGGGGCCGGACACTCAGGGTCAGGGTAAAATCCAATATATATCTGGTGATATCTCGGGTGCTATTAGAGATAGCGCAATAAACCAAAGTGAATTATCTGCAGGGGGCCCTGGCGCATGAATCTGTGCAGCGGGAACGACCTCGGACCACCAGGGGCCGAGAAAACGACCGTCTCATGGGGCCGGACACTCAGGGTCAGTGAAAAATCCAATATATATCTGGTGATATCTCGGGTACTATTACAGATAGCGCAATAAATCAAAGTGCATTGTCTGTAGGAGGCCCTGGCGCATGAACCTGTGCAGCGGGAACGACCTCGGACCACCAGGGGCCGAGAAAACCACAGTCTCATGGGGCCGGACTCTCAGGGTCAAGGGAAAATCCAATATATATCTGGTGATATCTCGGGTGCTAATAGAGATAGCGCAATAAACCAAAGTGAATTATCTGCAGGAGGCCCTGGCGCATGAATCTGTGCAGCGGGAACGACCTCGGACCACCAGGGGCCGAGAAAACGACCTTCTCATGGGGCCGGACACTCAGGGTCAGTGAAAAATCCAATATATATCTGGTGATATCTCGGGTGCTATTACAGATAGCGCAATAAATCAAAGTGCATTGTCTGTAGGAGGCCCTGGCGGATGAATCTGTGCAGCGGCAACGACCTCGGATCACCAGGGGCCGAGACAACCACCGTCTCATGGGGCCGGACACTCAGGGTCAGGGTAAAATCCAATATATATCTGGTGATATCTCGGGTGCTATTACAGATAGCGCAATAAATCAAAGTGAATTATCTGCAGGAGGCCCTGGCCCATGCATCTGTGCAGCGGGAACGACCTCGGACCACCAGGGGCCGAGAAAACCACCGTCTCATGGGGCCGGACACTCAGGGTCAGGGAAAAATGCAATATATATCTGGTGATATGTCGGGTGCTATTACAGATAGCACAATAAATCAAAGTGCATTGTCTGGACGAGGCCCTGGCGCATGAATCTGGGCAGCGGGAACGACCTCGGACCACCAGGGGCCGAGAAAACCACAGTCTCATGGGGCCGGACACTCAGGGTCAGGGGAAAATCCAATATATATCTGGTGATATCTCGGGTGCTATTAGAGATAGGGCAATAAACCAAAGTGAATTATCTGCAGCAGGCCCTGGCGCATGAATCTGTGCAACGGGAACGACCTCGCACCACCAGGGGCCGAGAAAACCACAGTCTCATGGGGCCGGACACTCAGGGTCAGGGGAAAATCCAATATATATCTGGTGATATCTCGGGTGCTATTACAGATAGAGCAATAAACCAAAGTGAATTATCTGCAGGAGGCCCTGGCCCATGCATCTGTGCAGCGGGAACGACCTCGGACCACCAGGGGCCGAGAAAACCACCGTCTCATGGGGCCGGACACTCAGGGTCAGGGAAAAATGCAATATATATCTGGTGATATGTCGGGTGCTATTACAGATAGCACAATAAATCAAAGTGCATTGTCTGGACGAGGCCCTGGCGCATGAATCTGTGCAGCGGGAACGACCTCGGACCACCAGGGGCCGAGAAAACGACCGTCTCATGGGGCCGGACACTCAGGGTCAGTGAAAAATCCAATATATATCTGGTGATATCTCGGGTGCTATTACAGATAGCGCAATAAATCAAAGTGCATTGTCTGTAGGAGGCCCTGGCGCATGAATCTGTGCAGCAGGAACGACCTCGGTCCACCAGGGGCCGAGGAAATTACAGATATCCGGAATCCGTCACCCAAGGTCATGTAAAAATCCCGCATATATCTGGTGATATCTCGGGTGCTATTAGAGATAGCGTAATAAACCAAAGTGCATTGTCTGTAGGAGGCCCTGGCGCATGAATCTGTGCAGCGGGAACGACCTCGGACCACCAGGGTCCGAAAAAACCACAGTCTCATGGGGCCGTACTCTCACGGTCAGGGTAAAATCCAATATATATCTGGTGATATCTCGGGTGCTATTACAGATAGCGCAATAAATCAAAGTGCATTGTCTGTAGGAGGCCCTGGCGCATGAATCTGTGCAGCGGGTACGACCTCGGACCACCAGGGGCCGAGAAAACTAGTCTCATGCGGCCGGACACTCAGGGTCTGGGGAAAATCCAATATATATCTGGTGATATCTCGGGTCCTATTACAGATAGCGAAATAAATCAAAGTGCATTGTCTGTAGGAGGCCCTGGCGCATGAATCTGTGCAGCGGGAACGACCTCGGACCACCAGGGGCCGAGGAAACCACAGTCTCATGGGGCCGCACACTCAGGGTCAGGGAAAAATCCAATATATATCTGGTGATATCTCGGGTGCTATTAGATATAGCTCAATAAACCAAAGTGAATTATCTGCAGGAGGCCCTGGCGCATGAATCTGTGCAACGGGAACGACCTCGGACCACCAGGGGCCGAAAAATCCACAGTCTCATGGGGCCGGACACTCAGGGTCAGGGAAAAATCCAATATATATCTGGTGATATCTCGGGTGCTATTACAGATAGAGCAATAAACCAAAGTGAATTATCTGCAGGAGGCCCTGGCCCATGCATCTGTGCAGCGGGAACGACCTCGGACCACCAGGGGCCGAGAAAACCACCGTCTCATGGGGCCGGACACTCAGGTTCAGGGAAAAATGCAATATATATCTGGTGATATGTCGGGTGCTATTACAGATAGCACAATAAATCAAAGTGCATTGTCTGGACGAGGCCCTGGCGCATGAATCTGGGCAGCGGGAACGACCTCGGACCACCAGGGGCCGAGAAAACCACAGTCTCATGGGGCCGGACACTCAGGGTCAGGGGAAAATCCAATATATATCTGGTGATATCTCGGGTGCTATTAGAGATAGGGCAATAAACCAAAGTGAATTATCTGCAGCAGGCCCTGGCGCATGAATCTGTGCAACGGGAACGACCTCGCACCACCAGGGGCCGAGAAAACCACAGTCTCATGGGGCCGGACACTCAGGGTCAGGGGAAAATCCAATATATATCTGGTGATATCTCGGGTGCTATTACAGATAGAGCAATAAATCAAAGTGCATTGTCTGTAGGTGGCCCTGGCGCATGAATCTCTGCAGCGGGAACAACCTCGGACCACCAGGGGCCGAGAAAACCACAGTCTCATGGGGCCGGACACTCAGGGTCAGGGGAAAATCCAATATATATCTGGTGATATCTCGGGTGCTATTAGATACAGCGCAATAAACCAAAGTGAATTATCTGCAGGAGGCCCTGGCGCATGAATCTGCGCAGCGGGAACGACCTCGGACCACCAGGGGCCGAGAAAACCACAGTCTAATGGGGCCGGACACTCAGGGTCAGGGGAAAATCCAATATATATCTGGTGATATCTCGGGTGCTATTACAGATAGCGCAATAAATCAAAGTGAATTATCTGCGGGAGGCCCTGGCGCATGAATCTGTGCAGCGGGAACGACCTCGGACCACCAGGGTCCGAGAAAAACACCGTCTCATGGGGCCGCACACTCAGGGTCAGTGAAAAATCCAATATATATATGGTGATATCTCGGGTGCTATTACAGATAGCGCAAAAAATCAAAGTGCACTGTCTGTAGGAGGCCCTGGCGCATGAATCTGTGAAGCGGCAACGACCTCGGACCACCAGGGGCCGAGAAAACCACAGTCTCATGGGGCCGGACACTCAGGGTCAGGGGAAAATCCAGTATGTATCTGGTGATATCTCGGGTGCTATTAGAGATAGCCCAATAAACCAAAGTGAATTATCTGCAGGGGGCCCTGGCGCATGAATCTGTGCAGCGGGAACGACCTCGGACCACCAGGGGCCGAAAAAACCACAGTCTCATGGAGCCGGACACTCAGGGTCAGGGGAAAATCCAATATATATCTGGTGATATCTCGGGTGCTATTACAGATAGCGCAATAAATCAAAGTGAATTATCTGCAGGAGGCCCTGGCGCATGAATCTGTGCAGCGGGAACGACCTCGGACCACCAGGGTCCGAGAAAAACACCGTCTCATGGGGCCGCACACTCAGGGTCAGTGAAAAATCCAATATATATCTGGTGATATCTCGGGTGCTATTACAGATAGCGCAATAAATCAAAGTGCATTATCTGCAGGAGGCCCTGGCGCATGAATCTGTGCAGCGGGAACGACCTCGGACCACCAGGGTCCGAGAAAAACACCGTCTCATGGGGCCGCACACTCAGGGTCAGTGAAAAATCCAATATATATCTGGTGATATCTCGGGTGCTATTAGAGATAGCGCAATAAACCAAAGTGAATTATCTGAAGGAGGCCCTGGCGCATGCATCTGTGCAGCGGGAACGACGTCGGACCACCAGGGGACGAGAGGATCACCGTCTCATGGAGCCGGACACTCAGGGTCAGGGAAAAATCCAATATATATCTGGTGATATCTCGGGTGCTATTACAGATAGCGCAATAAACCAAAGTGCACTGTCTGTAGGAGGCCCTGGCAAATGAATCTGGGCAGCGGGAACGACCTCGGACCACCAGGGGCCGAGAAAACCACCGTCTCATGGGTCCGGACACTCAGGGTCAGGGGAAAACCCAATATATATCTGGTGATATCTCGGGTTCTATTACAGATAGCCCAATAAACCAAAGTGCATTGTCTGTAGGAGGCCCTGGCGCATGAATCTGGGCAGCGGGAACGACCTCGGACCACCAGGGGCCGAGAAAACCACCGTCTCATGGGTCCGGATACTCTGGGTCAGGGGAAAATCCAATATATATCTGGTGATATCTCGGGTGGTATTACAGATAGCGCAATAAATCAAAGTGCATTGTCTGTAGGAGGCCCAGGCGAATGAATCTGTGCAGCGGGAACGACCTCGGACCACCAGAGGCCGAGAAAACCACCGTCTCATGGGTCCGGACATTCAGGGTCAGGGGAAAATCCAATATATATCTGGTGATATCTCGGGTGCTATTAGAGATAGCGCAATAAACCAAAGTGAATTATCTGCGGGAGGCCTTGGCGCATGAATCTGGGCAGCGGGAACGACCTCGGACAACCAGGGGCCGAAAAAACCACCGTCTCATGGGTCCGGACACTCAGGGTCAGGGGAAAACCCAATATATATCTGGTGATATCTCTGGTGCTATTACAGATAGCGCAATAAATCAAAGTGCATTGTCTGTAGGAGGCCCTTGCGAATGAATCTGTGCCGCAGGAACGACCTCGGACCACCAGTGGCCGAGAAAATTACAGATATTCGGAATCCGTCACCCAAGGTCATGTAAAAATCCAGCAAATATCTGGTGATATCTTGGGTGCAATTAGAGATAGCGCAAAAAACCAAAGTGCATTGTCTGTAGGAGGCCCTAGCGCATGAATCTGGGCAGCGGGAACGACTTCGGACCACCAGGGGCCGAGAAAACCACCGACTCACGGGGCCGGACACTCAGGGTCAGGGAAAAATCCAATATATATCTGGTGATATCTCGGGTGCTATTACAGATAGCGCAATAAACCAAAGAGAATTATCTGCAGGAGGCCCTGGCGCATGCATCTGTGCAGCGGGAACGACCTCGGGCCACCAGGGGCCAAGAAAACCACCGTCTCATGGGGCCGGACACTCAGGGTCAGGGAAAAATCCAATATATATCTGGTGATATCTCGGGTGCTATTAGAGATAGCGCAATAAATCAAAGTGCATTGTCTGTAGGAGGCCCTGGCGCATGAATCTGGCCAGCGGGAACGACCACGGACCACCAGGGGCCGAGAAAACCACAGTCTCATGGGCCCGGACACTCAGGGTCAGGGGAAAATCCAATATATATCTGGTGATATCTCGGGTGCTATTACAGATAGCGCAATAAATCAAAGTGCATTGTCTGTAGGAGGCCCTGGCGCATGAATCTGGACAGCGGGAACGACCTCGGACCACCAGGGGCCGAGAAAACCACAGTCTCATGGGGCCGGACACTCAGGGTCAGGGGAAAATCCAATATATATCTGGTGATATCTCGGGTGCTATTAGAGATAGCGCAATAAACCAAAGTGAATTATCTGAAGGAGGCCCTGGCGCATGCATCTGTGCAGCGGGAACGACGTCGGACCACCAGGGGACGAGAGAATCACCGTCTCATGGAGCCGGACACTCTGGGTCAGGGAAAAATCCAATATATATCTGGTGATATCTCGGGTGCTATTACAGATAGCGCAATAAAGCAAAGTGCACTGTCTGTAGGAGGCCCTGGCGCATGAATCTGGGCAGCGGGAACGACCTCGGACCACCAGGGGCCGAGAAAACCACCGTCTCATGGGTCCGGACACTCAGGGTCAGGGGAAAATCCAATATATATCTGGTGATATCTCGGGTTCTATTACAGATAGCCCAATAAACCAAAGTGCATTGTCTGTAGGAGGCCCTGGCGCATGAATCTGGGCAGCGGGAACGACCTCGGACCACCAGGGGCCGAGAAAATTACAGATATTCGGAATCCGTCACCTAAGGTCATGTAAAAATCCAGCAAATATCTGGTGATATCTTGGGTGCTATTAGAGATAGCGCAAAAAACCAAAGTGCATTGTCTGTAGGAGGCCCTAGCGCATGAATCTGGGCAGCGGGAACGACCTCGGACCACCAGGGGCCGAGAAAATCACCATCTCATGGAGCCGGACACTCAGGGTCAGGGAGAAATCCAATATATATCTGGTGATATCTCGGGTGCTATTACAGATAGCGCAATAAATCAAAGTGCATTGTCTGCAGGAGGCCCTGGCCCATGCATCTGTGCAGCGGGAACGACCACGGACCACCAGGGGCCGAGAAAACCACAGTCTCATGGGTCCGGATACTCAGGTTCAGGGAAAAATGCAATATATATCTGGTGATATGTCGGGTGCTATTACAGATAGCACAATAAATCAAAGTGCATTGTCTGGACGAGGCCCTGGCGCATGAATCTGGGCAGCGGGAACGACCTCGGACCACCAGGGGCCGAGAAAACCACAGTCTCATGGGGCCGGACACTCAGGGTCAGGGGAAAATCCAATATATATCTGGTGATATCTCGGGTGCTATTAGAGATAGGGCAATAAACCAAAGTGAATTATCTGCAGCAGGCCCTGGCGCATGAATCTGTGCAACGGGAACGACCTCGCACCACCAGGGGCCGAGAAAACCACAGTCTCATGGGGCCGGACACTCAGGGTCAGGGGAAAATCCAATATATATCTGGTGATATCTCGGGTGCTATTACAGATAGAGCAATAAATCAAAGTGCATTGTCTGTAGGTGGCCCTGGCGCATGAATCTCTGCAGCGGGAACAACCTCGGACCACCAGGGGCCGAGAAAACCACAGTCTCATGGGGCCGGACACTCAGGGTCAGGGGAAAATCCAATATATATCTGGTGATATCTCGGGTGCTATTAGATACAGCGCAATAAACCAAAGTGAATTATCTGCAGGAGGCCCTGGCGCATGAATCTGCGCAGCGGGAACGACCTCGGACCACCAGGGGCCGAGAAAACCACAGTCTAATGGGGCCGGACACTCAGGGTCAGGGGAAAATCCAATATATATCTGGTGATATCTCGGGTGCTATTACAGATAGCGCAATAAATCAAAGTGAATTATCTGCGGGAGGCCCTGGCGCATGAATCTGTGCAGCGGGAACGACCTCGGACCACCAGGGTCCGAGAAAAACACCGTCTCATGGGGCCGCACACTCAGGGTCAGTGAAAAATCCAATATATATATGGTGATATCTCGGGTGCTATTACAGATAGCGCAAAAAATCAAAGTGCACTGTCTGTAGGAGGCCCTGGCGCATGAATCTGTGAAGCGGCAACGACCTCGGACCACCAGGGGCCGAGAAAACCACAGTCTCATGGGGCCGGACACTCAGGGTCAGGGGAAAATCCAGTATGTATCTGGTGATATCTCGGGTGCTATTAGAGATAGCCCAATAAACCAAAGTGAATTATCTGCAGGGGGCCCTGGCGCATGAATCTGTGCAGCGGGAACGACCTCGGACCACCAGGGGCCGAAAAAACCACAGTCTCATGGAGCCGGACACTCAGGGTCAGGGGAAAATCCAATATATATCTGGTGATATCTCGGGTGCTATTACAGATAGCGCAATAAATCAAAGTGAATTATCTGCAGGAGGCCCTGGCGCATGAATCTGTGCAGCGGGAACGACCTCGGACCACCAGGGTCCGAGAAAAACACCGTCTCATGGGGCCGCACACTCAGGGTCAGTGAAAAATCCAATATATATCTGGTGATATCTCGGGTGCTATTACAGATAGCGCAATAAATCAAAGTGCATTATCTGCAGGAGGCCCTGGCGCATGAATCTGTGCAGCGGGAACGACCTCGGACCACCAGGGTCCGAGAAAAACACCGTCTCATGGGGCCGCACACTCAGGGTCAGTGAAAAATCCAATATATATCTGGTGATATCTCGGGTGCTATTAGAGATAGCGCAATAAACCAAAGTGAATTATCTGAAGGAGGCCCTGGCGCATGCATCTGTGCAGCGGGAACGACGTCGGACCACCAGGGGACGAGAGGATCACCGTCTCATGGAGCCGGACACTCAGGGTCAGGGAAAAATCCAATATATATCTGGTGATATCTCGGGTGCTATTACAGATAGCGCAATAAACCAAAGTGCACTGTCTGTAGGAGGCCCTGGCAAATGAATCTGGGCAGCGGGAACGACCTCGGACCACCAGGGGCCGAGAAAACCACCGTCTCATGGGTCCGGACACTCAGGGTCAGGGGAAAACCCAATATATATCTGGTGATATCTCGGGTTCTATTACAGATAGCCCAATAAACCAAAGTGCATTGTCTGTAGGAGGCCCTGGCGCATGAATCTGGGCAGCGGGAACGACCTCGGACCACCAGGGGCCGAGAAAACCACCGTCTCATGGGTCCGGATACTCTGGGTCAGGGGAAAATCCAATATATATCTGGTGATATCTCGGGTGGTATTACAGATAGCGCAATAAATCAAAGTGCATTGTCTGTAGGAGGCCCAGGCGAATGAATCTGTGCAGCGGGAACGACCTCGGACCACCAGAGGCCGAGAAAACCACCGTCTCATGGGTCCGGACATTCAGGATCAGGGGAAAATCCAATATATATCTGGTGATATCTCGGGTGCTATTAGAGATAGCGCAATAAACCAAAGTGAATTATCTGCGGGAGGCCTTGGCGCATGAATCTGGGCAGCGGGAACGACCTCGGACAACCAGGGGCCGAAAAAACCACCGTCTCATGGGTCCGGACACTCAGGGTCAGGGGAAAACCCAATATATATCTGGTGATATCTCTGGTGCTATTACAGATAGCGCAATAAATCAAAGTGCATTGTCTGTAGGAGGCCCTTGCGAATGAATCTGTGCCGCAGGAACGACCTCGGACCACCAGTGGCCGAGAAAATTACAGATATTCGGAATCCGTCACCCAAGGTCATGTAAAAATCCAGCAAATATCTGGTGATATCTTGGGTGCAATTAGAGATAGCGCAAAAAACCAAAGTGCATTGTCTGTAGGAGGCCCTAGCGCATGAATCTGGGCAGCGGGAACGACTTCGGACCACCAGGGGCCGAGAAAACCACCGACTCACGGGGCCGGACACTCAGGGTCAGGGAAAAATCCAATATATATCTGGTGATATCTCGGGTGCTATTACAGATAGCGCAATAAACCAAAGAGAATTATCTGCAGGAGGCCCTGGCGCATGCATCTGTGCAGCGGGAACGACCTCGGGCCACCAGGGGCCAAGAAAACCACCGTCTCATGGGGCCGGACACTCAGGGTCAGGGAAAAATCCAATATATATCTGGTGATATCTCGGGTGCTATTAGAGATAGCGCAATAAATCAAAGTGCATTGTCTGTAGGAGGCCCTGGCGCATGAATCTGGCCAGCGGGAACGACCACGGACCACCAGGGGCCGAGAAAACCACAGTCTCATGGGCCCGGACACTCAGGGTCAGGGGAAAATCCAATATATATCTGGTGATATCTCGGGTGCTATTACAGATAGCGCAATAAATCAAAGTGCATTGTCTGTAGGAGGCCCTGGCGCATGAATCTGGACAGCGGGAACGACCTCGGACCACCAGGGGCCGAGAAAACCACAGTCTCATGGGGCCGGACACTCAGGGTCAGGGGAAAATCCAATATATATCTGGTGATATCTCGGGTGCTATTAGAGATAGCGCAATAAACCAAAGTGAATTATCTGAAGGAGGCCCTGGCGCATGCATCTGTGCAGCGGGAACGACGTCGGACCACCAGGGGACGAGAGAATCACCGTCTCATGGAGCCGGACACTCTGGGTCAGGGAAAAATCCAATATATATCTGGTGATATCTCGGGTGCTATTACAGATAGCGCAATAAAGCAAAGTGCACTGTCTGTAGGAGGCCCTGGCGCATGAATCTGGGCAGCGGGAACGACCTCGGACCACCAGGGGCCGAGAAAACCACCGTCTCATGGGTCCGGACACTCAGGGTCAGGGGAAAATCCAATATATATCTGGTGATATCTCGGGTTCTATTACAGATAGCCCAATAAACCAAAGTGCATTGTCTGTAGGAGGCCCTGGCGCATGAATCTGGGCAGCGGGAACGACCTCGGACCACCAGGGGCCGAGAAAATTACAGATATTCGGAATCCGTCACCTAAGGTCATGTAAAAATCCAGCAAATATCTGGTGATATCTTGGGTGCTATTAGAGATAGCGCAAAAAACCAAAGTGCATTGTCTGTAGGAGGCCCTAGCGCATGAATCTGGGCAGCGGGAACGACCTCGGACCACCAGGGGCCGAGAAAATCACCATCTCATGGAGCCGGACACTCAGGGTCAGGGAGAAATCCAATATATATCTGGTGATATCTCGGGTGCTATTACAGATAGCGCAATAAATCAAAGTGCATTGTCTGCAGGAGGCCCTGGCCCATGCATCTGTGCAGCGGGAACGACCACGGACCACCAGGGGCCGAGAAAACCACAGTCTCATGGGTCCGGATACTCAGGTTCAGGGAAAAATGCAATATATATCTGGTGATATGTCGGGTGCTATTACAGATAGCACAATAAATCAAAGTGCATTGTCTGGACGAGGCCCTGGCGCATGAATCTGGGCAGCGGGAACGACCTCGGACCACCAGGGGCCGAGAAAACCACAGTCTCATGGGGCCGGACACTCAGGGTCAGGGGAAAATCCAATATATATCTGGTGATATCTCGGGTGCTATTAGAGATAGGGCAATAAACCAAAGTGAATTATCTGCAGCAGGCCCTGGCGCATGAATCTGTGCAACGGGAACGACCTCGCACCACCAGGGGCCGAGAAAACCACAGTCTCATGGGGCCGGACACTCAGGGTCAGGGGAAAATCCAATATATATCTGGTGATATCTCGGGTGCTATTACAGATAGAGCAATAAATCAAAGTGCATTGTCTGTAGGTGGCCCTGGCGCATGAATCTCTGCAGCGGGAACAACCTCGGACCACCAGGGGCCGAGAAAACCACAGTCTCATGGGGCCGGACACTCAGGGTCAGGGGAAAATCCAATATATATCTGGTGATATCTCGGGTGCTATTAGATACAGCGCAATAAACCAAAGTGAATTATCTGCAGGAGGCCCTGGCGCATGAATCTGCGCAGCGGGAACGACCTCGGACCACCAGGGGCCGAGAAAACCACAGTCTAATGGGGCCGGACACTCAGGGTCAGGGGAAAATCCAATATATATCTGGTGATATCTCGGGTGCTATTACAGATAGCGCAATAAATCAAAGTGAATTATCTGCGGGAGGCCCTGGCGCATGAATCTGTGCAGCGGGAACGACCTCGGACCACCAGGGTCCGAGAAAAACACCGTCTCATGGGGCCGCACACTCAGGGTCAGTGAAAAATCCAATATATATATGGTGATATCTCGGGTGCTATTACAGATAGCGCAAAAAATCAAAGTGCACTGTCTGTAGGAGGCCCTGGCGCATGAATCTGTGAAGCGGCAACGACCTCGGACCACCAGGGGCCGAGAAAACCACAGTCTCATGGGGCCGGACACTCAGGGTCAGGGGAAAATCCAGTATGTATCTGGTGATATCTCGGGTGCTATTAGAGATAGCCCAATAAACCAAAGTGAATTATCTGCAGGGGGCCCTGGCGCATGAATCTGTGCAGCGGGAACGACCTCGGACCACCAGGGGCCGAAAAAACCACAGTCTCATGGAGCCGGACACTCAGGGTCAGGGGAAAATCCAATATATATCTGGTGATATCTCGGGTGCTATTACAGATAGCGCAATAAATCAAAGTGAATTATCTGCAGGAGGCCCTGGCGCATGAATCTGTGCAGCGGGAACGACCTCGGACCACCAGGGTCCGAGAAAAACACCGTCTCATGGGGCCGCACACTCAGGGTCAGTGAAAAATCCAATATATATCTGGTGATATCTCGGGTGCTATTACAGATAGCGCAATAAATCAAAGTGCATTATCTGCAGGAGGCCCTGGCGCATGAATCTGTGCAGCGGGAACGACCTCGGACCACCAGGGTCCGAGAAAAACACCGTCTCATGGGGCCGCACACTCAGGGTCAGTGAAAAATCCAATATATATCTGGTGATATCTCGGGTGCTATTAGAGATAGCGCAATAAACCAAAGTGAATTATCTGAAGGAGGCCCTGGCGCATGCATCTGTGCAGCGGGAACGACGTCGGACCACCAGGGGACGAGAGGATCACCGTCTCATGGAGCCGGACACTCAGGGTCAGGGAAAAATCCAATATATATCTGGTGATATCTCGGGTGCTATTACAGATAGCGCAATAAACCAAAGTGCACTGTCTGTAGGAGGCCCTGGCAAATGAATCTGGGCAGCGGGAACGACCTCGGACCACCAGGGGCCGAGAAAACCACCGTCTCATGGGTCCGGACACTCAGGGTCAGGGGAAAACCCAATATATATCTGGTGATATCTCGGGTTCTATTACAGATAGCCCAATAAACCAAAGTGCATTGTCTGTAGGAGGCCCTGGCGCATGAATCTGGGCAGCGGGAACGACCTCGGACCACCAGGGGCCGAGAAAACCACCGTCTCATGGGTCCGGATACTCTGGGTCAGGGGAAAATCCAATATATATCTGGTGATATCTCGGGTGGTATTACAGATAGCGCAATAAATCAAAGTGCATTGTCTGTAGGAGGCCCAGGCGAATGAATCTGTGCAGCGGGAACGACCTCGGACCACCAGAGGCCGAGAAAACCACCGTCTCATGGGTCCGGACATTCAGGATCAGGGGAAAATCCAATATATATCTGGTGATATCTCGGGTGCTATTAGAGATAGCGCAATAAACCAAAGTGAATTATCTGCGGGAGGCCTTGGCGCATGAATCTGGGCAGCGGGAACGACCTCGGACAACCAGGGGCCGAAAAAACCACCGTCTCATGGGTCCGGACACTCAGGGTCAGGGGAAAACCCAATATATATCTGGTGATATCTCTGGTGCTATTACAGATAGCGCAATAAATCAAAGTGCATTGTCTGTAGGAGGCCCTTGCGAATGAATCTGTGCCGCAGGAACGACCTCGGACCACCAGTGGCCGAGAAAATTACAGATATTCGGAATCCGTCACCCAAGGTCATGTAAAAATCCAGCAAATATCTGGTGATATCTTGGGTGCAATTAGAGATAGCGCAAAAAACCAAAGTGCATTGTCTGTAGGAGGCCCTAGCGCATGAATCTGGGCAGCGGGAACGACTTCGGACCACCAGGGGCCGAGAAAACCACCGACTCACGGGGCCGGACACTCAGGGTCAGGGAAAAATCCAATATATATCTGGTGATATCTCGGGTGCTATTACAGATAGCGCAATAAACCAAAGAGAATTATCTGCAGGAGGCCCTGGCGCATGCATCTGTGCAGCGGGAACGACCTCGGGCCACCAGGGGCCAAGAAAACCACCGTCTCATGGGGCCGGACACTCAGGGTCAGGGAAAAATCCAATATATATCTGGTGATATCTCGGGTGCTATTAGAGATAGCGCAATAAATCAAAGTGCATTGTCTGTAGGAGGCCCTGGCGCATGAATCTGGCCAGCGGGAACGACCACGGACCTCCAGGGGCCGAGACAACGACCGTCTCATGGGGCCGGACCCTCAGGGTCAGGGTAAAATCCAATATATATCTGGTGATATCTCGGGTGCTATTACAGATAGCGCAATAAATCAAAGTGCATTGTCTGTAGAAGGCCCTGGCGCATGAATCTGTGCAGCGGGGACGTCCTCGGACCGCCAGGGGCCGAGACAACGACCGTCTCATGGGGCCGGACACTCAGGGTCAGGGTAAAATCCAATATATATCTGGTGATATGTCGGGTGCTATTACAGATAGCGCAATAAATCAAAGTGCATTGTCTGTAGGAGGTCCTGGCGCATGAATCTGTGCAGCGGGAACGACCTCGGACCACCAGGGGCCGAGAAAAGCACAGTCTCATGGGGCCGGACACTCAGGGTCAGGGTAAAATCCAATATATATCTGGTGATATCTCGGGTGCTATTAGAGATAGCGCAATAAGCCAAAGTGAATTATCTGCAGGAGGCCCTGGCGCATGAATCTGTGCAGCGGGAACGACCTCGGACGACCAGGGGCCGAGAAAACCACAGTCTCATGGGGCCGGACACTCAGGGTCAGGGGAAAATCCAATATATATCTGGTGATATCTCGGGTGCTATTACTGATAGAGCAATAAACCAAAGTGAATTATCTGCAGGCGGCCCTGGCCCATGCATCTGTGCAGCGGGAACGACCTCGGACCACCAGGGGCCGAGAAAACCACAGTCTCATGGGGCCGGACACTCAGGGTCAGGGTAAAATCCAATATATATCTGGTGATATGTCGGGTGCTATTACAGATAGAGCAATAAATCAAAGTGCATTGTCTGCAGGAGGCCCTGGCGCATGAATCTCTGCAGCGGGAACATCCTCGGACCACCAGGGGCCGAGAAAACCACAGTCTCATGGGGCCGGACACTCAGGGTCAGGGGAAAATCCAATATATATCTGGTGATATCTCGGGTGCTATTAGAGATAGCGCAATAAACCAAAGTGAATTATCTGCAGGAGGCCCTGGCGCATGAATCTGTGCAGCGGGAACGACCTCGGACCACCAGGGGCCGAGAAAACCACAGTCTCATGGGGCCGGACACTCAGGGTCGAGGAAAAATCCAATATATATCTGGTGATATCTCGGGTGCTATTAGAGATAGCGCGATAAATCAAAGTGAATTATCTGCAGGCGGCCCTGACGCATGAATCTGTGCAGCGGAAACGACCTCGGACCACCAGGGGCCGAGAAAACCACCGTCTCATGGGGCCGGGCACTCAGGGTCTGGGGAAAATCCAATATGTATCTGGTGATATCTCGGGTGCTATTAGAGATAGCGTAATAAACCAAAGTGCATTGTCTGTAGGAGGCCCTGGCGCATGAATCTGTGCAGCGGGAACGACCTCTGACCACAAGAGGCCGAGAAAACCACCGTCTCATGGGGCCGGACACTCAGGGTCGAGGAAAAATCCAATATATATCTGGTGATATCTCGGGTGCTATTAGAGATAGCGCGATAAATCAAAGTGAATTATCTGCAGGAGGCCCTGGCGCATGCATCTGTGCAGCGGGAACGACCTCGGACCACCAGGGGCCGAGAAAACCACCGTCTCATGGGGCCGGACGCTCAGGGTCGGGGAAAAATCAAATATATATCTGGCGATATCTCGGGTGCTATTACAGATAGCGCAATAAATCAAAGTGCCTTATCTGTAGGAGGGCCTAGCGCATGAATCTGTGGAGCGGGATCGACCTCGGACCACCAGGGGCCGAGAAAACCACCGACACATGGGGCGGAGACTCAGGGTCGGGCAAAAATCCAATATATATCTGGTGATATCTCGGGTGCTATTACAGATAGCGCGATAAATCAAAGTGCATTGTCTGTAGGAGGCACAGGCGAATGAGTCTGTGCAGCAGGAACGACCTCGAACCACCAGGGGCCGAGAAAATTACAGATATTCGGAATCCGTCACCCAAGGTCATGTGAAAATCCAGCATATATCTGGTGATATTTCGGGTGCTATTATAGATAGCGCAATAAACCAAAGTGAATTATCTGCAGGAGGCCCCGGCGCATGAATCTGTGCAGCGGGAACGACCTCGGACCACCAGGGGCGAGACAACCACCTTCTCATGGGGCCGTACACTCAGGGTCTGGGAAAAATCCAAAATATATATGCGGTGATATCTCGGGTGCAATTACAGATAGCGCAATAAATCAAAGTGCATTGTCTGTAGGAGGCCCTGGCGCATGAATCTGTGCAGCGGGAACGACCTCGGACCACCAGGGGCCGAGAAAACCACAGTCCCAAGGGGCCGGACACTCAGGGTCAGGGGAAAATCCAATATATATGTGGTGATATCTCGGGTGCTATCAGAGATAGCGCAATAAACCAAAGTGAATTATCTGCAGGAGGCCCTGGCGCATGAATCTATGCAGCGGGAACGACCTCGGAACACCAGGGGCCGAGAAAACTACCGTCTCATGGGGCCGGTCACTCAGGGTCAGTGAAAAATCCAATATATATCTGGTGATATCTCGGGTGCTATTACAGATAGCGCAATAAACCAAAGTGAATTATCTGCAGGAGGCCCTGGCGCATGAATCTGTGCAGCGGGAACGACATCGGACCACCAGGGGCCGAGAAAACGACCGTCTCATGGGGCCGGACACTCAGGGTCAGTGAAAAATCCAATATATATCTGCTGATATCTCGGGTGGTATTACAGATAGCGCAATAAATCAAAGTGCATTGTCTGTAGGAGGCCCTGGCGCATGAATCTGTGTAGCGGGAACGACCTCGGACCACCAGGGGCCGAGAAAACCACAGTCTCATGGGCCCGGACACTCAGGGTCAGGGGAAAATCCAATATATATCTGGTGATATCTCGGGTGCTATTAGAGATAGCGCAATAAACCAAAGTGAATTATCTGCGGGAGGCCCTGGTGCATGAAACTGTGCAGCGGGAACGACCTCGGAACACCAGGGGCCGAGAAAACTACCGTCTCATGGGGCCGGTCACTCAGGGTCAGTGAAAAATCCAATATATATCTGCTGATATCTCGGGTGCTATTAGATATAGCGCAATAAACCAAAGTGAATTATCTGCAGGAGGTCCTGGTGCATGAATCTGTGCAGCGGGAACGACCTCGGACCACCAGGGGCCTAGAAAACGACCGTCTCATGGGGCCGGACACTCAGGGTCAGTGAAAAATCGAATATATATCTGGTGATATCTCGGGTGCTATTACAGATAGCGCAATAAATCAAAGTGCATTGTCTGTAGGAGGCCCTGGCGCATGAATCTGTGCAGCGGGAACGACCTCGGAACACCAGGGGCCGAGAAAACCACCGTCTCATGGGGCCGGACACTCAGGGTCAGTGAAAAATCGAATATATATCTGGTGATATCTCGGGTGCTATTACAGATAGCGCAATAAATCAAAGTGCATTGTCTGTAGGAGGCCCTGGCGCATGAATCTGTGCAGCGGGAACGACCTCGGAACACCAGGGGCCGAGAAAACCACCGTCTCATGGGGCCGGACACTCAGGGTCAGGGGAAAATCCAATATAGATCTGGTGATATCTCGGGTGCTATTACAGATAGCGCAATAAATCAAAGTGCATTGTCTGTAGGAGGCCCTGGCGCATGAATCTGTGCAGCGGGAACGTCCTCAGACCTCCAGCTGCCGAGACAACGACCGCCACATGGGGCCGGACACTCAGGGTCAGGGTAAAATCCAATATATATCTGGTGATATCTCGGCTGCTATTACAGATAGCGCAATAAATCAAAGTGCATTACCTGTAGGAGGCCCTGGCGCATGAATCTGTGCTGCGGGAACGACCTCGGACCACCAGGGGCGTGACAACCACCTTCTCATGTGGCCGGACACTCAGGGTCAGGGAAAAATCCAATATATATCTGGTGATACCTCGGCTGCTATTACAGATAGCGCAATAAATCAAAGTGCATTGTCTGTAGGAGGCCCTGGCGCATGAATCTGTGCAGCGGGACCGACCTCGGACCACCAGGGGCCGAGAAAACGACCGTCTCATGGGCCCGGACACTCAGGGTCAGTGAAAAATCCAATACATATCTGGTGATATCTCGGCTGCTATTACAGATAGCGCAATAAATCAAAGTGAATTATCTGCAGGAGGCCCTGGCGCATGAATCTCTGCAAAGGGAACGACCTCGGACCACCAGGGGCCGAGAAAACCACAGTCTCATGGGGCCGGACACTCAGGGTCAGGGGAAAATCCAATATATATCTGGTGATATCTCGGGTGCTATTTGAGATAGCGCAATAAATCAAAGTGCCTTGTCTGTAGGAGGCCCTGGCGCATGAATCTGTGCAGCGGGAACGACCTCGGAACACCAGGGGCCGAGACAACGACCGTCTCATGGGGCCGGTCACTCAGGGTCAGTGAAAAATCCAATATATATCTGCTGATATCTCGGGTGCTATTAGATATAGCGCAATAAACCAAAGTGAATTATCTGCAGGAGGTCCTGGTGCATGAATCTGTGCAGCGGGAACGACCTCGGACCACCAGGGGCCTAGAAAACGACCGTCTCATGGGGCCGGACACTCAGGGTCAGTGAAAAATCGAATATATATCTGGTGATATCTCGGGTGCTATTACAGATAGCGCAATAAATCAAAGTGCATTGTCTGTAGGAGGCCCTGGCGCATGAATCTGTGCAGCGGGAACGACCTCGGAACACCAGGGGCCGAGAAAACCACCGTCTCATGGGGCCGGACACTCAGGGTCAGTGAAAAATCGAATATATATCTGGTGATATCTCGGGTGCTATTACAGATAGCGCAATAAATCAAAGTGCATTGTCTGTAGGAGGCCCTGGCGCATGAATCTGTGCAGCGGGAACGACCTCGGAACACCAGGGGCCGAGAAAACCACCGTCTCATGGGGCCGGACACTCAGGGTCAGGGGAAAATCCAATATAGATCTGGTGATATCTCGGGTGCTATTACAGATAGCGCAATAAATCAAAGTGCATTGTCTGTAGGAGGCCCTGGCGCATGAATCTGTGCAGCGGGAACGTCCTCAGACCTCCAGCTGCCGAGACAACGACCGCCACATGGGGCCGGACACTCAGGGTCAGGGTAAAATCCAATATATATCTGGTGATATCTCGGCTGCTATTACAGATAGCGCAATAAATCAAAGTGCATTACCTGTAGGAGGCCCTGGCGCATGAATCTGTGCTGCGGGAACGACCTCGGACCACCAGGGGCGTGACAACCACCTTCTCATGTGGCCGGACACTCAGGGTCAGGGAAAAATCCAATATATATCTGGTGATATCTCGGCTGCTATTACAGATAGCGCAATAAATCAAAGTGCATTGTCTGTAGGAGGCCCTGGCGCATGAATCTGTGCAGCGGGAACGACCTCGGACCACCAGGGGCCGAGAAAACGACCGTCTCATGGGCCCGGACACTCAGGGTCAGTGAAAAATCCAATACATATCTGGTGATATCTCGGCTGCTATTACAGATAGCGCAATAAATCAAAGTGAATTATCTGCAGGAGGCCCTGGCGCATGAATCTCTGCAAAGGGAACGACCTCGGACCACCAGGGGCCGAGAAAACCACAGTCTCATGGGGCCGGACACTCAGGGTCAGGGGAAAATCCAATATATATCTGGTGATATCTCGGGTGCTATTTGAGATAGCGCAATAAATCAAAGTGCCTTGTCTGTAGGAGGCCCTGGCGCATGAATCTGTGCAGCGGGAACGACCTCGGAACACCAGGGGCCGAGAAAACCACCGTCTCATGGGGCCGGACACTCGGGGTCTGGGAGAAATCCAATATATATCCGGTGATATCTCGGGTGCTATTACAGATAGCGTAATAAATCAAAGTGCACTGTCTGTAGGAGACCCTGGCGCATGAACCTGTGCAGCGGGAAGAACCTCGGACCACCAGGGGCCGAGAAAACCACAGTCTCATGGGGCCGGACACTCAGGGTCAGGGGAAAATCCAATATGTATCTGGTGATATCTCGGGTGCTATTAGAGATAGCGCAATAAACCAAAGTGAATTATCTGCAGGAGGCCCTGGCGCATGAATCTGTGCAGCGGGAACGACCTCGGACCACCAGGGGCGAGACAACCACCTTCTCATGGGGCCGTACACTCAGGGTCAGGGAAAAATCCAATATAGATCTGGTGATATCTCGGGTGCTATTAGAGACAGCGCAATAAATCAAAGTGCATTGTCTGCAGGATGCCCTGGCGCATGAATCTGTGCAGCGGGAACGACCTCGGACCACCAGGGGCCGAGAAAACCACAGTCTCATGGAGCCGGACACTCAGGGTCAGGGGAAAATCCAATATATATCTGGTGATATCTCGGGTGCTATTACAGATAGCGCAATAAATCAAAGTGAATTATCTGCAGGAGGCCCTGGCGCATGAATCTGTGCAGCGGGAACGACCTCGGACCACCAGGGTCCGAGAAAAACACCGTCTCATGGGGCCGCACACTCAGGGTCAGTGAAAAATCCAATATATATCTGGTGATATCTCGGGTGCTATTACAGATAGCGCAATAAATCAAAGTGCATTATCTGCAGGAGGCCCTGGCGCATGAATCTGTGCAGCGGGAACGACCTTGGACCACCAGGGGCCGAGAAAACCACAGTCTCATGGAGCCGGACACTCAGTGTCAGGGGAAAATCCAGTATATATCTCTTGATATCTCGGGTGCTATTAGAGATAGCGCAATAAACCAAAGTGAATTATCTGCAGGAGGCCCTGGCGCATGAATCTGTGCAGCGGGAACGACCTCGGACCACCAGGGGCCGAGAAAACCACAGTCTCATGGAGCCGGACACTCAGGGTCAGGGGAAAATCCAATATATATCTGGTGATATCTCGGGTGCTATTAGAGATAGCGCAATAAACCAAGGTGAATTATCTGCAGGAGGCCCTGGCGCATGAATCTGTGCAACGGGAACGACCTCGGACCACCAGGGGCCGAGAAAACCACAGTCTCATGGGGCCGGGCTCTCAGAGTCAGGGGAAAATCCAATATAGATCTGGTGATATCTCGGGTGCTATTAGAGATAGCGCAATAAACCAAATTGAATTATCTGCAGGAGGCCCTGGCGCATGAATCTGGGCAGCGGGAACGACCTCGGACCACCAGGGGCCGAGAAAACCACAGTCTAGTGGGGCCGGACACTCAGGGTCAGGGGAAAATGCAATATATATATCAGGTGATATCTCGGGTGCTATTAGATTCAGCGCAATAAACCAAAGTGTATTATCTGCAAGAGGCCCTGGCGCATGCATCTCTGCAGCGGGAACGACCTCGGACCACCAGGGGCCGAGAAAACTAAAGTCTCATGGGGCCGGACACTCAGGGTCTGGGGAAAATCCATTATATATCTGGTGATATGTCGGGAGCTATTACAGATAGCGCAATAGATCAAAGTTCATTGTCTGGAGGAGGCCCTGGCGCATGAATCTGTACAGCGGGAACGACCTCGGTCCACCAGGGGCCGAGAAAACCACCGTCTCATGGGGCTGGACACTCAGGGTGAGGGTAATATCCAATATATATCTGGTGATATCTCGGGTGCTATTAGAGACAGCGCAATAAATCAAAGTGCATTGTCTGCAGGATGCCCTGGCGCATGAATCTGTGCAGCGGGAACGACCTCGGACCACCAGGGGCCGAGAAAACCACAGTCTCATGGAGCCGGACACTCAGGGTCAGGGGAAAATCCAATATATATCTGGTGATATCTCGGGTGCTATTACAGATAGCGCAATAAATCAAAGTGAATTATCTGCAGGAGGCCCTGGCGCATGAATCTGTGCAGCGGGAACGACCTCGGACCACCAGGGTCCGAGAAAAACACCGTCTCATGGGGCCGCACACTCAGGGTCAGTGAAAAATCCAATATATATCTGGTGATATCTCGGGTGCTATTACAGATAGCGCAATAAATCAAAGTGCATTATCTGCAGGAGGCCCTGGCGCATGAATCTGTGCAGCGGGAACGACCTCGGACCACCAGGGGCCGAGAAAACCACAGTCTCATGGAGCCGGACACTCAGTGTCAGGGGAAAATCCAGTATATATCTCTTGATATCTCGGGTGCTATTAGAGATACCGCAATAAACCAAAGTGAATTATCTGCAGGAGGCCCTGGCGCATGAATCTGTGCAGCGGGAACGACCTCGGACCACCAGGGGCCGAGAAAACCACAGTCTCATGGAGCCGGACACTCAGGGTCAGGGGAAAATGCAATATATATCTGGTGATATCTCGGGTGCTATTAGAGATAGCGCAATAAACCAAGGTGAATTATCTGCAGGAGGCCCTGGCGCATGAATCTGTGCAACGGGAACGACCTCGGACCACCAGGGGCCGAGAAAACCACAGTCTCATGGGGCCGGGCTCTCAGAGTCAGGGGAAAATCCAATATAGATCTGGTGATATCTCGGGTGCTATTAGAGATAGCGCAATAAACCAAATTGAATTATCTGCAGGAGGCCCTGGCGCATGAATCTGGGCAGCGGGAACGACCTCGGACCACCAGGGGCCGAGAAAACCACAGTCTAGTGGGGCCGGACACTCAGGGTCAGGGGAAAATGCAATATATATATCAGGTGATATCTCGGGTGCTATTAGATACAGCGCAATAAACCAAAGTGTATTATCTGCAAGAGGCCCTGGCGCATGCATCTCTGCAGCGGGAACGACCTCGGACCACCAGGGGCCGAGAAAACTAAAGTCTCATGGGGCCGGACACTCAGGGTCTGGGGAAAATCCATTATATATCTGGTGATATGTCGGGAGCTATTACAGATAGCGCAATAAATCAAAGTTCATTGTCTGGAGGAGGCCCTGGCGCATGAATCTGTGCAGCGGGAACGACCTCGGTCCACCAGGGGCCGAGAAAACCACCGTCTCATGGGGCTGGACACTCAGGGTGAGGGTAATATCCAATATATATCTGGTGATATCTCGGGTGCTATTACAGATAGCGCAATAAATCAAAGTGCATTGTCTGTAGGAGGCCCTGGCGCATGAACCTGTGCAGCGGCAACGACCTCGGACCACCAGGGGCCGAGAAAACCACAGTCTCATGGGGCCGGACACTCTGGGTCAGGGGAAAATCCAATATATATCTGGTGATATCTCGGCTGCTATGTCAGATAGCGCAATAAATCAAAGTGCATTGTCTGTAGGAGGCCCTGGCGCATGAATCTGTGCAGCGGGAACGACCTCGGACCTCCAGGGGCCGAGAAAACCACAGTCTCATGGGGCCGGACACTCAGGGTCAGGGGAAAATCCAGTATATATCTGGTGATATCTCGGGTGCTATTAGAGATAGCGCAATAAACCAAAGTGAATTATCTGCAGGAGGCCCTGGCGCATGCATCTGTGCAGCGGGAACGACCTCGGACCACCAGGGGCCGAGAAAACCACCGTCTCATGGGGCCGGACGCTCAGGGTCGGGGAAAAATCAAATATATATCCGGCGATATCTCGGGTGCTATTACAGATAGCGCAATAAATCAAAGTGCCTTATCTGTAGGAGGGCCTAGCGCATGAATCTGTGCAGCAGGATCGACCTCGGACCACCAGGGGCCGAGAAAACCACCGACACATGGGGCGGAGACTCAGGGTCGGGGGAAAATCCAATATATATCTGGTGATATCTCGGGTGCTATTACAGTTAGCGCGATAAATCAAAGTGCATTGTCTGTAGGAGGCACAGGCGAATGAGTCTGTGCAGCAGGAACGACCTCGAACCACCAGGGGCCGAGAAAATTACAGATATTCGGAATCCGTCACCCAAGGTCATGTGAAAATCCAGCATATATCTGGTGATATTTCGGGTGCTATTATAGATAGCGCAATAAACCAAAGTGAATTATCTGCAGTAGGCCCTGGCGCATGCATCTGTGCAGCGGGAACGACCTCGGACAACCAGGGGCCGAGAAAGCCACAGTCTCATGGGGCTGGACACTCAGGGTTAGGGAAAAATCCAATATATATCTGGTGATATCTCGGGTGCTATTACAGATAGTACAATAAATCAAAGTGCACTGTCTGTAGGAGGCCCTGGCGCATGAACCTGTGCAGCGGGAACGACCTCGGACCACCAGGGGCCGAGAAAACGACCGTCTCATGGGGACGGACGCTCAGGGTCAGTGAAAAATCCAATATATATCTGGTGATATCTCGGGTGCTATTAGAGATAGCGCAATAAACCAAGGTGAATTATCTGCAGGAGGCCCTGGCGCATGAATCTGTGCAACGGGAACGACCTCGGACCACCAGGGGCCGAGAAAACCACAGTCTCATGGGGCCGGGCTCTCAGAGTCAGGGGAAAATCCAATATAGATCTGGTGATATCTCGGGTGCTATTAGAGATAGCGCAATAAACCAAAGTGAATTATCTGCAGGAGGCCCTGGCGCATGAATCTGTGCAGCGGGAACGACCTCGGGCCACCAGGGGCTGAGAAAACGACCGTCTCATGGGGCCGGACACTCAGGGTCAGTGAAAAATCCAATATAGATCTGGTGATATCTCGGGTGCTATCACAGATAGCGCAATAAACCAAAGTGAATTATCTGCAGGAGGCCCTGGCGCATGAATCTGTGCAACGGGAACGTCCTCGGACCACCAGGGGCCGAGAAATCCACAGTCTCATGGGGCCGGACACTCAGGGTCAGGGGAAAATCCAATATATATCTGGTGCTATCTCGGGTGCTAATAGAGATAGCGCAATAAACCAAAGTGAATTATCTGCAGGAGGCCCTGGCGCATGAATCTGTGCAGCGGGAACGACCTCGGGCCACCAGGGGCTGAGAAAACGACCGTCTCATGGGGCCGGACACTCAGGGTCAGTGAAAAATCCAATATATATCTGGTGATATCTCGGCTGCTATGTCAGATAGCGCAATAAATCAAAGTGCATTGTCTGTAGGAGGCCCTGGCGCATGAATCTGTGCAGCGGGAACGACCTCGGACCTCCAGGGGCCGAGAAAACCACAGTCTCATGGGGCCGGACCCTCAGGGTCAGGGGAAAATCCAGTATATATCTGGTGATATCTCGGGTGCTATTAGAGATAGCGCAATAAACCAAAGTGAATTATCTGCAGGAGGCCCTGGCGCATGCATCTGTGCAGCGGGAACGACCTCGGACCACCAGGGGCCGAAAAAACCACAGTCTCATGGGGCCGGACACTCATGGTCAGGGTAAAATCCAATATATATCTGGTGATATCTCGGGTGCTATTACAGATAGCGCAATAAATCAAAGTGCATTGTCTGTAGGAGGCCCCGGCGCATGAATCTGTGCAGCGGGAACGACCTCGGACGACCAGGGGCCCTGAAAACCACAGTCTCATGGGGCCGGACACTCAGGGTCAGGGGAAAATCCAATATATATCTGGTGATATCTCGGGTGCTATTACAGATAGCGCAATAAATCAAAGTGCAATGTCTGTAGGAGGCCCTGGCGCATGAATCTGTGCAGCGGGAACGACCTCGGGCCACCAGGGGCCGAGAAAACCGCAGTCTCATGTGGCCGGACACTCAGGGTCAGGGAAAAATCCATTATATATCTGGTGATATATCGGGTGCCATTAGAGATAGCTCGATAAATCAAAGTGCATTGTCTGCAGGAGGCCCTGACGCATGAATCTGTGCAGCGGGAACGACCTCGGACAACGAGGGGCCGATAAAACCACCGTCTCATGGGGCCGGACACTCAGGGTCAGGGGAAAATCCAATATATATCTGGTGATATCTCGGGTGCTATTACAGATAGCGCAATAAACCAAAGTGCATTGTCTGTAGGAGGCCCTGGCGCATGAATCTGTCCAGCGGGAACGACCTCGGACCACCAGGGGCCGAGAAAACCACAGTCTCATGTGGCCGGACACTCAGGGTCAGGGAAAAATCCATTATATATCTGGTGATATATCGGGTGCCATTAGAGATAGCTCGATAAATCAAAGTGCATTGTCTGCAGGAGGCCCTGACGCATGAATCTGTGCAGCGGAAACGACCTCGGACCACCAGGGGCCGAGAAAACCACCGTCTCATGGGGCCGGGCACTCAGGGTCTGGGGAAAATCCAATATGTATCTGGTGATATCTCGGGTGCTATTAGAGATAGCGTAATAAACCAAAGTGCATTGTCTGTAGGAGGCCCTGGCGCATGAATCTGTGCAGCGGGAACGACCTCTGACCACAAGAGGCCGAGAAAACCACCGTCTCATGGGGCCGGACACTCAGGGTCGAGGAAAAATCCAATATATATCTGGTGATATCTCGGGTGCTATTAGAGATAGCGCGATAAATCAAAGTGAATTATCTGCAGGAGGCCCTGGCGCATGCATCTGTGCAGCGGGAACGACCTCGGACCACCAGGGGCCGAGAAAACCACCGTCTCATGGGGCCGGACGCTCAGGGTCGGGGAAAAATCAAATATATATCTGGCGATATCTCGGGTGCTATTACAGATAGCGCAATAAATCAAAGTGCCTTATCTGTAGGAGGGCCTAGCGCATGAATCTGTGCAGCGGGATCGACCTCGGACCACCAGGGGCCGAGAAAACCACCGACACATGGAGCGGAGACTCAGGGTCGGGCAAAAATCCAATATATATCTGGTGATATCTCGGGTGCTATTACAGATAGCGCGATAAATCAAAGTGCATTGTCTGTAGGAGGCACAGGCGAATGAGTCTGTGCAGCAGGAACGACCTCGAACCACCAGGAGCCGAGAAAATTACAGATATTCGGAATCCGTCACCCAAGGTCATGTGAAAATCCAGCATATATCTGGTGATATTTCGGGTGCTATTATAGATAGCGCAATAAACCAAAGTGAATTATCTGCAGGAGGCCCTGGCGCATGAATCTGTGCAGCGGGAACGACATCGGACCACCAGGGGCCGAGAAAACGACCGTCTCATGGGGCCGGACACTCAGGGTCAGTGAAAAATCCAATATATATCTGCTGATATCTCGGGTGCTATTACAGATAGCGCAATAAATCAAAGTGCATTGTCTGTAGGAGGCCCTGGCGCATGAATCTGTGTAGCGGGAACGACCTCGGACCACCAGGGGCCGAGAAAACCACAGTCTCATGGGCCCGGACACTCAGGGTCAGGGGAAAATCCAATATATATCTGGTGATATCTCGGGTGCTATTAGAGATAGCGCAATAAACCAAAGTGAATTATCTGCGGGAGGCCCTGGCGCACGAATCTGTGCAGCGGGAACGACCTCGGAACACCAGGGGCCGAGAAAACTACCGTCTCATGGGGCCGGTCACTCAGGGTCAGTGAAAAATCCAATATATATCTGCTGATATCTCGGGTGCTATTAGATAAAGCGCAATAAACCAAAGTGAATTATCTGCAGGAGGTCCTGGTGCATGAATCTGTGCAGCGGGAACGACCTCGGACCACCAGGGGCCTAGAAAACGACCGTCTCATGGGGCCGGACACTCAGGGTCAGTGAAAAATCGAATATATATCTGGTGATATCTCGGGTGCTATTACAGATAGCGCAATAAATCAAAGTGCATTGTCTGTAGGAGGCCCTGGCGCATGAATCTGTGCAGCGGGAACGACCTCGGAACACCAGGGGCCGAGAAAACCACCGTCTCATGGGGCCGGACACTCAGGGTCAGGGGAAAATCCAATATAGATCTGGTGATATCTCGGGTGCTATTACAGATAGCGCAATAAATCAAAGTGCATTGTCTGTAGGAGGCCCTGGCGCATGAATCTGTGCAGCGGGAACGTCCTCAGACCTCCAGCTGCCGAGACAACGACCGCCACATGGGGCCGGACACTCAGGGTCAGGGTAAAATCCAATATATATCTGGTGATATCTCGGCTGCTATTACAGATAGCGCAATAAATCAAAGTGCATTACCTGTAGGAGGCCCTGGCGCATGAATCTGTGCTGCGGGAACGACCTCGGACCACCAGGGGCGTGACAACCACCTTCTCATGTGGCCGGACACTCAGGGTCAGGGAAAAATCCAATATATATCTGGTGATATCTCGGCTGCTATTACAGATAGCGCAATAAATCAAAGTGCATTGTCTGTAGGAGGCCCTGGCGCATGAATCTGTGCAGCGGGAACGACCTCGGACCACCAGGGGCCGAGAAAACGACCGTCTCATGGGCCCGGACACTGAGGGTCAGTGAAAAATCCAATACATATCTGGTGATATCTCGGCTGCTATTACAGATAGCGCAATAAATCAAAGTGAATTATCTGCAGGAGGCCCTGGCGCATGAATCTCTGCAACGGGAACGACCTCGGACCACCAGGGGCCGAGAAAACCACAGTCTCATGGGGCCGGACACTCAGGGTCAGGGGAAAATCCAATATATATCTGGTGATATCTCGGGTGCTATTTGAGATAGCGCAATAAATCAAAGTGCCTTGTCTGTAGGAGGCCCTGGCGCATGAATCTGTGCAGCGGGAACGACCTCGGAACACCAGGGGCCGAGAAAACCACCGTCTCATGGGGCCGGACACTCAGGGTCTGGGAGAAATCCAATATATATCCGGTGATATCTCGGGTGCTATTACAGATAGCGTAATAAATCAAAGTGCACTGTCTGTAGGAGACCCTGGCGCATGAACCTGTGCAGCGGGAAGAACCTCGGACCACCAGGGGCCGAGAAAACCACAGTCTCATGGGGCCGGACACTCAGGGTCAGGGGAAAATCCAATATGTATCTGGTGATATCTCGGGTGCTATTAGAGATAGCGCAATAAACCAAAGTGAATTATCTGCAGGAGGCCCTGGCGCATGAATATGTGCAGCGGGAACGACCTCGGACCACCAGGGGCGAGACAACCACCTTCTCATGGGGCCGTACACTCAGGGTCAGGGAAAAATCCAATATAGATCTGGTGATATCTCGGGTGCTATTAGAGACAGCGCAATAAATCAAAGTGCATTGTCTGCAGGATGCCCTGGCGCATGAATCTGTGCAGCGGAAACGACCTCGGATGACCAGGGGCCGAGAAAACCACCGTCTCATGGGGCCGGACACTCAGGGTCGAATAAAGTCCAATATATAGCTGGTGATATGTCGGGTGCTATTAGAGATAGCACAATAAACCAAAGTGAATTGTCTGCAGGAGGCCCTGGCGCATGAATCTGTGCAGCGGCAACGACCTCGGACCACCAGGGGCCGAGAAAACCACCGTCTTATGGTGCCGTACTCTCAGGGTCAGGGAAAAATCCTATATATATCTGGTGATATCTCGGGTGCTATTAGAGACAGTGCAATAAATCAACGTGCATTGTCTGTAGGAGGCCTTGGCGCATGAATCTGTGCAGCGGGAACGACCTCGGACCACCAGGGGCCGAGAAAACCACCGTCTCATGGGGCCGGACACTCACGGTCGGGGAAAAATCCAATATACATCTGGTGATATCTCGGGTACTATTAGAGATAGCGCAATAAATCAAAGTGCATTGTCTGCAGGAAGCCCTGGCGCATGATTCTGTGCAGCGGAAACGACCTCGGACATCCAGGGGCCGAGAAAATCAGCGTCTCATGCGGCCGGACTGTCAGGGTCAGGGGAAAATCCAATATATATCTGGTGATATCTGGGGTGCTGTTAGAGATAGCGCATCAAACCAAAGTGAATTATCTGCAGGAGACCCTGGCGCATGCACCTGTGCAGCGGGAACGACCTCGGAACACCAGGGGCCGAGAAAACCACCGTCTCATGGGGCCAGACACTCAGGGTCAGGGGAAAATCCAATATATATCTGGTGATATCTCGGGTGCTATTAGAGATAGCGCAATAAATCAAAGTGCATTGTCTGCAGGAAGCCCAGACGCATGAAGCTGTGCAGCGGGAACGACCTCGGACCACCAGGGGCTGAGAAAACCACCGACACATGGCGCCGGACACCCAAGGTCATGTAAATACCCAGGATGTATCTGATGATATCTCGGGTGCTATTAGAGATAGCGCAATAAATCAAAGTGCATTGTCTGTAGGAGGCCCTGGCGCATGAATCTGTGCAGCGGGAACGACCTGGGACAACCAGGGGCCGAGAAAACGACCGTCTCATGGGGCCGGACACTCAGGGACAGTGAAAAATCCAATATATATCTGCTGATATCTCGGGTTCTAATACAGATAGCGCAATAAATCAAAGTTCATTGTCTGTAGGAGGCCCTGGCGCATGAATCTGTGCAGCGGGAACGACCTCGGACCACCAGGGGCCGAGAAAACCACAGTCTCATGGGGCCGGACACACAGGATCAGGGGATAATCCAATATATATCTGGTGATATCTCGGGTGCTATTAGAGATAGCGCAATAAACCAAAGTGAATTATCTGCAGGAGGCCCTGGCGCATGAATCTGTGCAGCGGGAACGACTTCGGACCACCAGGGGCCGAGAAAACTACCGTCTCATGGGGCCGGTCACTCAGGGTCAGTGAAAAATCCAATATATATCTGCTGATATCTCGGGTGCTATTAGAGATAGCGCAATAAACCAAAGTGAATTATCTGCAGGAGGCCCTGGCGCATGAATCTGTGCAGCGGGAACGACCTCGGACCACCAGGGGCCGAGAAAACGACCGTCTCATGGGGCCGGACACTCAGGGTCAGTGAAAAATCCAATATATATCTGCTGATATCTCGGGTGCTATTACAGATAGCGCAATAAATCAAAGTTCATTGTCTGTAGGATGCCCTGGCGCATGAATCTGTGCAGCGGGAACGACCTCGGAACACCAGGAGCCGAGAAAACCACCGTCTCATGGGGCCGGACACTCAGGGTCAGGGGAAAATCCAATATAGATCTGGTGATATCTCGGGTGCTATTACAGATAGCGCAATAAATCAAAGTGCATTGTCTGTAGGAGGCCCTGGCGAATGAATCTGTGCAGCGGCAACGACCTCGGTCCACCAGGGGCCGAGGAAATTACAGATATCCGGAATCCGTCACCCAAGGTCATGTAAAAATCCCGCATATATCAGGTGATATCTCGGGTGCTATTACAGATAGCGCAATAAACCAAAGTGCTTTGTCTGCGGGAGGCCCTGGCGCATGAATCTGTGCAGCGGCAACGACCTCGGACCACCAGGGGCCGAAAAAACTACAGTCTCATGGGGCCGGACACTCAGGGTCAGGGAAAAATCCAATATATATCTGGTGATATCTCTGCTGTTATTAGAGATAGCGCAATAAATCAAAGTGAATTATCTGCAGGCGGCCCTGGGGCATGAATCTGTGAAGCGGGATCGACCTCGGACCACCACGGGCCGAGAAAATCACCGCCTCATGGGGCCGGACTGTCAGGGTCAGGGTAATGTCCAATATATATCCGGTGATATCTCGGGTGCTATTAGAGATAGCGCAATAAATCAAAGTGAATTATCTGCAGGGGGCCCTGTCGCATGAATCTGTGCACCGGGAACCGCCTTGGACCACCAGGGGCCGAGAAAACCACCGTCTCATGGAGCTGGACTGTCAGGGCCAGGGAAAAATCCATTATATATCAGGTGATATCTCGGGTGCTATTTGAGATAGCGCAATAAATCAAAGTGAATTATCTGCAGGCGGCCCTGGCGCATGAATCTGTGCAGCGGGATCGACCTCGGACCACCAGGGGCCGAGAAAATTACAGATATTCGTAATCCGTCACCCAAGGTCATGTAATAATCCAGCATATATCTGGTGATATCTCAGGTGCTATTAGAGATAGCCCAATAAACCAAAGTGAATTATCTGCAGGAGGCCCTGGCGCATGAATCTGTTCAGCGGGAACGACCTCGGATCACCAGGGTCCGAGAAAACCATCGACACATGGCACCGGACACTCAGGGTCAGGGAAAAATCCAATATATATCGGGTGATATCTCCGGTGCTATTATCGATAGCGCAATAAACCAAAGTGAATTATCTGCAGGAGGCCCGGGCGCATGAATCTGTGCAGCGGGAACGACCTCGGACCACCAGGGGGCGAGAAAACCACCGTCTCATAGGGCCGGACTGTCGGGGTCAGGGAAAAATCCATTATATATCTGGTGATATCTCGGGGGCTATTAGAGATAGCGCGATAAATCAAAGTGCATTGTCTGTAGGAGGCACTGGCGAATGAATCTGTGGAGCAGGAACTACCTCGGACCACCAGGGGCCGAGAAAATTACAGTTATTCGGAATCCGTCACCCATGGTCATGTAAAAATCCAGCATATATCTGGTGATATCTCGGGTGCTATTACAGATAGCGCAATAAACCAAAGTGAATTGTCTGCAGGAAACCCTGGCGCATGAATCTTTTCAGCGGGATCGAACTCGGACCACGAGGGAACGAGAAAACCATCGACACATGGGACCGGACACTCAGGGTCAGGGAAAAATCCAATATATATCTGGAGATATCTCGGGTGCTATTAGAGATAGCGCAATAAACCAAAGTGAATTATCTGCAGGAGGCCCTTGCGCATGAATCTGTGCCGCGGGAACGACGTGGGACCGCCAGGGGCCGAGAAAACCACCGACACATGAGGCCGGACACCCAAGGTCATGTAAAAATCCAGAATATATCTGGTGATGTCTCGGGTGCTCTTACAGATACCGCACTAAACCAAACTGAATTATCTGCAGTGGGCCCTGGCGTATGAATCTGTGCAGCGGCAACGACCTCGGACCACCAGGGTCCGAGAAAACCACCGTCTCATGGGGCCGGACACTCAGGGTCGGGGAAAAATCCAATATATATCTGGTGATATCTCGGGTGCTATTAGAGATAGCGCAATAACTCAAAGTGCATTGACTGTAGGAGGCACTGGCGAATGAATCTGTGCAGCGGCAACGACCTCGGATCACCAGGGGCCGAGAAAACCACCGACACATGGGGCCGCACTCCCAAGGTCATGTAAAAACCCAGGATGTATCTGATGATATCTCGGGTGCTATTAGTGATAGCGCAATATATCAATGTGCATTGTCTGTAGGAGGCACTGACGAATGAATCTGTGGAGCAGGAACTACCTCGGACCACCAGGGGCCGAGAAAATCACAGTTATTCGGAATCCGTCACACATGGTCATGTAAAAATCCAGCATATATCTGGTGATATCTCGGGTGTTATTACAGATAGCGCAATAAACCAAAGTGCATTGTCTGTAGGAGGCACTGGCGAATGAATCTGTGCAGCAGGAACGACCTCGGTCCACCAGGGGCCGAGGAAATTACAGATATCCCGAATCCGTCACCCAAGGTCATGTAAAAATCCCGCATATATCTGGTGATATCTCGGGTGCTATTACAGATAGCGCAATAAACCAAAGTGCTTTGTCTGCGGGAGGCCCTGGCGCATGAATCTGTGCAGCGGCAACGACCTCGGACCACCAGGGGCCGAAAAAACCACAGTCTCATGGGGCCGGACACTCAGGGTCAGGGAAAAATCCAATATATATCTGGTGATATCTCTGCTGTTATTAGAGATAGCGCAATAAATCAAAGTGAATTATCTGCAGGCGGCCCTGGGGCATGAATCTGTGAAGCGGGATCGACCTCGGACCACCAGGGGCCGAGAAAATCACCGCCTCATGGGGCCGGACTGTCAGGGTCAGGGTAATGTCCAATATATATCCGGTGATATCTCGGGCGCTATTAGAGATAGCGCAATAAATCAAAGTGAATTATCTGCAGGCGGCCCTGGCGCATGAATCTGTGCAGCGGGATCGACCTCGGACCACCAGGGGCCGAGAAAACCACCGACACATGGGGCCGGACACTCAGGGTGAGGGAAAAATCCAATATATATCTGGTGATGTCTCGGGTGCTCTTACAGATACCGCACTAAACCAAACTGAATTATCTGCAGTGGGCCCTGGCGTATGAATCTGTGCAGCGGCAACGACCTCGGACCACCAGGGGCCGAGAAAACCATCGTCTCATGGGGCCGGACGCTCAGGGTCGGGGAAAAATCCAATATATATCTGGTGATATATCGGGTGCTATTAGAGATAGCGCAATAAACCAAAGTGAATTATCTGAAGCAGGCCCTGGCGCATGCATCTGTGCAGCGGGAACGACGTCGGACCACCAGGGGACGAGAAAATCACCGTCTCATGGAGCCGGACACTCAGGGTCAGGGGAAAATCCAATATATATCTGGTTATATCTCTGGTGCTATTACAGATAGCGCAATAAACCAAAGTGCATTGTCTGTAGGAGGCCCTTGCGAATGAATCTGTGCCGCAGGAACGACCTCGGACCACCATTGGCCGAGAAAACCACCGTCTCATGGGTCCGGACACTCGGGGTCAGGGGAAAACCCAATATATATCTGGTGATATCTCGGGTGCTATTACAGATAGCGCAATAAATCAAAGTGCATTGTCTGTAGGAGGCCCTTGCGAATGAATCTGTGCCGCAGGAACGACCTCGGACCACCAGTGGCCGAGAAAATTACAGATATTCGGAATACGTCACCTAAGGTCATGTAAAAATCCAGCAAATATCTGGTGATATCTTGGGTGCTATTAGAGATAGCGCAAAAAACCAAAGTGCATTGTCTGTAGGAAGCCCTAGCGCATGAATCTGGGCAGCGGGAACGACCTCGGACCACCAGGGGCCGAGAAAATCACCGTCTCATGGAGCCGGACACTCAGGGTCAGGGAGAAATCCAATATATATCTGGTGATATCTCGGGTGCTATTACAGATAGCGCAATAAATCAAAGTGCATTGTCTGTAGGAGGCCCAGGCGAATGAATCTGTGCAGCGGAAACGACCTCGGACCACCAGGGGCCGAGAAAACCACCGTCTCATGGCGCCGGACACTCAGGGTCAGGGAAAAATCCAATATATATCTGGTGATATCTCGGGTGCTATTAGAGATAGCGCAATAAATCAAAGTGCATTGTCTGTAGGAGGCCCAGGCGCATGAATCTGGCCAGCGGGAACGACCTCGAACCACCAGGGGCCGAGACAACGACCGTCTCATGGGGCCGGACACTCAGGGTCAGGGTAAAATCCAATATATATCTGGTGATATGTCGGGTGCTATTACAGATAGCGCAATAAATCAAAGTGCATTGTCTGTAGGAGGTCCTGGCGCATGAATCTGTGCAGCGGGAACGACCTCGGACCACCAGGGGCCGAGAAAAGCACAGTCTCATGGGGCCGGACACTCAGGGTCAGGGTAAAATCCAATATATATCTGGTGATATCTCGGGTGCTATTAGAGATAGCGCAATAAGCCAAAGTGAATTATCTGCAGGAGGCCCTGGCGCATGAATGTGTGCAGCGGGAACGACCTCGGACCACCAGGGGCCGAGAAAACGATCGTCTCATGGGGCCGGACACTCAGGGTCAGTGAAAAATCCAATATATATCTGGTGATATCTCGGGTGCTATTACAGATAGCGCAATAAATCAAAGTGCATTGTCTGTAGGAGGCCCTGGCGCATGAATCTGTGCAGCGGGAACGACCTCGGACCACCAGGGGCCGAGAGAACCACAGTCTCATTGGGCCGGACACTCAGGGTCAGGGGAAAATCCAGTATATATCTCTTGATATCCCGGGTGCTATTACAGATAGCGCAATAAATCAAAGTGCATTGTCTGTAGGAGGCCCTGGCGCATGAATCTGTACAGCGGGAACGACCTCGGACCACCAGGGGCCGAGAAAACCACAGTCTCATTGGGCCGGACACTCAGGGTCAGGGAAAATCCAATATATATCTGGTGATATCTCGGGTGCTATTAGAGATAGCGCAATAAATCAAAGTGCATTGTCTGTAGGAGGCCCTGGCGTATGAATCTGTGCAACGGGAATGACCGCGGACCACCAGGGGCCGAGAAAACCACAGTCTCATGGGGCCGGACACTCAGGGTCAGGGGAAAATCCAATATAGACCTGGTGATATCTCGGGTGCTATTACAGATAGCGCAATAAATCAAAGTGCATTGCCTGTAGGAGGCCCTGGCGCATGTATCTGTGCAGCGGGAACGTCCTCGGACCTCCAGGGGCCGAGACAACGACCGTCTCATGGGGCCGGACCCTCAGGGTCAGGGTAAAATCCAATATATATCTGGTGATATCTCGGGTGCTATTACAGATAGCGCAATAAATCAAAGTGCATTGTCTGTAGATGGCCCTGGCGCATGAATCTGTGCAGCGGGGACGTCCTCGGACCGCCAGGGGCCGAGACAACGACCGTCTCATGGGGCCGGACACTCAGGGTCAGGGTAAAATCCAATATATATCTGGTGATATGTCGGGTGCTATTACAGATAGCGCAATAAATCAAAGTGCATTGTCTGTAGGAGGTCCTGGCGCATGAATCTGTGCAGCGGGAACGACCTCGGACCACCAGGGGCCGAGAAAAGCACAGTCTCATGGGGCCGGACACTCAGGGTCAGGGTAAAATCCAATATATATCTGGTGATATCTCGGGTGCTATTAGAGATAGCGCAATAAGCCAAAGTGAATTATCTGCAGGAGGCCCTGGCGCATGAATCTGTGCAGCGGGAACGACCTCGGACGACCAGGGGCCGAGAAAACCACAGTCTCATGGGGCCGGACACTCAGGGTCAGGGGAAAATCCAATATATATCTGGTGATATCTCGGGTGCTATTACTGATAGAGCAATAAACCAAAGTGAATTATCTGCAGGAGGCCCTGGCCCATGCATCTGTGCAGCGGGAACGACCTCGGACCACCAGGGGCCGAGAAAACCACCGTCTCATGGGGCCGGACACTCAGGGTCAGGGAAAAATGCAATATATATCTGGTGATATGTCGGGTGCTATTACAGATAGCACAATAAATCAAAGTGCATTGTCTGCAGGAGGCCCTGGCGCATGAATCTCTGCAGCGGGAACATCCTCGGACCACCAGGGGCCGAGAAAACCACAGTCTCATGGGGCCGGACACTCAGGGTCAGGGGAAAATCCAATATATATCTGGTGATATCTCGGGTGCTATTAGATACAGCGCAATAAACCAAATTGAATTATCTGCAGGATGCCCTGGCGCATGAATCTGCGCAGCGGGAACGACCTCGGAACACCAGGGGCCGAGAAAACCACAGTCTAATGGGGCCGGACACTCAGGGTCAGGGGAAAATCCAATATATATCTGGTGATATCGCGGGTGCTATTAGAGATAGTGCAATAAATCAAAGTGAATTATCTGCAGGAGGCCCTGCCGCATGCATCTGTGCAGCGGGAACGACCTCGGAACACCAGGGGCCGAGAAAACCACCGTCTCATGGGGCAGGACACTTAGGGTCAGTGAAAAATCCAATATATATCTGCTGATATCTCGGGTGCTGTTACAGATAGCGCAATAAATCAAAGTGAATTATCTGCAGGAGGCCCTGGCGCATGAATCTGTGCAGCGGGAACGACCTCGGACCACCAGGGGCCGAGAAAACCACAGTCTCATGGAGCCGGACACTCAGGGTCAGGGGAAAATCCAATATATATCTGGTGATATGTCGGGTGCTATTACAGATAGCGCAATAAATCAAAGTGAATTATCTGCAGGAGGCCCTGGCGCATGAATCTGTGCAGCGGGAACATCCTCGGACCACCAGGGGCCGAGAAAACCACAGTCTCATGGGGCCGGACACTCAGGGTCAGGGGAAAATCCAATATATATCTGGTGATATCTCGGGTGCTATTAGATACAGCGCAATAAACCAAATTGAATTATCTGCAGGATGCCCTGGCGCATGAATCTGCGCAGCGGGAACGACCTCGGAACACCAGGGGCCGAGAAAACCACAGTCTAATGGGGCCGGACACTCAGGGTCAGGGGAAAATCCAATATATATCTGGTGATATCGCGGGTGCTATTAGAGATAGTGCAATAAATCAAAGTGAATTATCTGCAGGAGGCCCTGGCGCATGCATCTGTGCAGCGGGAACGACCTCGGACCACCAGGGGCCGAGAAAACCACCGTCTCATGGGGCCGGACGCTCAGGGTCGGGGAAAAATCAAATATATATCTGGCGATATCTCGGGTGCTATTACAGATAGCGCAATAAATCAAAGTGCCTTATCTGTAGGAGGGCCTAGCGCATGAATCTGTGCAGCGGGATCGACCTCGGACCACCAGGGGCCGAGAAAACCACCGACACATGGGGCGGAGACTCAGGGTCGGGCAAAAATCCAATATATATCTGGTGATATCTCGGGTGCTATTACAGATAGCGCGATAAATCAAAGTGCATTGTCTGTAGGAGGCACAGGCGAATGAGTCTGTGCAGCAGGAACGACCTCGAACCACCAGGGGCCGAGAAAATTACAGATATTCGGAATCCGTCACCCAAGGTCATGTGAAAATCCAGCATATATCTGCTGATATTTCGGGTGCTATTATAGATAGCGCAATAAACCAAAGTGAATTATCTGCAGGAGGCCCCGGCGCATGAATCTGTGCAGCGGGAACGACCTCGGACCACCAGGGGCGAGACAACCACCTTCTCATGGGGCCGTACACTCAGGGTCTGGGATAAATCCAAAATATATATGCGGTGATATCTCGGGTGCAATTACAGATAGCGCAATAAATCAAAGTGCATTGTCTGTAGGAGGCCCTGGCGCATGAATCTGTGCAGCGGGAACGACCTCGGACCACCAGGGGCCGAGAAAACCACAGTCCCATGGGGCCGGACACTCAGGGTCAGGGGAAAATCCAATATATATCTGGTGATATCTCGGGTGCTATTAGATACAGCGCAATAAACCAAATTGAATTATCTGCAGGAGGCCCTGGCGCATGAATCTGGGCAGCGGGAACGACCTCGGAACACCAGGGGCCGAGAAAACTACCGTCTCATGGGGCCGGTCACTCAGGGTCAGGGGAAAATGCAATATATATATCAGGTGATATCTCGGGTGCTATTAGATACAGCGCAATAAACCAAAGTGTATTATCTGCAAGAGGCCCTGGCGCATGCATCTCTGCAGCGGGAACGACCTCGGACCACCAGGGGCCGAGAAAACTAAAGTCTCATGGGGCCGGACACTCAGGGTCTGGGGAAAATCCATTATATATCTGGTGATATGTCGGGAGCTATTACAGATAGCGCAATAAATCAAAGTTCATTGTCTGGAGGAGGCCCTGGCGCATGAATCTGTGCAGCGGGAACGACCTCGGTCCACCAGGGGCCGAGAAAACCACCGTCTCATGGGGCTGGACACTCAGGGTGAGGGTAATAACCAATATATATCTGGTGATATCTCGGGTGCTATTACAGATAGCGCAATAAATCAAAGTGCATTGTCTGTAGGAGGCCCTGGCGCATGAACCTGTGCAGCGGCAACTACCTCGGACCACCAGGGGCCGAGAAAACCACAGTCTCATGGGGCCGGACACTCTGGGTCAGGGGAAAATCCAATATATATCTGGTGATATCTCGGCTGCTATGTCAGATAGCGCAATAAATCAAAGTGCATTGTCTGTAGGAGGCCCTGGCGCATGAATCTGTGCAGCGGGAACGACCTCGGACCTCCAGGGGCCGAGAAAACCACAGTCTCATGGGGCCGGACACTCAGGGTCAGGGGAAAATCCAGTATATATCTGGTGATATCTCGGGTGCTATTAGAGATAGCGCAATAAACCAAAGTGAATTATCTGCAGGAGGCCCTGGCGCATGCATCTGTGCAGCGGGAACGACCTCGGACCACCAGGGGCCGAGAAAACCACCGTCTCATGGGGCCGGACGCTCAGGGTCGGGGAAAAATCCAATATATATCTGGTGATATCTCGGGTGCTATTACAGATAGCGCAATAAATCAAAGTGCAATGTCTGTAGGAGGCCCTGGCGCATGAATCTGTGCAGCGGGAACGACCTCGGGCCACCAGGGGCCGAGAAAACCACAGTCTCATGTGGCCGGACACTCAGGGTCAGGGAAAAATCCATTATATATCTGGTGATATATCGGGTGCCATTAGAGATAGCTCGATAAATCAAAGTGCATTGTCTGCAGGAGGCCCTGACGCATGAATCTGTGCAGCGGGAACGACCTCGGACAACGAGGGGCCGATAAAACCACCGTCTCATGGGGCCGGACACTCAGGGTCAGGGGAAAATCCAATATATATCTGGTGATATCTCGGGTGCTATTACAGATAGCGCAATAAACCAAAGTGCATTGTCTGTAGGAGGCCCTGGCGCATGAATCTGTCCAGCGGGAACGACCTCGGACCACCAGGGGCCGAGAAAACCACAGTCTCATGTGGCCGGACACTCAGGGTCAGGGAAAAATCCATTATATATCTGGTGATATATCGGGTGCTATTACAGATAGCGCGATAAATCAAAGTGCATTGTCTGTAGGAGGCACAGGCGAATGAGTCTGTGCAGCAGGAACGACCTCGAACCACCAGGGGCCGAGAAAATTACAGATATTCGGAATCCGTCACCCAAGGTCATGTGAAAATCCAGCATATATCTGGTGATATTTCGGGTGCTATTATAGATAGCGCAATAAACCAAAGTGAATTATCTGCAGGAGGCCCCGGCGCATGAATCTGTGCAGCGGGAACGACCTCGGACCACCAGGGGCGAGACAACCACCTTCTCATGGGGCCGTACACTCAGGGTCTGGGAAAAATCCAAAATATATATGCGGTGATATCTCGGGTGCAATTACAGATAGCGCAATAAATCAAAGTGCATTGTCTGTAGGAGGCCCTGGCGCATGAATCTGTGCAGCGGGAACGACCTCGGACCACCAGGGGCCGAGAAAACCACAGTCCCAAGGGGCCGGACACTCAGGGTCAGGGGAAAATCCAATATATATGTGGTGATATCTCGGGTGCTATCAGAGATAGCGCAATAAACCAAAGTGAATTATCTGCAGGAGGCCCTGGCGCATGAATCTATGCAGCGGGAACGACCTCGGAACACCAGGGGCCGAGAAAACTACCGTCTCATGGGGCCGGTCACTCAGGGTCAGTGAAAAATCCAATATATATCTGGTGATATCTCGGGTGCTATTACAGATAGCGCAATAAACCAAAGTGAATTATCTGCAGGAGGCCCTGGCGCATGAATCTGTGCAGCGGGAACAACATCGGACCACCAGGGGCCGAGAAAACGACCGTCTCATGGGGCCGGACACTCAGGGTCAGTGAAAAATCCAATATATATCTGCTGATATCTCGGGTGCTATTACAGATAGCGCAATAAATCAAAGTGCATTGTCTGTAGGAGGCCCTGGCGCATGAATCTGTGTAGCGGGAACGACCTCGGACCACCAGGGGCCGAGAAAACCACAGTCTCATGGGCCCGGACACTCAGGGTCAGGGGAAAATCCAATATATATCTGGTGATATCTCGGGTGCTATTAGAGATAGCGCAATAAACCAAAGTGAATTATCTGCGGGAGGCCCTGGTGCATGAATCTGTGCAGCGGGAACGACCTCGGACCACCAGGGGCGTGACAACCACCTTCTCATGTGGCCGGACACTCAGGGTCAGGGAAAAATCCAATATATATCTGGTGATATCTCGGCTGCTATTACAGATAGCGCAATAAATCAAAGTGCATTGTCTGTAGGAGGCCCTGGCGCATGAATCTGTGCAGCGGGAACGACCTCGGACCACCAGGGGCCGAGAAAACGACCGTCTCATGGGCCCGGACACTCAGGGTCAGTGAAAAATCCAATACATATCTGGTGATATCTCGGCTGCTATTACAGATAGCGCAATAAATCAAAGTGAATTATCTGCAGGAGGCCCTGGCGCATGAATCTCTGCAAAGGGAACGACCTCGGACCACCAGGGGCCGAGAAAACCACAGTCTCATGGGGCCGGACACTCAGGGTCAGGGGAAAATCCAATATATATCTGGTGATATCTCGGGTGCTATTTGAGATAGCGCAATAAATCAAAGTGCCTTGTCTGTAGGAGGCCCTGGCGCATGAATCTGTGCAGCGGGAACGACCTCGGAACACCAGGGGCCGAGAAAACCACCGTCTCATGGGGCCGGACACTCAGGGTCTGGGAGAAATCCAATATATATCCGGTGATATCTCGGGTGCTATTACAGATAGCGTAATAAATCAAAGTGCACTGTCTGTAGGAGACCCTGGCGCATGAACCTGTGCAGCGGGAAGAACCTCGGACCACCAGGGGCCGAGAAAACCACAGTCTCATGGGGCCGGACACTCAGGGTCAGGGGAAAATCCAATATGTATCTGGTGATATCTCGGGCGCTATTAGAGATAGCGCAATAAACCAAAGTGAATTATCTGCAGGAGGCCCTGGCGCATAAATCTGTGCAGCGGGAACGACCTCGGACCACCAGCGGCCGAGAAAACCACAGTCTCATGGAGCCGGACACTCAGGGTCAGGGGAAAATCCAATATATATCTGGTGATATCTCGGGTGCTATTACAGATAGCGCAATAAATCAAAGTGAATTATCTGCAGGAGGCCCTGGCGCATGAATCTGTGCAGCGGGAACGACCTCGGACCACCAGGGTCCGAGAAAAACACCGTCTCATGGGGCCGCACACTCAGGGTCAGTGAAAAATCCAATATATATCTGGTGATATCTCGGGTGCTATTACAGATAGCGCAATAAATCAAAGTGCATTATCTGCAGGAGGCCCTGGCGCATGAATCTGTGCAGCGGGAACGACCTCGGACCACCAGGGGCCGAGAAAACCACAGTCTCATGGAGCCGGACACTCAGTGTCAGGGGAAAATCCAGTATATATCTCTTGATATCTCGGGTGCTATTAGAGATAGCGCAATAAACCAAAGTGAATTATCTGCAGGAGGCCCTGGCGCATGAATCTGTGCAGCGGGAACGACCTCGGACCACCAGCGGCCGAGAAAACCACAGTCTCATGGAGCCGGACACTCAGGGTCAGGGGAAAATCCAATATATATCTGGTGATATCTCGGGTGCTATTAGAGATAGCGCAATAAACCAAGGTGAATTATCTGCAGGAGGCCCTGGCGCATGAAGCTGTGCAACGGGAACGACCTCGGACCACCAGGGGCCGAGAAAACCACAGTCTCATGGGGCCGGGCTCTCAGAGTCAGGGGAAAATCCAATATAGATCTGGTGATATCTCGGGTGCTATTAGAGATAGCGCAATAAACCAAATTGAATTATCTGCAGGAGGCCCTGGCGCATGAATCTGGGCAGCGGGAACGACCTCGGACCACCAGGGGCCGAGAAAACCACAGTCTAGTGGGGCCGGCCACTCAGGGTCAGGGGAAAATGCAATATATATATCAGGTGATATCTCGGGTGCTATTAGATACAGCGCAATAAACCAAAGTGTATTATCTGCAAGAGGCCCTGGCGCATGCATCTCTGCAGCCGGAACGACCTCGGACCACCAGGGGCCGAGAAAACTAAAGTCTCATGGGGCCGGACACTCAGGGTCTGGGGAAAATCCATTATATATCTGGTGATATGTCGGGAGCTATTACAGATAGCGCAATAAATCAAAGTTCATTGTCTGGAGGAGGCCCTGGCGCATGAATCTGTGCAGCGGGAACGACCTCGGTCCACCAGGGGCCGAGAAAACCACCGTCTCATGGGGCTGGACACTCAGGGTGAGGGTAATATCCAATATATATCTGGTGATATCTCGGGTGCTATTACAGATAGCGCAATAAATCAAAGTGCATTGTCTGTAGGAGGCCCTGGCGCATGAACCTGTGCAGCGGCAACGACCTCGGACCACCAGGGGCCGAGAAAACCACAGTCTCATGGGGCCGGACACTCTGGGTCAGGGGAAAATCCAATATATATCTGGTGATATCTCGGCTGCTATGTCAGATAGCGCAATAAATCAAAGTGCATTGTCTGTAGGAGGCCCTGGCGCATGAATCTGTGCAGCGGGAACGACCTCGGACCTCCAGGGGCCGAGAAAACCACAGTCTCATGGGGCCGGACACTCAGGGTCAGGGGAAAATCCAGTATATATCTGGTGATATCTCGGGTGCTATTAGAGATAGCGCAATAAACCAAAGTGAATTATCTGCAGGAGGCCCTGGCGCATGCATCTGTGCAGCGGGAACGACCTCGGACCACCAGGGGCCGAGAAAACCACCGTCTCATGGGGCCGGACGCTCAGGGTCGGGGAAAAATCAAATATATATCTGGCGATATCTCGGGTGCTATTACAGATAGCGCAATAAATCAAAGTGCCTTATCTGTAGGAGGGCCTAGCGCATGAATCTGTGCAGCAGGATCTACCTCCGACCACCAGGGGCCGAGAAAACCACCGACACATGGGGCGGAGACTCAGGGTCGGGGGAAAATCCAATATATATCTGGTGATATCTCGGGTGCTATTACAGATAGTACAATAAATCAAAGTGCACTGTCTGTAGGAGGCCCTGGCGCATGAACCTGTGCAGCGGGAACGACCTCGGACCACCAGGGGCCGAGAAAACGACCGTCTCATGGGGACGGACGCTCAGGGTCAGTGAAAAATCCAATATATATCTGGTGATATCTCGGGTGCTATTAGAGATATCGCAATAAACCAAGGTGAATTATCTGCAGGAGGCCCTGGCGCATGAATCTGTGCAACGGGAACGACCTCGGACCACCAGGGGCCGAGAAAACCACAGTCTCATGGGGCCGGGCTCTCAGAGTCAGGGGAAAATCCAATATAGATCTGGTGATATCTCGGGTGCTATTAGAGATAGCGCAATAAACCAAAGTGAATTATCTGCAGGAGGCCCTGGCGCATGAATCTGTGCAGCGGGAACGACCTCGGGCCACCAGGGGCTGAGAAAACGACCGTCTCATGGGGCCGGACACTCAGGGTCAGTGAAAAATCCAATATAGATCTGGTGATATCTCGGGTGCTATCACAGATAGCGCAATAAACCAAAGTGAATTATCTGCAGGAGGCCCTGGCGCATGAATCTGTGCAACGGGAACGTCCTCGGACCACCAGGGGCCGAGAAAACCACAGTCTCATGGGGCCGGACACTCAGGGTCAGGGGAAAATCCAATATAGATCTGGTGATATGTCGGGTGCTATCACAGATAGCGCAATAAACCAAAGTGAATTATCTGCAGGAGGCCCTGGCGCATGAATCTGTGCAACGGGAACGTCCTCGGACCACCAGGGGCCGAGAAATCCACAGTCTCATGGGGCCGGACACTCAGGTTCAGGGGAAAATCCAATATATATCTGGTGATATCTCGGGTGCTAATAGAGATAGCGCAATAAACCAAAGTGAATTATCTGCAGGAGGCCCTGGCGCATGAATCTGTGCAGCGGGAACGACCTCGGGCCACCAGGGGCTGAGAAAACGACCGTCTCATGGGGCCGGACACTCAGGGTCAGTGAAAAATCCAATATATATCTGGTGATATCTCGGCTGCTATGTCAGATAGCGCAATAAATCAAAGTGCATTGTCTGTAGGAGGCCCTGGCGCATGAATCTGTGCAGCGGGAACGACCTCGGACCTCCAGGGGCCGAGAAAACCACAGTCTCATGGGGCCGGACACTCAGGGTCAGGGGAAAATCCAGTATATATCTGGTGATATCTCGGGTGCTATTAGAGATAGCGCAATAAACCAAAGTGAATTATCTGCAGGAGGCCCTGGCGCATGCATCTGTGCAGCGGGAACGACCTCGGACCACCAGGGGCCGAAAAAACCACAGTCTCATGGGGCCGGACACTCATGGTCAGGGTAAAATCCAATATATATCTGGTGATATCTCGGGTGCTATTACAGATAGCGCAATAAATCAAAGTGCATTGTCTGTAGGAGGCCCCGGCGCATGAATCTGTGCAGCGGGAACGACCTCGGACGACCAGGGGCCCTGAAAACCACAGTCTCATGGGGCCGGACACTCAGGGTCAGGGGAAAATCCAATATATATCTGGTGATATCTCGGGTGCTATTACAGATAGCGCAATAAATCAAAGTGCAATGTCTGTAGGAGGCCCTGGCGCATGAATCTGTGCAGCGGGAACGACCTCGGGCCACCAGGGGCCGAGAAAACCACAGTCTCATGTGGCCGGACACTCAGGGTCAGGGAAAAATCCATTATATATCTGGTGATATATCGGGTGCCATTAGAGATAGCTCGATAAATCAAAGTGCATTGTCTGCAGGAGGCCCTGACGCATGAATCTGTGCAGCGGGAACGACCTCGGACAACGAGGGGCCGATAAAACCACCGTCTCATGGGGCCGGACACTCAGGGTCAGGGGAAAATCCAATATATATCTGGTGATATCTCGGGTGCTATTACAGATAGCGCAATAAACCAAAGTGCATTGTCTGTAGGAGGCCCTGGCGCATGAATCTGTCCAGCGGGAACGACCTCGGACCACCAGGGGCCGAGAAAACCACAGTCTCATGTGGCCGGACACTCAGGGTCAGGGAAAAATCCATTATATATCTGGTGATATATCGGGTGCCATTAGAGATAGCTCGATAAATCAAAGTGCATTGTCTGCAGGAGGCCCTGACGCATGAATCTGTGCAGCGGAAACGACCTCGGACCACCAGGGGCCGAGAAAACCACCGTCTCATGGGGCCGGGCACTCAGGGTCTGGGGAAAATCCAATATGTATCTGGTGATATCTCGGGTGCTATTAGAGATAGCGTAATAAACCAAAGTGCATTGTCTGTAGGAGGCCCTGGCGCATGAATCTGTGCAGCGGGAACGACCTCTGACCACAAGAGGCCGAGAAAACCACCGTCTCATGGGGCCGGACACTCAGGGTCGAGGAAAAATCCAATATATATCTGGTGATATCTCGGGTGCTATTAGAGATAGCGCGATAAATCAAAGTGAATTATCTGCAGGAGGCCCTGGCGCATGCATCTGTGCAGCGGGAACGACCTCGGACCACCAGGGGCCGAGAAAACCACCGTCTCATGGGGCCGGACGCTCAGGGTCGGGGAAAAATCAAATATATATCTGGCGATATCTCGGGTGCTATTACAGATAGCGCAATAAATCAAAGTGCCTTATCTGTAGGAGGGCCTAGCGCATGAATCTGTGCAGCGGGATCGACCTCGGACCACCAGGGGCTGAGAAAACCACCGACACATGGAGCGGAGACTCAGGGTCAGGGTAAAATCCAATATATATCTGGTGATATCTCGGGTGCTATTACAGATCGCGCAATAATTCAAAGTGCATTGTCTGTAGGAGGCCCTGGCGCATGAATCTGTGCAGCGGGAACGTCCTCGGACCTCCAGGGGCCGAGACAACCACCGTCTCATGGGGCCGGACACTCAGGGTCAGGGTAAAATCCAATATATATCTGGTGATATCTCGGGTGCTATTACAGATAGCGCAATAAATCAATGTGCATTGTCTGTAGGAGGCCCTGGCGCATGAATCTGTGCAGCGGGAACGACCTCGGACCACCAGGGGCCGAAAAAACCACAGTCTCATGGGGCCGGACACTCAGGGTCAGGGTAAAATCCAATATATATCTGGTGATATCTCGGGTGCTATTACAGATCGCGCAATAATTCAAAGTGCATTGTCTGTAGGAGGCCCTGGCGCATGAATCTGTGCAGCGGGAACGACCTCGGACCACCAGGGGCAGAGAAAACGACCGCCTCATGGGGCCGGACACTCAGGGCCAGTGAAAAATCCAATATATATCTGGTGATATCTCGGGTGCTATTACAGATAGCGCAATAAATCAAAGTTCATTGTCTGTAGGAGGCCCTGGCGCATGAATCTGTGCAGCGGGAACGACCTCGGACCACCAGGGGCCGAGAAAACCACAGTCTCATGGGGCCGGACACACAGGGTCAGGGGAAAATCCAATATATATCTGGTGATATCTCGGGTGCTATTAGAGATATCGCAATAAACCAAAGTGAATTATCTGCAGGAGGCCCTGGCGCATGAATCTGTGCAGCGGGAACGACCTCGGACCACCAGGGGCCGAGAAAACTACCGTCTCATGGGGCCGGTCACTCAGGGTCAGTGAAAAATCCAATATATGTCTGCTGATATCTCGGGTGCTATTAGAGATAGCGCAATAAACCAAAGTGAATTATCTGCAGGAGGCCCTGGCGCATGAATCTGTGCAGCGGGAACGACCACGGACCACCAGGGGCCGACAAAACGACCGTCTCATGGGGCCGGACACTCAGGGTCACGGAAAAATCCAATATATATCTGCTGATATCTCGGGTGCTATTACAGATAGCGCGAATAAATCAAAGTTCATTGTCTGTAGGAGGCCCTGGCGCATGAATCTGTGCAGCGGGAACGACCTCGGACCACCAGGGGCCGAGAAAACTACCGTCACATGGGGCCGGTCACTCAGGGTCAGTGAAAAATCCAATATATATCTGCTGATATCTCGGGTGCTATTAGAGATAGCGCAATAAACCAAAGTGAATTATCTGCAGGAGGCCCTGGCGCATGAATCTGTGCAGCGGGAACGACATCGGACCACCAGGGGCCGAGAAAACGACCGTCTCATGGGGCCGGACACTCAGGGTCAGTGAAAAATCCAATATATATCTGCTGATATCTCGGGTGCTATTACAGATAGCGCAATAAATCAAAGTGCATAGTCTGTAGGAGGCCCTGGCGCATGAATCTGTGCAGCGGGAACGACCTCGGACCACCAGGGGCGAGACAACCACCTTCTCATGGGGCCGTACACTCAGGGTCTGGGAAAAATCCAAAATATATATGCGGTGATATCTCGGGTGCAATTACAGATAGCGCAATAAATCAAAGTGCATTGTCTGTAGGAGGCCCTGGCGCATGAATCTGTGCAGCGGGAACGACCTCGGACCACCAGGGGCCGAGAAAACCACAGTCCCAAGGGGCCGAAACACTCAGGGTCAGGGGAAAATCCAATATATATGTGGTGATATCTCGGGTGCTATCAGAGATAGCGCAATAAACCAAAGTGAATTATCTGCAGGAGGCCCTGGCGCATGAATCTATGCAGCGGGAACGACCTCGGAACACCAGGGGCCGAGAAAACTACCGTCTCATGGGGCCGGTCACTCAGGGTCAGTGAAAAATCCAATATTTATCTGGTGATATCTCGGGTGCTATTACAGATAGCGCAATAAACCAAAGTGAATTATCTGCAGGAGGCCCTGGCGCATGAATCTGTGCAGCGGGAACGACATCGGACCACCAGGGGCCGAGAAAACGACCGTCTCATGGGGCCGGACACTCAGGGTCAGTGAAAAATCCAATATATATCTGCTGATATCTCGGGTGCTATTACAGATAGCGCAATAAATCAAAGTGCATTGTCTGTAGGAGGCCCTGGCGCATGAATCTGTGTAGCGGGAACGACCTCGGACCACCAGGGGCCGAGAAAACCACAGTCTCATGGGCCCGGACACTCAGGGTCAGGGGAAAATCCAATATATATCTGGTGATATCTCGGGTGCTATTAGAGATAGCGCAATAAACCAAAGTGAATTATCTGCGGGAGGCCCTGGCGCATGAATCTGTGCAGCGGGAACGACCTCGGAACACCAGGGGCCGAGAAAACTACCGTCTCATGGGGCCGGTCACTCAGGGTCAGTGAAAAATCCAATATAGATCTGGTGATATCTCGGGTGCTATTACAGATAGCGCAATAAATCAAAGTGCATTGTCTGTAGGAGGCCCTGGCGCATGAATCTGTGCAGCGGGAACGTCCTCAGACCTCCAGCTGCCGAGACAACGACCGCCACATGGGGCCGGACACTCAGGGTCAGGGTAAAATCCAATATATATCTGGTGATATCTCGGCTGCTATTACAGATAGCGCAATAAATCAAAGTGCATTACCTGTAGGAGGCCCTGGCGCATGAATCTGTGCTGCGGGAACGACCTCGGACCACCAGGGGCGTGACAACCACCTTCTCATGTGGCCGGACACTCAGGGTCAGGGGAAAATCCAATATATATCTGGTGATATCTCGGCTGCTATTACAGATAGCGCAATAAATCAAAGTGCATTGTCTGTAGGAGGCCCTGGCGCATGAATCTGTGCAGCGGGAACGACCTCGGACCACCAGGAGCCGAGAAAACGACCGTCTCATGGGCCCGGACACTCAGGGTCAGTGAAAAATCCAATACATATCTGGTGATATCTCGGCTGCTATTACAGATAGCGCAATAAATCAAAGTGAATTATCTGCAGGAGGCCCTGGCGCATGAATCTCTGCAACGGGAACGACCTCGGACCACCGGGGGCCGAGAAAACCACAGTCTCATGGGGCCGGACACTCAGGGTCAGGGGAAAATCCAATATATATCTGATGATATCTCGGGTGCTATTTGAGATAGCGCAATAAATCAAAGTGCCTTGTCTGTAGGAGGCCCTGGCGCATGAATCTGTGCAGCGGGAACGACCTCGGAACACCAGGGGCCGAGAAAACCACCGTCTCATGGGGCCGGACACTCAGGGTCTGGGAGAAATCCAATATATATCCGGTGATATCTCGGGTGCTATTACAGATAGCGTAATAAATCAAAGTGCACTGTCTGTAGGAGACCCTGGCGCATGAACCTGTGCAGCGGGAAGAACCTCGGACCACCAGGGGCCGAGAAAACCACAGTCTCATGGGGCCGGACACTCAGGGTCAGGGGAAAATCCAATATGTATCTGGTGATATCTCGGGTGCTATTAGAGATAGCGCAATAAACCAAAGTGAATTATCTGCAGGAGGCCCTGGCGCATGAATCTGTGCAGCGGGAACGACCTCGGACCACCAGGGGCGAGAAAACCACAGTCTCATGGGGCCGGACGCTCAGTGTCAGAGGAAAATCCAATATATATCCGGTGATATCTCGGGTGCTATTACAGATAGCGCAATAAATCAAAGAGAATTGTCTGTAGGAGGCCCTGGCGCATGAATCTGTGTAGCGGGTATGACCTCGGATGACCAGGGGCCGAGAAAACCACCGTCTCATGGGGCCGGACACTCAGGGTCGAATAAAGTCCAATATATAGCTGGTGATATGTCGGGTGCTATTAGAGATAGCACAATAAACCAAAGTGAATTGTCTGCAGGAGGCCCTGGCGCATGAATCTGTGCAGCGGCAACGACCTCGGACCACCAGGGGCCGAGAAAACCACCGTCTCATGGGGCCGGACACTCACGGTCGGGGAAAACTCCAATATACATCTGGTGATATCTCGGGTGCTATTAGAGATAGCGCAATAAATCAAAGTGCATTGTCTGCAGGAAGCCCTGGCGCATGATTCTGTGCAGCGGAAACGACCTCGGACCTCCAGGGGCCGAGAAAATCAGCGTCTCATGCGGCCGGACTGTCAGGGTCAGGGGAAAATCCAATATATATCTGGTGATATCTGGGGTGCTGTTAGAGATAGCGCATCAAACCAAAGTGAATTATCTGCAGGAGGTCCTGGCGCATGAATCTCTGCAGCGGCAACGACCTCGGACCACCAGGGGCCGAGAAAACCACCGTCTCATGGGGCCGGACTCTCAGGGTCAGGGAAAAATCCAATATATATCTGGTGATATCTCGGGTGCTATTAGAGAGAGCGCAATAAACCAAAGTGAATTATCTGCAGGAGACCCTGGCGCATGCACCTGTGCAGCGGGAACGACCTCGGAACACCAGGGGCCGAGAAAACCACCGTCTCATGGGGCCAGACACTCAGGGTCAGGGGAAAATCCAATATATATCTGGTGATATCTCGGGTGCTATTAGAGATAGCGCAATAAATCAAAGTGCATTGTCTGCAGGAAGCCCAGACGCATGAAGCTGTGCAGCGGGAACGACCTCGGACCACCAGGGGCTGAGAAAACCACCGACACATGGCGCCGGACACCCAAGGTCATGTAAATACCCAGGATGTATCTGATGATATCTCGGGTGCTATTAGAGATAGCGCAATAAATCAAAGTGCATTATCTGCAGGGGGCCCTGGCGCATGAACCTGTGCAGCGGGTACGATCTCGGACCACCGGGGGCCGAGAAAACCACCGTCTAATGGGCCGGACACTCGGGGTCATGGAAGAATCCAATATATACCTGGTGATATCTCGGGTGCTATTAGAGATTGCGCAATAAATCAAAGTGCATTGTCTGTAGGAGGACCTGGCGCATGAATCTGTGCAGCGGGAACGACCTCGGACCACCAGGGAACGAGAAAACCACAGTCTCATGGGGCCGGACACTCAGGGTCAGGGGAAAATCCAATATATATCTGGTGATATCTCGGGTGCTATTACAGATAGCGCAATAAATCAAAGTGCATTGTCTGTAGGAGGCCCTGGCGCATGAATCTGTGCAGCGGGAACGACCTCGGACCACCAGGGGCCGAAAAAACCACAGTCTCATGGGGCCGGACACTCAGGGTCAGGGTAAAATCCAATATATATCTGGTGATATCTCGGGTGCTATTACAGATAGCGCAAGAAACCAAAGTGAATTATCTGCAGGAGGCCCTGGCGCATGAATCTGTGCAGCGGGAACGACCTCGGACCACCAAGGGCCGAGAAAACGACCGTCTCATGGGGCCGGACACTCAGGGTCAGTGAAAAATCCAATATATATCTGCTGATATCTCGGGTGCTATTACAGATAGCGCAATAAATCAAAGTTCATTGTCTGTAGGAGGCCCTGGCGCATGAATCTGTGCAGCGGGAACGACCTCGGAACACCAGGGGCCGAGAAAACCACCGTCTCATGGGGCCGGACACTCAGGGTCAGGGGAAAATTCAATATAGATCTGGTGATATCTCGGGTGCTATTACAGATAGCGCAATAAATCAAAGTGCATTGTCTGTAGGAGGCCCTGGCGCATGAATCTGTGCAGCGAGAACGACCTCGGACCACCAGGGGCCGAAAAAACCACAGTCTCATGGGGCCGGACACTCAGGGTCAGGGTAAAATCCAATATATATCTGGTGATATCTCGGGTGCTATTACAGATAGCGCAATAAATCAAAGTGCATTGTCTGTAGGAGGCCCTGGCGCATGAATCTGTGCAGCGGGAACGACCTGGGACCACCAGGGGCCGAGAAAACGACCGTCTCATGGGGCCGGGCACTCAGGGTCAGGGAAAAATCGAATATATATCTGGTGTTATCTCGGGTTCTATTACAGACACCGCGATAAATCAAAGTGCATTGTCTGCAGGAAGCCCTGGCGCATGAATCTGTGCAGCAGCAACGACGTCGGAACACCAGGGGCCAAAAAAATTACAGATTTTCGGTATCCGTCACCCAAGGTCATGTAAAAATCCAGCATATATCTGGTGATATCTCGGGTGCTATTAGAGAGAGCGCAATAAACCAAAGTGAATTATCTGCAGGGGGCCCTGGCGCATGAATCTGTGCAGCGGGAACGACCTCGGACCACCAGGGGCCGAGAAAACCACCGTCTCATGGGGTCGGACACTCAGGGTCAGGGAAAAATCCCATATATATCTGGTGATATCTCGGGTGCTATTACAGATAGCGCAATAAATCAATGTGCATTGTCTGCAGGAGGCCCTTGCGCATGAATCTGTGCAGCGAGATCGATCTCTGACCACCAGGGGCCGAGAAAACCACCGACGCATGGGGCCGGGCACTCAGGGTCAGGGAAAAATCCAATATATATCTGGTGATATCTCGGGTGCTATTACAGATAGCGCAATAAATCAAAGTGCATTGTCTGTAGGAGGCCCGGCCGCGTCAATCTGGGCAGCGGGAATGACCTCGGACCACCAGGGGCCGAGACAACCACAGTCTCATGGGGCCGGACACTCAGAGTCAGTGAAAAATCGAATATATATCTGGTGATATCTCGGGTGCTATTACAGATAGCGCAATAAATCAAAGTGCATTGTCTGTAGGAGGCCCTGCCGCGTCAATCTGGGCAGCGGGAACGACCTCGGACCACCAGGGGCCGAGACAACCACAGTCTCATGGGGCCGGACATTCAGGGTCTGGGGAAAATCCAATATATATCTGGTGATATCTCGGGTGCTATTACAGATAGCGCAATAAATCAAAGTGCATTGTCTGTAGGAGGCCCTGCCGCGTCAATCTGGGCAGTGGGAACGACCTCGGACCACCAGGGGCCGAGAAATCCACAGTCCCATGGGGCCGGACACACAGGGTCAGGGGAAAATCCAATATATATCTGATGATATCTCGGGTGCTATTACGGATAGCGCAATAAATCAAAGTGAATTATCTGCACGCGGCCCTGGCGCATGAATCTGTGCAGCGGGATCGACCTGGGACCACCATGGGCCGAGGAAATCACCGCCTCATGGGGCCGGACTGTCAGGGTCAGGGAAAAGTCCAAATATATATCTGGTGATATCTCGGCTGCTATTAGAGATAGCGCAATAAATCAAAGTGAATTATCTGCGGGCGGCCCTGGCGCATGAATCTGTGCAGCGGGATCGACCTCGGACCACCCGGGGCCGAGGAAATCACCGCCTCATGGGGCCGGACTGTCAGGGTCAGGGAAAAGTCCAATATATATCTGTTGATATCTCGGGTGCTATTAGAGATAGAACAATAAATCAAAGTGCATTGTCTGTAGGAGGCACTGGCGAATGAATCTGTGCAGCGGGATCGACCTCGGACCACGAGGGACCGAGAAAACCATCGACGCATGGGGCCGGACTGTCAGGGTCAGGGAAAAATCCATTATATATCAGGTGATATCTCGGGTGCTATTTGAGATAGCGCGATACATCAAAGTGCATTGTCTGCTGGAAGCCCTGGCGCATGATTCTGTGCAGCAGGAACGACCTCGGACCACCAGGGGCCGAGAAAATCACCGTCTCGTGGGGCCGGACTGTCAGGGTCGGGGAAAAATCCATTATATATCTGGTGATATCTCGGGTGTTATTAGAGATAGCGCAATAAATCAAAGTGCATTGTCTGTAGGAGGCACTGGCGAATGAATCTGTGCAGCGGCAACGACCTCGGTCCACCAGGGGCCGAGGAAATTACAGATATCCGGAATCCGTCACCCAAGGTCATGTAAAAATCCCGCATATATCAGGTGATATCTCGGGTGCTATTACAGATAGCGCAATAAACCAAAGTGCTTTGCCTGCGGGAGGCCCTGGCGCATGAATCTGTGCAGCGGCAACGACCTCGGACCACCAGGGGCCGAAAAAACCACAGTCTCATGGGGCCGGACACTCAGGGTCAGGGAAAAATCCAATATATATCTGGTGATATCTCTGCTGTTATTAGAGATAGCGCAATAAATCAAAGTGAATTATCTGCAGGCGGCCCTGGGGCATGAATCTGTGAAGCGGGATCGACCTCGGACCACCACGGGCCGAGAAAATCACCGCCTCATGGGGCCGGACTGTCAGGGTCAGGGTAATGTCCAATATATATCCGGTGATATCTCGGGTGCTATTAGAGATAGCGCAATAAATCAAAGTGAATTATCTGCAGGGGGCCCTGTCGCATGAATCTGTGCACCGGGAACCGCCTTGGACCACCAGGGGCCGAGAAAACCACCGTCTCATGGAGCTGGACTGTCAGAGCCAGGGAAAAATCCATTATATATCAGGTGATATCTCGGGTGCTATTTGAGATAGCGCAATAAATCAAAGTGAATTATCTGCAGGCGGCCCTGGCGCATGAATCTGTGCAGCGGGATCGACCTCGGACCACCAGGGGCCGAGAAAATTACAGATATTCGTAATCCGTCACCCAAGGTCATGTAATAATCCAGCATATATCTGGTGATATCTCAGGTGCTATTAGAGATAGCCCAATAAACCAAAGTGAATTATCTGCAGGAGGCCCTGGCGCATGAATCTGTTCAGCGGGAACGACCTCGGATCACCAGGGTCCGAGAAAACCATCGACACATGGCAACGGACACTCAGGGTCAGGGAAAAATCCAATATATATCGGGTGATATCTCCGGTGCTATTATCGATAGCGCAATAAACCAAAGTGAATTATCTGCAGGAGGCCCGGGCGCATGAATCTGTGCAGCGGGAACGACCTCGGACCACCAGGGGGCGAGAAAACCACCGTCTCATAGGGCCGGACTGTCGGGGTCAGGGAAAAATCCATTATATATCTGGTGATATCTCGGGGGCTATTAGAGATAGCGCGATAAATCAAAGTGCATTGTCTGTAGGAGGCACTGGCGAATGAATCTGTGGAGCAGGAACTACCTCGGACCACCAGGGGCCGAGAAAATTACAGTTATTCGGAATCCGTCACCCATGGTCATGTAAAAATCCAGCATATATCTGGTGATATCTCGGGTGCTATTACAGATAGCGCAATAAACCAAAGTGAATTGTCTGCAGGAAACCCTGGCGCATGAATCTTTTCAGCGGGATCGAACTCGGACCACGAGGGAACGAGAAAACCATCGACACATGGGACCGGACACTCAGGGTCAGGGAAAAATCCAATATATATCTGGAGATATCTCGGGTGCTATTAGAGATAGCGCAATAAACCAAAGTGAATTATCTGCAGGAGGCCCTTGCGCATGAATCTGTGCCGCGGGAACGACGTGGGACCGCCAGGGGCCGAGAAAACCACCGACACATGAGGCCGGACACCCAAGGTCATGTAAAAATCCAGAATATATCTGGTGATGTCTCGGGTGCTCTTACAGATACCGCACTAAACCAAACTGAATTATCTGCAGTGGGCCCTGGCGTATGAATCTGTGCAGCGGCAACGACCTCGGACCACCAGGGTCCGAGAAAACCACCGTCTCATGGGGCCGGACACTCAGGGTCGGGGAAAAATCCAATATATATCTGGTGATATCTCGGGTGCTATTAGAGATAGCGCAACAACTCAAAGTGCATTGACTGTAGGAGGCACTGGCGAATGAATCTGTGCAGCGGCAACGACCTCGGATCACCAGGGGCCGAGAAAACCACCGACACATGGGGCCGCACTCCCAAGGTCATGTAAAAACCCAGGATGTATCTGATGATATCTCGGGTGCTATTAGTGATAGCGCAATAAATCAATGTGCATTGTCTGTAGGAGGCACTGACGAATGAATCTGTGGAGCAGGAACTACCTCGGACCACCAGGGGCCGAGAAAATCACAGTTATTCGGAATCCGTCACACATGGTCATGTAAAAATCCAGCATATATCTGGTGATATCTCGGGTGTTATTACAGATAGCGCAATAAACCAAAGTGCATTGTCTGTAGGAGGCACTGGCGAATGAATCTGTGCAGCAGGAACGACCTCGGTCCACCAGGGGCCGAGGAAATTACAGATATCCGGAATCCGTCACCCAAGGTCATGTAAAAATCCCGCATATATCTGGTGATATCTCGGGTGCTATTACAGATAGCGCAATAAACCAAAGTGCTTTGTCTGCGGGAGGCCCTGGCGCATGAATCTGTGCAGCGGCAACGACCTCGGACCACCAGGGGCCGAAAAAACCACAGTCTCATGGGGCCGGACACTCAGGGTCAGGGAAAAATCCAATATATATCTGGTGATATCTCTGCTGTTATTAGAGATAGCGCAATAAATCAAAGTGAATTATCTGCAGGCGGCCCTGGGGCATGAATCTGTGAAGCGGGATCGACCTCGGACCACCAGGGGCCGAGAAAATCACCGCCTCATGGGGCCGGACTGTCAGGGTCAGGGTAATGTCCAATATATATCCGGTGATATCACGGGCGCTATTAGAGATAGCGCAATAAATCAAAGTGAATTATCTGCAGGCGGCCCTGGCGCATGAATCTGTGCAGCGGGATCGACCTCGGACCACCAGGGGCCGAGAAAACCACCGACACATGGGGCCGGACACTCAGGGTGAGGGAAAAATCCAATATATATCTGGTGATGTCTCGGGTGCTCTTACAGATACCGCACTAAACCAAACTGAATTATCTGCAGTGGGCCCTGGCGTATGAATCTGTGCAGCGGCAACGACCTCGGACCACCAGGGGCCGAGAAAACCATCGTCTCATGGGGCCGGACGCTCAGGGTCGGGGAAAAATCCAATATATATCTGGTGATATATCGGGTGCTATTAGAGATAGCGCAATAAACCAAAGTGAATTATCTGTAGGAGGCCCTGGCGCATGAATCTGTTCAGCGGGATCGTTCTCGGACCACGAGGGAACCAGAAAACCATCGACACATGGGGCCGGACTGTCAAGGTCAGGGAAAAATCCAATATATATCTGGTGATATCTCGGGTGCTATTAGAGGTAGCGCAATAAATCATAGTGCATTATCTGTAGGAGGCCCTGGCGCATGAATCTGTGCAGCAGGAACGACCTCGGACCACCAGGGGCCGAGAAAACCACCGTCTCATGGGGCCGGACGCTCAGGTTTGGGGAAAAATCCAATATATATCTGGTGATATCTCGGGTGCTATTAGAGATAGCGCAATAAAGCAAAGTGAATTGTCTGCAAGAGGCCCTGGCGCATGCATCTGTGCAGCGGGAACGACCTCGGACCACCAGGGGCCGAGAAAACCATCGTCTCATGGGGCCGGACGCTCAGGGTCGGGGAAAAATCCAATATATATCTGGTGATATATCGGGTGCTATTAGAGATAGCGCAATAAACCAAAGTGAATTATCTGTAGGAGGCCCTGGCGCATGAATCTGTCCAGCAGGAACGACCTCGGACCACCAGGGGCCGAGAAAACCACCGTCTCATGGGGCCGGACACTCAGGGTCGGGGAAAAATCCAATCTATATCTGGCGATATCTCGGGTGCTATTAGAGGTAGCGCGATAAATCCAAGTGCATTGTCTGCGGGAGGCCCTGGCGCATGAATCTGTGCTGCGGCAACGACCTCGGACCACCAGGGTCCGAGAAAACCACCGTCTCATGGGGCCGGACACTCAGGGTCAGGGAAAAATCCAATATATATCTGATGATATCTCGGGTGCTATTAGTGATAGCGCAATAAACCAAAGTGAATTGTCTGCAAGAGGCCCTGGCGCATGCATCTGTGCAGCGGGAACGACGTCGGACCACCAGGGGCCGAGAAAACCACCGACACATGAGGCCGGACACACAAGGTCATGTAAAAATCCAGAATATATCTGGTGATATCTCGGGTGCTATTATAGATAGCGCAATAAATCAAAGTGCATTGTCTGCAGGAGGCCCTGTCGCATGAATCTGTGCAGCGGGATCTACCTCGGACCACCAGGGACCCAGAAAATCACCGACACATGGGGCCGGACTGTCAAGGTCAGGGTAAAATCCAATATATATCTGGTGATATCTCGGGTGCTATTAGAGATAGCCTAATAAATCAAAGTGCATTGTCCGTATGAGACCCTTGCGCATGAATCTGTGCAGCGGGTACGACCTCGGACCACCAGGGACCGAGAAAACCACAGACTCATGGGGCCGGATACTAAGGGGAAGGGAAAAATCCAATATATATCTGGTGATATCTCGGGTGCTATTAGAGATAGCGCAATAAATCAAAGTGCATTGCCTGTAGGAGGCACTGGCGAATGAATCTGTGCAGCAGGAACGACCTCGGACCACCAGGGGCCGAGAAAATTACAGATATTCGGAATCCGTCACCCAAGGTCATGTGATAATCCAGCATATATATGGTGATATCTCGGGTGCTATTACAGATAGCGCAATAAACCAAAGTGCATTGTCTGTAGGAGGCCCTGGCGCATGAATCTGGGCAGCAGGAACGACCTCGGACCACCAGGGGCCGAGAAGACCACCGACACATGAGGCCGGACACCCAAGGTCATGCAAAAATCCAGTATATATCTGGTGATATCTCGGGTGCTATTAGAGATAGCGCGATAAATCAAAGTGAATTATCTGCAGGAGGCCCTTGCGCATGAATCTGTGCCGCGGGAACGACGTGGGACCACCAGGGGCCGAGAAAACCACCGACACATGAGGCCGGACACCCAAGGTCATGTAAAAATCCAGAATATATCTGGTTATATCCCGGGTGCTATTATAGATAGCGCAATAAACCAAAGTGAATTGTCTGCAAGAGGCCCTGGCGCATGCATCTGTGCAGCGGGAACGACCTCGGACCACCAGGGGCCGAGAAAACCACCGTCTCATGGGGCCGGACACTCAGGGTCGGGGAAAAATCCAATATATATCTGGTGATATCTCGGGTGCTATTACAGATAGCGCAATAAATCAAAGTGCATTGTCTGTAGGAGGCCCAGGCGAATGAATCTGTGCAGCGGGAAGGACCTCGGACCACCAGGGGCCGAGAAAACCACCGACTCACGGGGCCGGACACTCATGGTCAGGGGAAAATCCAATATATATCTGGTGATATCTCGGGTGCTATTAGAGATAGCGCAATAAACCAAAGTGCATTGTCTGTAGGAGGCCCAGGCGCATGAATCTGGCCAGCGGGAACGACCTCCGACCACCAGGGGCCGAGAAAACCACCGTCTCATGGGGCCGGACACTCAGGGTCAGGGGAAAATCCAATATATATCTGGTGATATCTCGGGTGCTATTATAGATAGCCCAACAAATCAAAGTGCATTGTCTGTAGGAGGCACTGGCGAATGAATCTGTGCAGCGGGATCGACCTCGGACCACGAGGGACCGAGAAAACCATCGACGCATGGGGCCGGACTGTCAGGGTCAGGGAAAAATCCATTATATATCAGGTGATATCTCGGGTGCTATTTGAGATAGCGCGATAAATCAAAGTGCATTGTCTGCTGGAAGCCCTGGCGCATGATTCTGTGCAGCAGGAACGACCTCGGACCACCAGGGGCCGAGAAAATCACCGTCTCGTGGGGCCGGACTGTCAGGGTCGGGGAAAAATCCATTATATATCTGGTGATATCTCGGGTGTTATTAGAGATAGCGCAATAAATCAAAGTGCATTGTCTGTAGGAGGCACTGGCGAATGAATCTGTGCAGCGGCAACGACCTCGGTCCACCAGGGGCCGAGGAAATTACAGATATCCGGAATCCGTCACCCAAGGTCATGTAAAAATCCCGCAAATCTCGGGTGCTATTACAGATAGCGCAATAAACCAAAGTGCTTTGTCTGCGGGAGGCCCTGGCGCATGAATCTGTGCAGCGGCAACGACCTCGGACCACCAGGGGCCGAAAAAACCACAGTCTCATGGGGCCGGACACTCAGGGTCAGGGAAAAATCCAATATATATCTTGTGATATCTCTGCTGTTATTAGAGATGGCGCAATAAATCAAAGTGAATTATCTGCAGGCGGCCCTGGGGCATGAATCTGTGAAGCGGGATCGTCCTCGGACCACCACGGGCCGAGAAAATCACCGCCTCATGGGGCCGGACTGTCAGGGTCAGGGTAATGTCCAATATATATCCGGTGATATCTCGGGTGCTATTAGAGATAGCGCAATAAATCAAAGTGAATTATCTGCAGGGGGCCCTGTCGCATGAATCTGTGCACCGGGAACCGCCTTGGACCACCAGGGGCCGAGAAAACCACCGTCTCATGGAGCTGGACTGTCAGGGCCAGGGAAAAATCCATTATATATCAGGTGATATCTCGGGTGCTATTTGAGATAGCGCAATAAATCAAAGTGAATTATCTGCAGGCGGCCCTGGCGCATGAATCTGTGCAGCGGGATCGACCTCGGACCACCAGGGGCCGAGAAAATTACAGATATTCGTAATCCGTCACCCAAGGTCATGTAATAATCCAGCATATATCTGGTGATATCTCAGGTGCTATTAGAGATAGCCCAATAAACCAAAGTGAATTATCTGCAGGAGGCCCTGGCGCATGAATCTGTTCAGCGGGAACGACCTCGGATCACCAGGATCCGAGAAAACCATCGACACATGGCACCGGACACTCAGGGTCAGGGAAAAATCCAATATATATCGGGTGATATCTCCGGTGCTATTATCGATAGCGCAATAAACCAAAGTGAATTATCTGCAGGAGGCCCGGGCGCATGAATCTGTGCAGCGGGAACGAACTCGGACCACCAGGGGGCGAGAAAACCACCGTCTCATAGGGCCGGACTGTCGGGGTCAGGGAAAAATCCATTATATATCTGGTGATATCTCGGGGGCTATTAGAGATAGCGCGATAAATCAAAGTGCATTGTCTGTAGGAGGCACTGGCGAATGAATCTGTGGAGCAGGAACTACCTCGGACCACCAGGGGCCGAGAAAATTACAGTTATTCGGAATCCGTCACCCATGGTCATGTAAAAATCCAGCATATATCTGGTGATATCTCGGGTGCTATTACAGATAGCGCAATAAACCAAAGTGAATTGTCTGCAGGAAACCCTGGTGCATGAATCTTTTCAGCGGGATCGAACTCGGACCACGAGGGAACGAGAAAACCATCGACACATGGGATCGGACACTCAGGGTCAGGGAAAAATCCAATATATATCTGGAGGTATCTCGGGTGCTATTAGAGATAGCGCAATAAACCAAAGTGAATTATCTGCAGGAGGCCCTTGCGCATGAATCTGTGCCGCGGGAACGACGTGGGACCGCCAGGGGCCGAGAAAACCACCGACACATGAGGCCGGACACCCAAGGTCATGTAAAAATCCAGAATATATCTGGTTATATCTCGGGTGCTATTACAGATAGCGCAATAAATCAAAGTGCATTGTCTGTAGGAGGCCCCGGTGCATGAATCTTTGCAGCGGGATCGACCTCGGACCACCAGGGGCCGAGAAAACCACCGACACATGGGGCCGGACACTCAGGGTGAGGGAAAAATCCAATATATATCTGGTGATATCTCGGGTGCTATTAGAGGTAGCGCAATAAATCATAGTGCATTATCTGTAGGAGGCCCTGGCGCATGAATCTGTGCAGCAGGAACGACCTCGGACCACCAGGGGCCGAGAAAACCACCGTCTCATGGGGCCGGACGCTCAGGTTTGGGGAAAAATCCAATATATATCTGGTGATATCTCGGGTGCTATTAGAAATAGCGCAATAAAGCAAAGTGAATTGTCTGCAAGAGGCCCTGGCGCATGCATCTGTGCAGCGGGAACGACCTCGGACCACCAGGGGCCGAGAAAACCATCGTCTCATGGGGCCGGACGCTCAGGGTCGGGGAAAAATCCAATATATATCTGGTGATATATCGGGTGCTATTAGAGATAGCGCAATAAACCAAAGTGAATTATCTGTAGGAGGCCCTGGCGCATGAATCTGTCCAGCAGGAACGACCTCGGACCACCAGGGGCCGAGAAAACCACCGACACATGAGGCCGGACACCCAAGGTCATGTAAAAATCCAGAATATATCTGGTGATATCTCGGGTGCTATTATAGATAGCGCAATAAATCAAAGTGCATTGTCTGCAGGAGGCCCTGTCGCATGAATCTGTGCAGCGGGATCTACCTCGGACCACCAGGGACCCAGAAAATCACCGACACATGGGGCCGGACTGTCAAGGTCAGGGTAAAATCCAATATATATCTGGTGATATCTCGGGTGCTATTAGAGATAGCCCAATAAATCAAAGTGCATTGTCCGTATGAGACCCTTGCGCATGAATCTGTGCAGCGGGTACGACCTCGGACCACCAGGGACCGAGAAAACCACAGACTCATGGGGCCGGATACTAAGGGGAAGGGAAAAATCCAATATATATCTGGTGATATCTCGGGTGCTATTAGAGATAGCGCAATAAATCAAAGTGCATTATCTGTAGGAGGCCCTGGCGCATGAATCTGTCCAGCAGGAACGACCTCGGACCACCAGGGGCCGAGAAGACCACCGACACATGAGGCCGGACACCCAAGGTCATGCAAAAATCCAGTATATATCTGGTGATATCTCGGGTGCTATTAGAGATAGCGCGATAAATCAAAGTGAATTATCTGCAGGAGGCCCTTGCGCATGAATCTGTGCCGCGGGAACGACGTGGGACCACCAGGGGCCGAGAAAACCACCGACACATGAGGCCGGACACCCAAGGTCATGTAAAAATCCAGAATATATCTGGTTATATCCCGGGTGCTATTATAGATAGCGCAATAAACCAAAGTGAATTGTCTGCAAGAGGCCCTGGCGCATGCATCTGTGCAGCGGGAACGACCTCGGACCACCAGGGTCCGAGAAAACCACCGTCCCATGGGGCCGGACACTCAGGGTCGGGGAAAAATCCAGCAAATATCTGGTGATATCTCGGGTGCTATTAGAGATAGCGCAATAAACCAAAGTGCATTGTCTGTAGGAGGCCCTGGCGCATGAATCTGGGCAGCGGGAACTACCTCGGACCACCAGGGGCCGAGAAAACCACCGACTCACGGGGCCGGACACTCAGGGTCAGGGGAAAATCCAATATATATCTGGTGATATCTCGGGTGCTATTAGAGATAGCGCAATAGACCAAAGTGAATTATCTGCAGCAGGCCCTGGCGCATGAATCTGTGCAGCGGGAACGACCTCGGATCACCAGGGTCCGAGAAAACCACCGTCTCATGGGGCCGGATACTCAGGGTCGGGGAAAAATCCAATATATATCTGGTGATATCTCGGGTGCTATTACAGATAGCGCAATAAATCAAAGTGCATTGTCTGTAGGAGGCCCAGGCGAATGAATCTGTGCAGCGGGAAGGACCTCGGACCACCAGGGGCCGAGAAAATCACCGACTCATGGAGCCGGACACTCAGGGTCAGGGAAAAATTCAATATATGTCTGGTGATATCTCGGGTGCTATTACAGATAGCGCAATAAACCAAAGTGCATTGTCTGCAGGAGGCCCTTGCGAATGAATCTGTGCCGCAGGAACGACCTCGGACCACCAGTGGCCGAGAAAATAACAGATATTCGGAATCCGTCACCCAAGGTCATGTAAAAATCCAGCAAATATCTGGTGATATCTCGGGTGCTATTAGAGATGGCGCAATAAACCAAAGTGCATTGTCTGTAGGAGGCCCTGGCGCATGAATCTGGGCAGCGGGAACTACCTCGGACCACCAGGGGCCGAGAAAACCACCGACTCACGGGGCCGGACACTCATGGTCAGGGGAAAATCCAATATATATCTGGTGATATCTCGGGTGCTATTAGAGATAGCGCAATAAACCAAAGTGCATTGTCTGTAGGAGGCCCAGGCGCATGAATCTGGCCAGCGGGAACGACCTCCGACCACCAGGGGCCGAGAAAACCACCGTCTCATGGGGCCGGACACTCAGGGTCAGGGGAAAATCCAATATATATCTGGTGATATCTCGGGTGCTATTACAGATAGCCCAACAAATCAAAGTGCATTGTCTGTAGGAGGTCCTGCCGCATGAATCTGTGCAGCGGGAACGACCTCGGCCCACCAGGGGCCGGGAAAACCACAGTCTCATGGGGCCGGACACTCAGGGTCAGGGGAAAATTCAATATATATCTGGTGATATCTCGGGTGCTATTAGAGATAGCGCAATAAATCAAAGTGCATTGTCTGTAGGAGGCACTGGCGAATGAATCTGTGCCGCAGGAACGACCTCGGACCACCAGTGGCCGAGAAAATTACAGATATTCGGAATCCGTCACCCAAGGTCATGTAAAAATCCAGCATATATCTGGTGATATCTCGGGTGCTATTACAGATAGCGCAATAAACCAAAGTGCATTGTCTGTAGGAGGCCCTGGCGCATGAATCTGGGCAGCGGGAACGACGTCGGACCACCAGGGGACGAGAAAATCACCGTCTCATGGAGCCGGACACTCAGGGTCAGGGAAAAATCCAATATATATCTGGTGATATCTCGGGTGCTATAACAGATAGCGCAATAAACCAAAGTGCATTGTCTGTAGGAGGCCCAGGCGAATGAATCTGTGCAGCGGGAACGACCTCGGACCACCAAGGGCCGAGAAAATTACAGATATTCGGAATCCGTCACCCAAGGTCATGTAAAAATCCAGCATATATCTGGTGATATCTCGGGTGCTATTACAGATAGCGCAATAACCCAAAGTGCATTGTCTGTAGGAGGCCCTGGCGCATGAATCTGGGCAGCGGGAACGACCTCGGACCACCAGGGACCGAGAAAATCACCGTCTCATGGAGCCGGACACTCAGGGTCAGGGAAAAATCCAATATATATCTGGTGATATCTCGGGTGCTATTACAGATATGCGCAATAAATCAAAGTGCATTGTCTGTAGGAGGCCCAGGCGAATGAATCTGTGCAGCGGGAACGGCCTCTGACCACCAGGGGCCGAGAAAACCACAGTCTCATGGCGCCGGACACTCAGGGTCAGGGAAAAATCCAATATATATCTGGTGATATCTAGGGTGCTATTTGAGATAGCGCAATAAATCAAAGTGCATTGTCTGTAGGAGGCCCAGGCGCATGAATCTGGCCAGCGGGAACGATCTCGGACCACCAGGGGCCGAGAAAACCACAGTCTCATGGGGCCGGACACTCAGGGTCAGGGGAAAATCCAATATATATCTGGTTATATCTCGGGTGCTATTACAGATAGCGCAATAAACCAAAGTGCATTGTCTGTAGGAGGCCCTTGCGAATGAATCTGTACCGCAGGAACGACCTCGGACCACCAGTGGCTGAGAAAATTACAGATATTCGGAATCCGTCACCAAAGGTCATGTAAAAATCTAGCAAATATCTGGTGATATCTCGGGTGCTATTAGAGATAGCGCAATAAACCAAAGTGCATTGTCTGTAGGAGGCCCTGGCGCATGAATCTGGGCAGCGGGAACGACCTAGGACCACCAGGGGCCGAGAAAACCACCGACTCACGGGGCCGGACACTCAGGGTCAGTGGAAAATCCAATATATATCTGGTGATATCTCGGGTGCTATTAGTGATAGCGCAATAAACCAAAGTGAATTGTCTGCAAGAGGCCCTGGCGCATGCATCTGTGCAGCGGGAACGACCTCGGTCCACCAGGAGCCGAGAAAACCACCGTTTCATGGGGCCGGACTGTCAGGGTCAGGGAAAAATCCATTATATATCTGGTGATATCTCGGGTGCTATTACAGATAGCGCGATAAATCACAGTGAATTATCTGCACGAGGCCCTTGCGCATGAATCTGAGCAGCGGGAACGACGTCGGACCACCAGGGGCCGAGAAAACCACCGACACATGAGGCCGGACACCCAAGGTCATGCAAAAATCCAGTATATATCTGGTGATATCTCGGGTGCTATTAGAGATAGCGCGATAAATCAAAGTGAATTATCTGCAGGAGGCCCTGGCGCATGAATCTGTGCCGCGGGAACGACGTGGGACCACCAGGGGCCGAGAAAACCACCGACACATGAGGCCGGACACCCAAGATCATGTAAAAATCCAGAATATATCTGGTTATATCCCGGGTGCTATTATAGATAGCGCAATAAACCAAAGTGACTTGTCTGCAAGAGGCCCTGGCGCATGCATCTGTGCAGCGGGAACGACCTCGGACCACCAGGGGCCGAGAAAACCACCGTCCCATGGGGCCGGACACTCAGGGTCGGGGAAAAATCCAACAAATATCTGGTGATATCTCGGGTGCTATTAGAGATAGCGCAATAAACCAAAGTGCATTGTCTGTAGGAGGCCCTGGCGCATGAATCTGGGCAGCGGGAACTACCTTGGACCACCAGGGGCCGAGAAAATCACCGTCTCATGGAGCCGGACACTCAGGGTCAGGGAAAAATCCAATATATATCTGGTGATATCTCGGGTGCTATTACAGATATGCGCAATAAATCAAAGTGCATCTTCTGTAGGAGGCCCTGGCGCATGAATCTGTGCAGCGGGAACGGCCTCGGACCACCAGGGGCCGAGAAAACCACAGTCTCATGGCGCCGGACACTCAGGGTCAGGGAAAAATCCAATATATATCTGGTGATATCTCGGGTGCTCTTTGAGATAGCGCAATAAATCAAAGTGCATTGTCTGTAGGAGGCCCAGGCGCATGAATCTGGCCAGCGGGAACGATCTCGGACCACCAGGGGCCGAGAAAACCACAGTCTCATGGGGCCGGACACTCAGGGTCAGGGGAAAATCCAATATATATCTGGTGATATCTCGGGTGCTATTACAGATAGCGCAATAAACCAAAGTGCATTGTCTGTAGGAGGCCCTTGCGAATGAATCTGTACCGCAGGAACGACCTCGGACCACCAGTGGCTGAGAAAATTACAGATATTCGGAATCCGTCACCAAAGGTCATGTAAAAATCTAGCAAATATCTGGTGATATCTCGGGTGCTATTAGAGATAGCGCAATAAACCAAAGTGCATTGTCTGTAGGAGGCCCTGGCGCATGAATCTGGGCAGCGGGAACGACCTAGGACCACCAGGGGCCGAGAAAACCACCGACTCACGGGGCCGGACACTCAGGGTCAGTGGAAAATCCAATATATATCTGGTGATATCTCGGGTGCTATTAGTGATAGCGCAATAAACCAAAGTGAATTGTCTGCAAGAGGCCCTGGCGCATGCATCTGTGCAGCGGGAACGACCTCGGTCCACCAGGAGCCGAGAAAACCACCGTTTCATGGGGCCGGACTGTCAGGGTCAGGGAAAAATCCATTATATATCTGGTGATATCTCGGGTGCTATTACAGATAGCGCGATAAATCACAGTGAATTATCTGCACGAGGCCCTTGCGCATGAATCTGAGCGGCGGGAACGACGTCGGACCACCAGGGGCCGAGAAAACCACCGACACATGAGGCCGGACACCCAAGGTCATGCAAAAATCCAGTATATATCTGGTGATATCTCGGGTGCTATTAGAGATAGCGCGATAAATCAAAGTGAATTATCTGCAGGAGGCCCTGGCGCATGAATCTGTGCCGCGGGAACGACGTGGGACCACCAGGGGCCGAGAAAACCACCGACACATGAGGCCGGACACCCAAGATCATGTAAAAATCCAGAATATATCTGGTTATATCCCGGGTGCTATTATAGATAGCGCAATAAACCAAAGTGACTTGTCTGCAAGAGGCCCTGGCGCATGCATCTGTGCAGCGGGAACGACCTCGGACCACCAGGGGCCGAGAAAACCACCGTCCCATGGGGCCGGACACTCAGGGTCGGGGAAAAATCCAACAAATATCTGGTGATATCTCGGGTGCTATTAGAGATAGCGCAATAAACCAAAGTGCATTGTCTGTAGGAGGCCCTGGCGCATGAATCTGGGCAGCGGGAACTACCTTGGACCACCAGGGGCCGAGAAAATCACCGTCTCATGGAGCCGGACACTCAGGGTCAGGGAAAAATCCAATATATATCTGGTGATATCTCGGGTGCTATTACAGATATGCGCAATAAATCAAAGTGCATCTTCTGTAGGAGGCCCTGGCGCATGAATCTGTGCAGCGGGAACGGCCTCGGACCACCAGGGGCCGAGAAAACCACAGTCTCATGGCGCCGGACACTCAGGGTCAGGGAAAAATCCAATATATATCTGGTGATATCTCGGGTGCTCTTTGAGATAGCGCAATAAATCAAAGTGCATTGTCTGTAGGAGGCCCAGGCGCATGAATCTGGCCAGCGGGAACGATCTCGGACCACCAGGGGCCGAGAAAACCACAGTCTCATGGGGCCGGACACTCAGGGTCAGGGGAAAATCCAATATATATCTGGTGATATCTCGGGTGCTATTACAGATAGCGCAATAAACCAAAGTGCATTGTCTGTAGGAGGCCCTTGCGAATGAATCTGTACCGCAGGAACGACCTCGGACCACCAGTGGCTGAGAAAATTACAGTCTCATGGGGCCGGACACTCAGGGTCAGGGGAAAATTCAATATATATCTGGTGATATCTCGGGTGCTATTAGAGATAGCGCAATAAATCAAAGTGCATTGTCTGTAGGAGGCACTGGCGAATGAATCTGTGCCGCAGGAACGACCTCGGACCACCAGTGGCCGAGAAAATTACAGATATTCGGAATCCGTCACCCAAGGTCATGTAAAAATCCAGCATATATCTGGTGATATCTCGGGTGCTATTACAGATAGCGCAATAAACCAAAGTGCATTGTCTGTAGGAGGCCCTGGCGCATGAATCTGGGCAGCGGGAACGACGTCGGACCACCAGGGGACGAGAAAATCACCGTCTCATGGAGCCGGACACTCAGGGTCAGGGAAAAATCCAATATATATCTGGTGATATCTCGGGTGCTATAACAGATAGCGCAATAAACCAAAGTGCATTGTCTGTAGGAGGCCCAGGCGAATGAATCTGTGCAGCGGGAGCGACCTCGGACCACCAAGGGCCGAGAAAATTACAGATATTCGGAATCCGTCACCCAAGGTCATGTAAAAATCCAGGATATATCTGGTGATATCTCGGGTGCTATTACAGATAGCGCAATAACCCAAAGTGCATTGTCTGTAGGAGGCCCTGGCGCATGAATCTGGGCAGCGGGAACGACCTCGGACCACCAGGGACCGAGAAAATCACCGTCTCATGGAGCCGGACACTCAGGGTCAGGGAAAAATCCAATATATATCTGGTGATATCTCGGGTGCTATTACAGATATGCGCAATAAATCAAAGTGCATTGTCTGTAGGAGGCCCAGGCGAATGCATCTGTGCAGCGGGAACGGCCTCGGACCACCAGGGGCCGAGAAAACCACAGTCTCATGGCGCCGGACACTCAGGGTCAGGGAAAAATCCAATATATATCTGGTGATATCTCGGGTGCTATTTGAGATAGCGCAATAAATCAAAGTGCATTGTCTGTAGGAGGCCCAGGCGCATGAATCTGGCCAGCGGGAACGATCTCGGACCACCAGGGGCCGAGAAAACCACAGTCTCATGGGGCCGGACACTCAGGGTCAGGGGAAAATCCAATATATATCTGGTGATATCTCGGGTGCTATTACAGATAGCGCAATAAACCAAAGTGCATTGTCTGTAGGAGGCCCTTGCGAATGAATCTGTACCGCAGGAACGACCTCGGACCACCAGTGGCTGAGAAAATTACAGATATTCGGAATCCGTCACCAAAGGTCATGTAAAAATCCAGCAAATATCTGGTGATATCTCGGGTGCTATTACAGATAGCGCAATAAACCAAAGTGAATTATCTGCAGGAGGCCCTGGTGCATGCCTCTGTGCAGCGGGAACGACCTCGGACCACCAGGGTCCAAGAAAACCACCGTCTCATGGCGCCGGACACTCAGGGTCAGGGAAAAATCCAATATATATCTGGTGATATCTCGGGTGCTATTTGAGATAGCGCAATAAATCAAAGTGCATTGTCTGTAGGAGGCCCAGGCGCATGAATCTGGCCAGCGGGAACGACCTCGGACCACCAGGGGCCGAGAAAACCACAGTCTCATGGGGCCGGACACTCAGGGTCAGGGGAAAATCCAATATATATCTGGTGATATCTCGGGTGCTATTACAGATAGCGCAATAAACCAAAGTGCATTGTCTGTAGGAGGCCCTTGCGAATGAATCTGTGCCGCAGGAACGACCTCGGACCACCAGTGGCCGAGAAAATTACAGATATTCGGAATCCGTCACCCAAGGTCATGTAAAAATCCTGCAAATATCTGGTGATATCTCGGGTGCTATTAGAGATAGCGCAATAAACCAAAGTGCATTGTCTGTAGGAGGCTCTGGCGAATGAATCTGGGCAGCGGGAACGACCTAGGACCACCAGGGGCCGAGAAAACCACCGACTCACGGGGCCGGACACTCAGGGTCAGGGGAAAATCCAATATATATCTGGTGATATCTCGGGTGCTATTAGAGATAGCGCAATAAACCAAAGTGCATTGTCTGTAGGAGGCCCTGGCGCATGAATCTGGGCAGCGGGAACTACCTCGGACCACCAGGGGCCGAGAAAACTACCGACTCACGGGCCCGGACACTCAGGGTCAGGGGAAAATCCAATATATATCTGGTGATATCTCGGGTGCGATTACAGATAGCGCAATAAATCAAAGTGCATTGTCTGTAGGAGGCCCTGCCGCATGAATCTGGGCAGCGGGAACGACCGCGGACCACCAGGGGCCGGGAAAAACACAGTCTAATGGGGCCGGACACTCAGGGTCAGGGGAAAATTCAATATATATCTGGTGATATCTCGGGTGCTATTAGAGATAGCGCAATAAATCAAAGTGCATTGTCTGTAGGAGGCACTGGCGAATGAATCTGTGCCGCAGGAACGACCTCGGACCACCAGTGGCCAAGAAAATTACAGATATTCGGAATCCGTCACCCAAGGTCATGTAAAAATCCAGCATATATCTGGTGATATCTCGGGTGCTATTACAGATAGCGCAATAAACCAAAGTGCATTGTCTGTAGGAGGCCCTGGCGCATGAATCTGTGCAGCGGGAACGACCTCGCACCACCAGGGACCGAGGAAACAACCGTCTCATGGGGCCGGACACTCAGGGTCATGGAAAAATCCAATATATATATCTGGTGATATCTCGGGTGCTATTACAGATAGCGCAATAAATCAAAGTCCATTGTCTGTAGGAGGCCCTGGCGCATGAATCTGTGCAGCGGGAACGACCTCGGAAAACCAGGGGCCGAGAAAACCGCAGTCTCACGGCTCCGGACACTCAGGGTCAGGGGAAAATCCAATATATATCTGGTGATATCTCGGGTGCTATTAGAGATAACGCAATAAACCAAAGTGAATTATCTGCAGGAGGCCCTGGCGCATGAATCTGTACAGCGGGAACGACCTCGGACAACCAGGAGCCGAGAAAACCGCAGTCTCACGGCTCCGGACACTCAGGGTCAGGGGAAAATCCAATATATATCTGGTGATATCTCGGGTTCTATTACAGATAGCGCAATAAATCAAAGTGCATTGTCTGTAGGAGGCCCTGGGGCATGAATCTGGCCAGCGGGAACGACCTCGGACCACCAGGGGCCGAGAAATCCACCGTCTCAGGGGGCCGGACACTCAGGGTCAGGGGAAAAGCCAATATATATCTGGTGATATCTCGGGTGCTATTAGAGATAGCGCAATAAACCAAAGTGAATTATCTGCAGGAGGCCCTGGCGCATGCATCTGTGCAGCGGGAACGACCTCAGAGCACCAGGGGCCGAGAAAACCACCGTCTCATGGGGCCGGAAACTCAGGGTCAGGGAAAAATCCGATATATATCTGGTGATATCTCGGGTGCTATTTGAGATAGCGCAATAAATCAAAGTGCATTGTCTGTAGGAGGCCCATGCGCATGAATCTGGCCAGCGGGAACGACCTCGGACCACCAGGGGCCGAGAAAACCACAGTCTCATGGGGCCGGACACTCAGGGTCAGGGGAAAATCCAATATATATCTGGTGATATCTCGGGTGCTATTACAGATAGCGCAATAAACCAAAGTGCATTGTCTGTAGGAGGCCCTTGCGAATGAATCTGTGCCGCAGGAACGACCTCGGACCACCAGTGGCCGAGAAAATTACAGATATTCGGAATCCGTCACCCAAGGTCATGTAAAAATCCTGCAAATATCTGGTGATATCTCGGGTGCTATTAGAGATAGCGCAATAAACCAAAGTGCATTGTCTGTAGGAGGCTCTGGCGAATGAATCTGGGCAGCGGGAACGACCTAGGACCACCAGGGGCCGAGAAAACCACCGACTCACGGGGCCGGACACTCAGGGTCGGGGGAAAATCCAATATATATCTGGTGATATCTCGGGTGCTATTAGAGATAGCGCAATAAACCAAAGTGAATTATCTACAGGAGGCCCTAGCGCATGCATCTGTGCAGCGGGAACGACCTCGGACCACCAGGGGCCGAGAAAACCACCGTCTCATGGGTCCGGACACTCAGGGTCAGGGGAAAATCCAATATATATCTGGTTATATCTCTGGTGATATTACAGATAGCGCAATAAACCAAAGTGCATTGTCTGTAGGAGGCCCTTGCGAATGAATCTGTGCCGCAGGAACGACCTCGGACCACCAGTGGCCGAGAAAACCACCGTCTCATGGGTCCGGACACTCAGGGTCAGGGGAAAACCCAATATATATCTGGTGATATCTCGGGTGCTATTACAGATAGCGCAATAAATCAAAGTGCATTGTCTGTAGGAGGCCCTTGCGAATGAGTCTGTGCCGCAGGAACGACCTCGGACCACCAGTGGCCGAGAAAATTACAGATATTCGGAATCCGTCACCCAAGGTCATGTAAAAATCCAGCAAATATCAGGTGTTATCTCGGGTGCTATTAGAGATAGCGCAATAAACCAAAGTGCATTGTCTGTAGGAGGCCCTGGCGCATGAATCTGGGCAGCGGGAACTACCTCGGACCACCAGGGGCCGAGAAAACCACCGACTCACGGGGCCGGACACTCAGGGTCAGGGGAAAATCCAATATATATCTGGTGATATCTCGGGTGCTATTAGAGATAGCGCAATAAACCAAAGTGCATTGTCTGTAGGAGGGCCAGGCGCATGAATCTGGCCAGCGGGAACGACCTCGGACCACCAGGGGCCGAGAAAACCACCGTCTCATGGGTCCGGACACTCAGGGTCAGGGGAAAGTCCAATATATATCTGGTGATATCTCGGGTGCTATTACAGATAGCGCAATAAATCAAAGTGCATTGTCTGTAGGAGGCCCAGGCGAATGAATCTGGCCAGCAGGAACGACCTCCGACCACCAGGGGCCGAGAAAACCACCGTCTCATGGGGCCGGACACTCAGGGTCAGGGGAAAATCCAATATATATCTGGTGATATCTCGGGTGCTATTACAGATAGCCCAACAAATCAAAGTGCATTGTCTGTAGGAGGCCCTGCCGCATGAATCTGTGCAGCGGGAACGACCGCGGACCACCAGGGGCCGGGAAAACCACAGTCTAATGGGGCCGGACACTCAGGGTCATGGAAAAATCCAATATATATATCTGGTGATATCTCGGGTGCTATTACAGATAGCGCAATAAATCAAAGTGCATTGTCTGTAGGAGGCACTGGCGAATGAATCTGTGCCGCAGGAACGACCTTCGACCACCAGTGGCCGAGAAAATTACAGATATTCGGAATCCGTCACCCAAGGTCATGTAATAATCCAGCATATATCTGGTGATATCTCGGGTGCTATTACAGATAGCCCAATAAATCAATGTGCATTGTCTGTAAGCTGCCCTGGCGCATGAATATGGGCAGCGGGAACGACCTCGGACCACCAGGGGCCGAGAAAACCACCGTCACATGGGGCCGGACACTCAGGGTCAGGGGAAAATCCAATATATATCTGGTGATATCTCGGGCACTATTACAGATAGCGCAATAAATCAGAGTCCATTGTCTGTAGGAGGCCCTGGGGCATGAATTTGGCCAGCGGGATCGACCTCGGACCACCAGGGGCCGAGAAAACCACCGTCTCAGGGGGCCGGACACTCAGGGTCAGGGGAAAACCCAATATATATCTGGTGATATCTCGGGTGCTATTAGAGATAGCGCAATAAACCAAAGTGCATTGTCTGTAGGAGGCCCAGGCGCATGAATCTGGGCAGCGGGAACTACCTCGGACCACCAGGGGCCGAGAAAACTACCGACTCACGGGCCCGGACACTCAGGGTCAGGGGAAAATCCAATATATATCTGGTGATATCTCGGGTGCTATTACAGATAGCGCAATAAATCAAAGTGCATTGTCTGTAGGAGGCCCTGCCGCATGAATCTGTGCAGCGGGAACGACGGCGGACCACCAGGGGCCGGGAAAACCACAGTCTAATGGGGCCGGACACTCAGGGTCAGGGGTAAATTCAATATATATCTGGTGATATCTCGGGTGCTATTAGAGATAACGCAATAAATCAAAGTGCATTGTCTGTAGGAGGCACTGGCGAATGAATCTGTGCCGCAGGAACGACCTCGGACCACCAGTGGCCGAGAAAATTACAGATATTCGGAATCCGTCACCCAAGGTCATGTAAAAATCCAGCATATATCTGGTGATATCTCGGGTGCTATTACAGATAGCGCAATAAACCAAAGTGCATTGTCTGTAGGAGGCCCTGGCGCATGAATCTGTGCAGCGGGAACGACCTCGCACCACCAGGGACCGAGGAAACAACCGTCTCATGGGGCCGGACACTCAGGGTCATGGAAAAATCCAATATATATATCTGGTGATATCTCGGGTGCTATTACAGATAGCGCAATAAATCAAAGTCCATTGTCTGTAGGAGGCCCTGGCGCATGAATCTGTGCAGCGGGAACGACCTCGGACAACCAGGGGCCGAGAAATCCGCAGTCTCACGGCTCCGGACACTCAGGGTCAGAGGAAAATCCAATATATATCTGGTGATATCTCGGGTGCTATTAGAGATAACGCAATAAACCAAAGTGAATTATTTGCAGGAGGCCCTGGCGCATGAATCTGTACAGCGGGAACGACCTCGGACAACCAGGGGCCGAGAAAACCGCAGTCTCACGGCTCCGGACACTCAGGGTCAGGGGAAAATCCAATATATATCTGGTGATATCTCGGGTTCTATTACAGATAGCGCAATAAATCAAAGTGCATTGTCTGTAGGAGGCCCTGGGGCATGAATCTGGCCAGCGGGAACGACCTCGGACCACCAGGGGCCGAGAAATCCACCGTCTCAGGGGGCCGGACACTCAGGGTCAGGGGAAAAGCCAATATATATCTGGTGATATCTCGGGTGCTATTAGAGATAGCGCAATAAACCAAAGTGAATTATCTGCAGGAGGCCCTGGCGCATGCATCTGTGCAGCGGGAACGACCTCAGAGCACCAGGGGCCGAGAAAACCACCGTCTCATGGGGCCGGAAACTCAGGGTCAGGGAAAAATCCGATATATATCTGGTGATATCTCGGGTGCTATTACAGATAGCCCAATAAATCAAAGTGCATTGTCTGTAAGCTGCCCTGGCGCATGAATATGGGCAGCGGGAACGACCTCGGATCACCAGGGGCCGAGAAAACCACCGTCTCATGGGGCCGGACACTCAGGGTCAGGGAAAAATCCAATATATATCTGGTGATATCTTGGGTGCTATTACAGATAGCGCAATAAACCAAAGTGAATTATCTGCAGGAGGCCCTGGCGCATGCATCTGTGCAGCGGGAACGACCTCAGACCACCAGGGGCCGAGAAAACCACCGTCTCATGGGGCCGGAAACTCAGGGTCAGGGAAAAATCCGATATATATCTGGTGATATCTCGGGTGCTATTACAGATAGCCCAATAAATCAAAGTGCATTGTCTGTAAGCTGCCCTGGCGCATGAATATGGGCAGCGGGAACGACCTCGGACCACCAGGGGCCGAGAAAACCACCGTCACATGGGGCCGGACACTCAGGGTCAGGGGAAAATCCAATATATATCTGGTGATATCTCGGGCACTATTACAGATAGCGCAATAAATCAGAGTCCATTGTCTGTAGGAGGCCCTGGCGCATGAATCTGTGCAGCGGGAACGACCTCGGACAACCAGGGGCCGAGAAAACCGCAGTCTCACGGCTCCGGACACTCAGGGTCAGGGGAAAATCCAATATATATCTGGTGATATCTCGGGTGCTATTAGAGATAGCGCAATAAACCAAAGTGAATTATCTGCAGGAGGCCCTGGCGCATGAATCTGTACAGCGGGAACGACCTCGGACCACCAGGGGCCGAGAAAACCACCGTCTCATGGGGCCGGACATTCAGGTTCAGGGAAAAATCCAATATATATCTGGTGATATCTCGGGTGCTATTACAGATAGCGCAATAAATCAAAGTGCATTGTCTGTAGGAGGCCCTGGGGCATGAATTTGGCCAGCGGGATCGACCTCGGACCACCAGGGGCCGAGAAAACCACCGTCTCAGGGGGCCGGACACTCAGGGTCAGGGGAAAAGCCAATATATATCTGGTGATATCTCGGGTGCTATTAGAGATAGCGCAATAAACCAAAGTGAATTATCTGCAGGAGGCCCTGGCGCATGCATCTGTGCAGCGGGAACGACGTCGGACCACCAGGGGCCGAGAAAACAACCGTCTCATGGGGCCGGACACTGAGGGTCAGGGGAAAATCCAATATATATCTGGTGATATCTCGGGTGCTATTAGAGATAGCGCAATAAACGAAAGTGAATTATCTGCAGGAGGCCCTGGCGCATGAATCTGTACAGCAGGAACGACCTCGGACCACCAGGTGCCGAGAAAACCACCGTCTCATGGGGCCGGACATTCAGGTTCAGGGAAAAATACAATATATATCTGGTGATATCTCGGGTGCTATTACAGATAGCCCAATAAATCAAAGTGCATTGTCTGTAAGCTGCCCTGGCGCATGAATATGGGCAGCGGGAACGACCTCGGATCACCAGGGGCCGAGAAAACCACCGTCTCATGGGGCCGGACACTCAGGGTCAGGGAAAAATCCAATATATATCTGGTGATATCTTGGGTGCTATTACAGATAGCGCAATAAACCAAAGTGAATTATCTGCAGGAGGCCCTGGCGCATGCATCTGTGCAGCGGGAACGACCTCAGACCACCAGGGGCCGAGAAAACCACCGTCTCATGGGGCCGGAAACTCAGGGTCAGTGAAAAATCCGATATATATCTGGTGATATCTCGGGTGCTATTACAGATAGCCCAATAAATCAAAGTGCATTGTCTGTAAGCTGCCCTGGCGCATGAATATGGGCAGCGGGAACGACCTCGGACCACCAGGGGCCGAGAAAACCACCGTCACATGGGGCCGGACACTCAGGGTCAGGGGAAAATCCAATATATATCTGGTGATATCTCGGGCACTATTACAGATAGCGCAATAAATCAGAGTCCATTGTCTGTAGGAGGCCCTGGCGCATGAATCTGTGCAGCGGGAACGACCTCGGACAACCAGGGGCCGAGAAAACCGCAGTCTCACGGCTCCGGACACTCAGGGTCAGGGGAAAATCCAATATATATCTGGTGATATCTCGGCTGCTATTAGAGATAGCGCAATAAACCAAAGTGAATTATCTGCAGGAGGCCCTGGCGCATGAATCTGTACAGCGGGAACGACCTCGGACCACCAGGGGCCGAGAAAACCACCGGCTCATGGGGCCGGACATTCAGGTTCAGGGAAAAATCCAATATATATCTGGTGATATCTCGGGTGCTATTACAGATAGCCCAATAAATCAAAGTGCATTGTCTGTAAGCTGCCCTGGCGCATGAATATGGGCAGCGGGAACGACCTCGGATCACCAGGGGCCGAGAAAACCACCGTCGCATGGGGCCGGACACTCAGGGTCAGGGAAAAATCCAATATATATCTGGTGATATCTTGGGTGCTATTACAGATAGCGCAATAAACCAAAGTGAATTATCTGCAGGAGGCCCTGGCGCATGCATCTGTGCAGCGGGAACGACCTCAGACCACCAGGGGCCGAGAAAACCACCGTCTCATGGGGCCGGAAACTCAGGGTCAGGGAAAAATCCGATATATATCTGGTGATATCTCGGGTGCTATTACAGATAGCCCAATAAATCAAAGTGCATTGTCTGTAAGCTGCCCTGGCGCATGAATATGGGCAGCGGGAACGACCTCGGACCACCAGGGGCCGAGAAAACCACCGTCACATGGGGCCGGACACTCAGGGTCAGGGGAAAATCCAATATATATCTGGTGATATCTCGGGCACTATTACAGATAGCGCAATAAATCAGAGTCCATTGTCTGTAGGAGGCCCTGGCGCATGAATCTGTGCAGCGGGAACGACCTCGGACAACCAGGGGCCGAGAAAACCGCAGTCTCACGGCTCCGGACACTCAGGGTCAGGGGAAAATCCAATATATATCTGGTGATATCTCGGGTGCTATTACAGATAGCGCAATAAATCAAAGTGCATTGTCTGTAGGAGGCCCTGGGGCATGAATCTGGCCAGCGGGAACGACCTCGGACCACCAGGGGCCGAGAAATCCACCGTCTCAGGGGGCCGGACACTCAGGGTCAGGGGGAAAGCCAATATATATCTGGTGATATCTCGGGTGCTATTAGAGATAGGGCAATAAACCAAAGTGAATTATCTGCAGGCGGCCCTGGCGCATGCATCTGTGCAGCGGGAACGACCTCAGAGCACCAGGGGCCGAGAAAACCACCGTCTCATGGGGCTGGAAACTCAGGGTCAGGGAAAAGTCCGATATATATCTGGTGATATCTCGGGTGCTATTACAGATAGCCCAATAAATCAAAGTGCATTGTCTGTAAGCTGCCCTGACGCATGAATATGGGCAGCGGGAACGACCTCGGATCACCAGGGGCCGAGAAAACCACCGTCGCATGGGGCCGGACACTCAGGGTCAGGGAAAAATCCAATATATATCTGTTGATATCTTGGGTGCTATTACAGATAGCGCAATAAACCAAAGTGAATTATCTGCAGGAGGCCCTGGGGCATGCATATGTGCAGCGGGAACGACCTCAGACCACCAGGGGCCGAGAAAACCACCGTCTCATGGGGCCGGAAACTCAGGGTCAGGGAAAAATCCGATATATATCTGGTGATATCTCGGGTGCTATTACAGATAGCCCAATAAATCAAAGTGCATTGTCTGTAAGCTGCCCTGGCGCATGAATATGGGCAGCGGGAACGACCTCGGACCACCAGAGGCCGAGAAAACCGCAGTCTCACGGCTCCGGACACTCAGGGTCAGGGGAAAATCCAATATATATCTGGTGATATCTCGGGTGCTATTAGAGATAGCGCAATAAACCAAAGTGAATTATCTGCAGGAGGCCCTGGCGCATGAATCTGTACAGCGGGAACGACCTCGGACCACCAGGGGCCGAGAAAACCACCGTCTCATGGGGCCGGACATTCAGGTTCAGGGAAAAATCCAATATATATCTGGTGATATCTCGGGTGCTATTACAGATAGCGCAATAAATCAAAGTGCATTGTCTGTAGGAGGCCCTGGGGCATGAATTTGGCCAGCGGGATCGACCTCGGACCACCAGGGGCCGAGAAAACCACCGTCTCAGGGGGCCGGACATCAGGGTCAGGGGAAAAGCCAATATATATCTGGTGATATCTCGGGTGCTATTAGAGATAGCGCAATAAACCAAAGTGAATTACCTGCAGGAGGCCCTGGCGCATGCATCTGTGCAGCGGGAACGACGTCGGACCACCAGGGGCCGAGAAAACAACCGTCTCATGGGGCCGGACACTGAGGGTCAGGGGAAAATCCAATATATATCTGGTGATATCTCGGGTGCTATTAGAGATAGGGCAATAAACCAAAGTGAATTATCTGCAGGAGGCCCTGGCGCATGCATCTGTGCAGCGGGAACGACCTCAGAGCACCAGGGGCCGAGAAAACCACCGTCTCATGGGGCTGGAAACTCAGGGTCAGGGAAAAATCCGATATATATCTGGTGATATCTCGGGTGCTATTACAGATAGCCCAATAAATCAAAGTGCATTGTCTGTAAGCTGCCCTGGCGCATGAATATGGGCAGCGGGAACGACCTCGGATCACCAGGGGCCGAGAAAACCACCGTCGCATGGGGCCGGACACTCAGGGTCAGGGAAAAATCCAATATATATCTGGTGATATCTCGGGTGCTATTACAGATAGCGCAATAAACCAAAGTGCATTGTCTGTAGGAGGCCCTTGCGAATGAATCTGTACCGCAGGAACGACCTCGGACCACCAGTGGCTGAGAAAATTACAGATATTCGGAATCCGTCACCAAAGGTCATGTAAAAATCCAGCAAATATCTGGTGATATCTCGGGTGCTATTACAGATAGCGCAATAAACCAAAGTGCATTGTCTGTAGGAGGCCCTGGCGCATGAATCTGGGCAGCGGGAACGACCTAGGACCACCAGGGGCCGAGAAAACCACCGACTCACGGGGCCGGACACTCAGGGTCAGGGGAAAATCCAATATATATCTGGTGATATCTCGGGTGCTATTAGAGATAGCGCAATAAACCAAAGTGAATTATCTACAGGAGGCCCTAGCGCATGCATCTGTGCAGCGGGAACGACCTCGGACCACCAGGGGCCGGGAAAACCACCGTCTCATGGGTCCGGACACTCAGGGTCAGGGGAAAATCCAATATATATCTGGTTATATCTCTGGTGATATTACAGATAGCGCAATAAACCAAAGTGCATTGTCTGTAGGAGGCCCTTGCGAATGAATCTGTGCCGCTGGAACGACCTCGGACCACCAGTGGCCGAGAAAACCACCGTCTCATGGGTCCGGACACTCAGGGTCAGGGGAAAACCCAATATATATCTGGTGATATCTCGGGTGCTATTACAGATAGCGCAATAAATCAAAGTGCATTGTCTGTAGGAGGCCCTTGCGGATGAGTCTGTGCCGCAGGAACGACCTCGGACCACCAGTGGCCGAGAAAATTACAGATATTCGGAATCCGTCACCCAAGGTCATGTAAAAATCCAGCAAATATCTGGTGATATCTCGGGTGCTATTAGAGATAGCGCAATAAACCAAAGTGCATTGTCTGTAGGAGGCCCTGGCGCATGAATCTGGGCAGCGGGAACTACCTCGGACCACCAGGGGCCGAGAAAACCACCGACTCACGGGGCCGGACACTCAGGGTCAGGGGAAAATCCAATATATATCTGGTGATATCTCGGGTGCTATTAGAGATAGCGCAATAAACCAAAGTGCATTGTCTGTAGGAGGCCCAGGCGCATGAATCTGGCCAGCGGGAACGACCTCAGACCACCAGGGGCCGAGAAAACCACCGTCTCATGGGTCCGGACACTCAGGGTCAGGGGAAAGTCCAATATATATCTGGTGATATCTCGGGTGCTATTACAGATAGCGCAATAAATCAAAGTGCATTGTCTGTAGGAGGCCCAGGCGAATGAATCTGGCCAGCAGGAACGACCTCCGACCACCAGGGGCCGAGAAAACCACCGTCTCATGGGGCCGGACACTCAGGGTCAGGGGAAAATCCAATATATATCTGGTGATATCTCGGGTGCTATTACAGATAGCCCAACAAATCAAAGTGCATTGTCTGTAGGAGGCCCTGCCGCATGAATCTGTGCAGCGGGAACGACCTCAGACCACCAGGGGCCGAGAAAACCACCGTCTCATGGGGCCGGAAACTCAGGGTCAGGGAAAAATCCGATATATATCTGGTGATATCTCGGGTGCTATTACAGATAGCCCAATAAATCAAAGTGCATTGTCTGTAAGCTGCCCTGGCGCATGAATATGGGCAGCGGGAACGACCTCGGATCACCAGGGGTCGAGAAAACCACCGTCTCATGGGGCCGGACACTCAGGGTCAGGGAAAAATCCAATATATATCTGGTGATATCTTGGGCGCTATTACAGATAGCGCAATAAACCAAAGTGAATTATCTGCAGGAGGCCCTGGCGCATGCATCTGTGCAGCGGGAACGACCTCAGACCACCAGGGGCCGAGAAAACCACCGTCTCATGGGGCCGGAAACTCAGGGTCAGGGAAAAATCCGATATATATCTGGTGATATCTCGGGTGCTATTACAGATAGCCCAATAAATCAAAGTGCATTGTCTGTAAGCTGCCCTGGCGCATGAATATGGGCAGCGGGAACGACCTCGGACCACCAGGGGCCGAGAAAACCACCGTCTCATGGGGCCGGACACTCAGGGTCAGGGAAAAATCCAATATATATCTGGTGATATCTTGGGTGCTATTACAGATAGCGCAATAAACCAAAGTGAATTATCTGCAGGAGGCCCTGGCGCATGCATCTGTGCAGCGGGAACGACCTCAGACCACCAGGGGCCGAGAAAACCACCGTCTCATGGGGCCGGACACTCAGGGTCAGGGGAAAATTCAATATATATCTGGTGATATCTCGGGTGCTATTAGAGATAGCGCAATAAATCAAAGTGCATTGTCTGTAGGAGGCACTGGCGAATGAATCTGTGCCGCAGGAACGACCTCAGACCACCAGGGGCCGAGAAAACCACCGTCTCATGGGGCCGGACACTCAGGGTCAGGGGAAAATCCAATATATATCTGGTGATATCTCGGCTGCTATTAGAGATAACGCAATAAACCAAAGTGAATTATTTGCAGGAGGCCCTGGCGCATGAATCTGTACAGCGGGAACGACCTCGGACAACCAGGGGCCGAGAAAACCGCAGTCTCACGGCTGCGGACACTCAGGGTCAGGGGAAAATCCAATATATATCTGGTGATATCTCGGGTGCTATTACAGATAGCGCAATAAATCAAAGTGCATTGTCTGTAGGAGGCCCAGGTGAATGAATCTGTGCAGCGGGAACGACCTCGGACCACCAGAGGCCGAGAAAACCACCGTCTCATGGGTCCGGACACTCAGGGTCAGGGGAAAATCCAATATATATCTGGTTATATCTCGGGTGCTATTACAGATAGCGCAATCAACCAAAGTGCATTGTCTGTAGGAGGCCCTGGCGCATGAATCTGGGCAGCGGGAACGACCTCGGACAACCAGGGGCCGAGAAAACCACCGTCTCATGGGGCCGGACACTCAGGGTCAGGGAAAAATCCAATATATATCTGGTGATATCTTGGGTGCTATTACAGATAGCGCAATAAACCAAAGTGAATTATCTGCAGGAGGCCCTGGCGCATGCATCTGTGCAGCGGGAACGACCTCAGACCACCAGGGGCCGAGAAAACCACCGTCTCATGGGGCCGGAAACTCAGGGTCAGGGAAAAATCCGATATATATCTGGTGATATCTCGGGTGCTATTACAGATAGCCCAATAAATCAAAGTGCATTGTCTGTAAGCTGCCCTGGCGCATGAATATGGGCAGCGGGAACGACCTCGGACCACCAGGGGCCGAGAAAACCACCGTCACATGGGGTCGGACACTCAGGGTCAGGGGAAAATCCAATATATATCTGGTGATATCTCGGGCACTATTACAGATAGCGCAATAAATCAGAGTCCATTGTCTGTAGGAGGCCCTGGCGCATGAATCTGTGCAGCGGGAACGACCTCGGACAACCAGGGGCCGAGAAAACCGCAGTCTCACGGCTCCGGACACTCAGGGTCAGGGGAAAATCCAATATATATCTGGTGATATCTCGGGTGCTATTAGAGATAGCGCAATAAACCAAAGTGAATTATCTGTAGGAGGCCCTGGGGCATGAATTTGGCCAGCGGGATCGACCTCGGACCACCAGGGGCCGAGAAAACCACCGTCTCAGGGGGCCGGACACTCAGGGTCAGGGGAAAAGCCAATATATATCTGGTGATATCTCGGGTGCTATTAGAGATAGCGCAATAAACCAAAGTGAATTATCTGCAGGAGGCCCTGGCGCATGCATCTGTGCAGCGGGAACGACGTCGGACCACCAGGGGCCGAGAAAACAACCGTCTCATGGGGCCGGACACTGAGGGTCAGGGGAAAATCCAATATATATCTGGTGATATCTCGGGTGCTATTAGAGATAGCGCAATAAACGAAAGTGAATTATCTGCAGGAGGCCCTGGCGCATGAATCTGTACAGCAGGAACGACCTCGGACCACCAGGGGCCGAGAAAACCACCGTCTCATGGGGCCGGACATTCAGGTTCAGGGAAAAATACAATATATATCTGGTGATATCTCGGGTGCTATTACAGATAGCCCAATAAATCAAAGTGCATTGTCTGTAAGCTGCCCTGGCCCATGAATATGGGCAGCGGGAACGACCTCGGATCACCAGGGGCCGAGAAAACCACCGTCTCATGGGGCCGGACACTCAGGGTCAGGGAAAAATCCAATATATATCTGGTGATATCTTGGGTGCTATTACAGATAGCGCAATAAACCAAAGTGAATTATCTGCAGGAGGCCCTGGCGCATGCATCTGTGCAGCGGGAACGACCTCAGACCACCAGGGGCCGAGAAAACCACCTTCTCATGGGGCCGGAAACTCAGGGTCAGGGAAAAATCCGATATATATCTGGTGATATCGCGGGTGCTATTACAGATAGCCCAATAAATCAAAGTGCATTGTCTGTAAGCTGCCCTGGCGCATGAATATGGGCAGCGGGAACGACCTCGGATCACCAGGGTCCGAGAAAACCACCGTCTCATGGGGCCGGAAACTCAGGGTCAGGGAAAAATCCGATATATATCTGGTGATTTCTCGGGTGCTATTACAGATAGCCCAATAAATCAAAGTGCATTGTCTGTAAGCTGGCCTGGCGCATGAATATGGGCAGCGGGAACGACCTCGGACCACCAGAGGCCGAGAAAACCGCAGTCTCACGGCTCCGGACACTCAGGGTCAGGGGAAAATCCAATATATATCTGGTGATATCTCGGGTGCTATTAGAGATAGCGCAATAAACCAAAGTGAATTATCTGCAGGAGGCCCTGGCGCATGAATCTCTACAGCGGGAACGACCTCGGACCACCAGGGGCCGAGAAAACCACCGTCTCATGGGGCCGGACACTCAGGGTCAGGGAAAAATCCAATATATATCTGGTGATATCTTGGGTGCTATTACAGATAGCGCAATAAACCAAAGTGAATTATCTGCAGGAGGCCCTGGCGCATGCATCTGTGCAGCGGGAACGACCTCAGACCACCAGGGGCCGAGAAAACCACCGTCTCATGGGGCCGGAAACTCAGGGTCAGGGAAAAATCCGATATATATCTGGTTATATCTCGGGTGCTATTACAGATAGCCCAATAAACCAAAGTGAATTATCTGCAGGAGGCCCTGGCGCATGCATCTGTGCAGCGGGAACGACCTCAGACCACCAGGGGCCGAGAAAAACACCGTCTCATGGGGCCGGAAACTCAGGGTCAGGGAAAAATCCGATATATATCTGGTGATATCTCGGGTGCTATTACAGATAGCCCAATAAATCAAAGTGCATTGTCTGTAAGCTGCCCTGGCGCATGAATATGGGCAGCGGGAACGACCTCGGACCACCAGGGGCCGAGAAAACCACCGTCACATGGGGCCGGACACTCAGGGTCAGGGGAAAATCCAATATATATCTGGTGATATCTCGGGCACTATTACAGATAGCGCAATAAATCAGAGTCCATTGTCTGTAGGAGGCCCTGGCGCATGAATCTGTGCAGCGGGAACGACCTCGGACAACCAGGGGCCGAGAAAACCGCAGTCTCACGGCTCCGGACACTCAGGGTCAGGGGAAAATCCAATATATATCTGGTGATATCTCGGGTGCTATTACAGATAGCGCAATAAATCAAAGTGCATTGTCTGTAGGAGGCCCTGGGGCATGAATCTGGCCAGCGGGAACGACCTCGGACCACCAGGGGCCGAGAAATCCACCGTCTCATGGGGCCGGACACTCAGGGACAGGGGAAAAGCCAATATATATCTGGTGATATCTCGGGTGCTATTAGAGATAGGGCAATAAACCAAAGTGAATTATCTGCAGGAGGCCCTGGCGCATGCATCTGTGCAGCGGGAACGACCTCAGAGCACCAGGGGCCGAGAAAACCACCGTCTCATGGGGCTGGAAACTCAGGGTCAGGGAAAAATCCGATATATATCTGGTGATATCTCGGGTGCTATTACAGATAGCCCAATAAATCAAAGTGCATTGTCTGTAAGCTGCCCTGGCGCATGAATATGGGCAGCGGGAACGACCTCGGATCACCAGGGGCCGAGAAAACCACCGTCGCATGGGGCCGGACACTCAGGGTCAGGGAAAATTCAATATATATCTGGTGATATCTTGGGTGCTATTACAGATAGCGCAATAAACCAAAGTGAATTATCTGCAGGAGGCCCTGGCGCATGCATCTGTGCAGCGGGAACGACCTCAGACCACCAGGGGCCGAGAAAACCACCGTCTCATGGGACCGGAAACTCAGGGTCAGGGAAAAATCCGATATATATCTGGTGATATCTCGGGTGCTATTACAGATAGCCCAATAAACCAAAGTGAATTATCTGCAGGAGGCCCTGGCGCATGCATCTGTGCAGCGGGAACGACCTCAGACCACCAGGGGCCGAGAAAACCACCGTCTCATGGGGCCGGAAACTCAGGGTCAGGGAAAAATCCGATATATATCTGGTGATATCTCGGGTGCTATTACAGATAGCCCAATAAATCAAAGTGCATTGTCTGTAAGCTGCCCTGGCGCATGAATATGGGCAGCGGGAACGACCTCGGATCACCAGGGGTCGAGAAAACCACCGTCTCATGGGGCCGGACACTCAGGGTCAGGGAAAAATCCAATATATATCTGGTGATATCTTGGGCGCTATTACAGATAGCGCAATAAACCAAAGTGAATTATCTGCAGGAGGCCCTGGCGCATGCATCTGTGCAGCGGGAACGACCTCAGACCACCAGGGGCCGAGAAAACCACCGTCTCATGGGGCCGGAAACTCAGGGTCAGGGAAAAATCCGATATATATCTGGTGATATCTCGGGTGCTATTACAGATAGCCCAATAAATCAAAGTGCATTGTCTGTAAGCTGCCCTGGCGCATGAATATGGGCAGCGGGAACGACCTCGGACCACCAGGGGCCGAGAAAACCACCGTCTCATGGGGCCGGACACTCAGGGTCAGGGAAAAATCCAATATATATCTGGTGATATCTTGGGTGCTATTACAGATAGCGCAATAAACCAAAGTGAATTATCTGCAGGAGGCCCTGGCGCATGCATCTGTGCAGCGGGAACGACCTCAGACCACCAGGGGCCGAGAAAACCACCGTCTCATGGGGCCGGACACTCAGGGTCAGGGGAAAATTCAATATATATCTGGTGATATCTCGGGTGCTATTAGAGATAGCGCAATAAATCAAAGTGCATTGTCTGTAGGAGGCACTGGCGAATGAATCTGTGCCGCAGGAACGACCTCAGACCACCAGGGGCCGAGAAAACCACCGTCTCATGGGGCCGGACACTCAGGGTCAGGGGAAAATCCAATATATATCTGGTGATATCTCGGCTGCTATTAGAGATAACGCAATAAACCAAAGTGAATTATTTGCAGGAGGCCCTGGCGCATGAATCTGTACAGCGGGAACGACCTCGGACAACCAGGGGCCGAGAAAACCGCAGTCTCACGGCTGCGGACACTCAGGGTCAGGGGAAAATCCAATATATATCTGGTGATATCTCGGGTGCTATTACAGATAGCGCAATAAATCAAAGTGCATTGTCTGTAGGAGGCCCAGGTGAATGAATCTGTGCAGCGGGAACGACCTCGGACCACCAGAGGCCGAGAAAACCACCGTCTCATGGGTCCGGACACTCAGGGTCAGGGGAAAATCCAATATATATCTGGTTATATCTCGGGTGCTATTACAGATAGCGCAATCAACCAAAGTGCATTGTCTGTAGGAGGCCCTGGCGCATGAATCTGGGCAGCGGGAACGACCTCGGACAACCAGGGGCCGAGAAAACCACCGTCTCATGGGGCCGGACACTCAGGGTCAGGGAAAAATCCAATATATATCTGGTGATATCTTGGGTGCTATTACAGATAGCGCAATAAACCAAAGTGAATTATCTGCAGGAGGCCCTGGCGCATGCATCTGTGCAGCGGGAACGACCTCAGACCACCAGGGGCCGAGAAAACCACCGTCTCATGGGGCCGGAAACTCAGGGTCAGGGAAAAATCCGATATATATCTGGTGATATCTCGGGTGCTATTACAGATAGCCCAATAAATCAAAGTGCATTGTCTGTAAGCTGCCCTGGCGCATGAATATGGGCAGCGGGAACGACCTCGGACCACCAGGGGCCGAGAAAACCACCGTCACATGGGGCCGGACACTCAGGGTCAGGGGAAAATCCAATATATATCTGGTGATATCTCGGGCACTATTACAGATAGCGCAATAAATCAGAGTCCATTGTCTGTAGGAGGCCCTGGCGCATGAATCTGTGCAGCGGGAACGACCTCGGACAACCAGGGGCCGAGAAAACCGCAGTCTCACGGCTCCGGACACTCAGGGTCAGGGGAAAATCCAATATATATCTGGTGATATCTCGGGTGCTATTAGAGATAGCGCAATAAACCAAAGTGAATTATCTGTAGGAGGCCCTGGGGCATGAATTTGGCCAGCGGGATCGACCTCGGACCACCAGGGGCCGAGAAAACCACCGTCTCAGGGGGCCGGACACTCAGGGTCAGGGGAAAAGCCAATATATATCTGGTGATATCTCGGGTGCTATTAGAGATAGCGCAATAAACCAAAGTGAATTATCTGCAGGAGGCCCTGGCGCATGCATCTGTGCAGCGGGAACGACGTCGGACCACCAGGGGCCGAGAAAACAACCGTCTCATGGGGCCGGACACTGAGGGTCAGGGGAAAATCCAATATATATCTGGTGATATCTCGGGTGCTATTAGAGATAGCGCAATAAACGAAAGTGAATTATCTGCAGGAGGCCCTGGCGCATGAATCTGTACAGCAGGAACGACCTCGGACCACCAGGGGCCGAGAAAACCACCGTCTCATGGGGCCGGACATTCAGGTTCAGGGAAAAATACAATATATATCTGGTGATATCTCGGGTGCTATTACAGATAGCCCAATAAATCAAAGTGCATTGTCTGTAAGCTGCCCTGGCCCATGAATATGGGCAGCGGGAACGACCTCGGATCACCAGGGGCCGAGAAAACCACCGTCTCATGGGGCCGGACACTCAGGGTCAGGGAAAAATCCAATATATATCTGGTGATATCTTGGGTGCTATTACAGATAGCGCAATAAACCAAAGTGAATTATCTGCAGGAGGCCCTGGCGCATGCATCTGTGCAGCGGGAACGACCTCGGATCACCAGGGGCCGAGAAAACCACCGTCTCATGGGGCCGGACACTCAGGGTCAGGGAAAAATCCAATATATATCTGGTGATATCTTGGGTGCTATTACAGATAGCGCAATAAACCAAAGTGAATTATCTGCAGGAGGCCCTGGCGCATGCATCTGTGCAGCGGGAACGACCTCAGACCACCAGGGGCCGAGAAAACCACCTTCTCATGGGGCCGGAAACTCAGGGTCAGGGAAAAATCCGATATATATCTGGTGATATCTCGGGTGCTATTACAGATAGCCCAATAAATCAACGTGCATTGTCTGTAAGCTGCCCTGGCGCATGAATATGGGCAGCGGGAACGACCTCGGATCACCAGGGGCCGAGAAAACCACCGTCGCATGGGGCCGGACACTCAGGGTCAGGGAAAATTCAATATATATCTGGTGATATCTTGGGTGCTATTACAGATAGCGCAATAAACCAAAGTGAATTATCTGCAGGAGGCCCTGGCGCATGCATCTGTGCAGCGGGAACGACCTCAGACCACCAGGGGCCGAGAAAACCACCGTCTCATGGGACCGGAAACTCAGGGTCAGGGAAAAATCCGATATATATCTGGTGATATCTCGGGTGCTATTACAGATAGCCCAATAAACCAAAGTGAATTATCTGCAGGAGGCCCTGGCGCATGCATCTGTGCAGCGGGAACGACCTCAGACCACCAGGGGCCGAGAAAACCACCGTCTCATGGGGCCGGAAACTCAGGGTCAGGGGAAAAGCCAATATATATCTGGTGATATCTCGGGTGCTATTAGAGATAGCGCAATAAACCAAAGTGAATTATCTGCAGGAGGCCCTGGCGCATGCATCTGTGCAGCGGGAACGACGTCGGACCACCAGGGGCCGAGAAAACAACCGTCTCATGGGGCCGGACACTGAGGGTCAGGGGAAAATCCAATATATATCTGGTGATATCTCGGGTGCTATTAGAGATAGCGCAATAAACGAAAGTGAATTATCTGCAGGAGGCCCTGGCGCATGAATCTGTACAGCAGGAACGACCTCGGACCACCAGGGGCCGAGAAAACCACCGTCTCATGGGGCCGGACATTCAGGTTCAGGGAAAAATACAATATATATCTGGTGATATCTCGGGTGCTATTACAGATAGCCCAATAAATCAAAGTGCATTGTCTGTAAGCTGCCCTGGCCCATGAATATGGGCAGCGGGAACGACCTCGGATCACCAGGGGCCGAGAAAACCACCGTCTCATGGGGCCGGACACTCAGGGTCAGGGAAAAATCCAATATATATCTGGTGATATCTTGGGTGCTATTACAGATAGCGCAATAAACCAAAGTGAATTATCTGCAGGAGGCCCTGGCGCATGCATCTGTGCAGCGGGAACGACCTCAGACCACCAGGGGCCGAGAAAACCACCTTCTCATGGGGCCGGAAACTCAGGGTCAGGGAAAAATCCGATATATATCTGGTGATATCTCGGGTGCTATTACAGATAGCCCAATAAATCAAAGTGCATTGTCTGTAAGCTGCCCTGGCGCATGAATATGGGCAGCGGGAACGACCTCGGATCACCAGGGTCCGAGAAAACCACCGTCTCATGGGGCCGGAAACTCAGGGTCAGGGAAAAATCCGATATATATCTGGTGATTTCTCGGGTGCTATTACAGATAGCCCAATAAATCAAAGTGCATTGTCTGTAAGCTGGCCTGGCGCATGAATATGGGCAGCGGGAACGACCTCGGACCACCAGAGGCCGAGAAAACCGCAGTCTCACGGCTCCGGACACTCAGGGTCAGGGGAAAATCCAATATATATCTGGTGATATCTCGGGTGCTATTAGAGATAGCGCAATAAACCAAAGTGAATTATCTGCAGGAGGCCCTGGCGCATGAATCTCTACAGCGGGAACGACCTCGGACCACCAGGGGCCGAGAAAACCACCGTCTCATGGGGCCGGACACTCAGGGTCAGGGAAAAATCCAATATATATCTGGTGATATCTTGGGTGCTATTACAGATAGCGCAATAAACCAAAGTGAATTATCTGCAGGAGGCCCTGGCGCATGCATCTGTGCAGCGGGAACGACCTCAGACCACCAGGGGCCGAGAAAACCACCGTCTCATGGGGCCGGAAACTCAGGGTCAGGGAAAAATCCGATATATATCTGGTTATATCTCGGGTGCTATTACAGATAGCCCAATAAACCAAAGTGAATTATCTGCAGGAGGCCCTGGCGCATGCATCTGTGCAGCGGGAACGACCTCAGACCACCAGGGGCCGAGAAAAACACCGTCTCATGGGGCCGGAAACTCAGGGTCAGGGAAAAATCCGATATATATCTGGTGATATCTCGGGTGCTATTACAGATAGCCCAATAAATCAAAGTGCATTGTCTGTAAGCTGCCCTGGCGCATGAATATGGGCAGCCGGAACGACCTCGGACCACCAGGGGCCGAGAAAACCACCGTCACATGGGGCCGGACACTCAGGGTCAGGGGAAAATCCAATATATATCTGGTGATATCTCGGGCACTATTACAGATAGCGCAATAAATCAGAGTCCATTGTCTGTAGGAGGCCCTGGCGCATGAATCTGTGCAGCGGGAACGACCTCGGACAACCAGGGGCCGAGAAAACCGCAGTCTCACGGCTCCGGACACTCAGGGTCAGGGGAAAATCCAATATATATCTGGTGATATCTCGGGTGCTATTACAGATAGCGCAATAAATCAAAGTGCATTGTCTGTAGGAGGCCCTGGGGCATGAATCTGGCCAGCGGGAACGACCTCGGACCACCAGGGGCCGAGAAATCCACCGTCTCATGGGGCCGGACACTCAGGGACAGGGGAAAAGCCAATATATATCTGGTGATATCTCGGGTGCTATTAGAGATAGGGCAATAAACCAAAGTGAATTATCTGCAGGAGGCCCTGGCGCATGCATCTGTGCAGCGGGAACGACCTCAGAGCACCAGGGGCCGAGAAAACCACCGTCTCATGGGGCTGGAAACTCAGGGTCAGGGAAAAATCCGATATATATCTGGTGATATCTCGGGTGCTATTACAGATAGCCCAATAAATCAAAGTGCATTGTCTGTAAGCTGCCCTGGCGCATGAATATGGGCAGCGGGAACGACCTCGGATCACCAGGGGCCGAGAAAACCACCGTCGCATGGGGCCGGACACTCAGGGTCAGGGAAAATTCAATATATATCTGGTGATATCTTGGGTGCTATTACAGATAGCGCAATAAACCAAAGTGAATTATCTGCAGGAGGCCCTGGCGCATGCATCTGTGCAGCGGGAACGACCTCAGACCACCAGGGGCCGAGAAAACCACCGTCTCATGGGACCGGAAACTCAGGGTCAGGGAAAAATCCGATATATATCTGGTGATATCTCGGGTGCTATTACAGATAGCCCAATAAACCAAAGTGAATTATCTGCAGGAGGCCCTGGCGCATGCATCTGTGCAGCGGGAACGACCTCAGACCACCAGGGGCCGAGAAAACCACCGTCTCATGGGGCCGGAAACTCAGGGTCAGGGAAAAATCCGATATATATCTGGTGATATCTCGGGTGCTATTACAGATAGCCCAATAAATCAAAGTGCATTGTCTGTAAGCTGCCCTGGCGCATTAATCTGGGCAGCGGGAACGACCTCGGACAACCAGGGGCCGAGAAAACCGCAGTCTCACGGCTCCGGACACTCAGGGTCAGGGGAAAATCCAATATATATCTGGTGATATCTCGGGTGCTATTACAGATAGCCCAATAAATCAAAGTGCATTGTCTGTAAGCTGCCCTGGCGCATTAATCTGGGCAGCGGGAACGACCTCGGACCACCAGGGGCCGAGAAAACCACCGTCACATGGGGCCGGACACTCAGGGTCAGGGAAAAATCCAATATATATCTGGTGATATCTCGGGTGCTATTAGAGATAGCGCAATAAACCAAAGTGAATTGTCTGCAGGAGGCCCTGGCGCATGAATCTGTGCAGCGGGAACGACCTCGGATGTGCAGGGGCCGAGAAAACCACCATCTCATGGGACCGGACACTCAGGGTCAGGGGAAAATCCAATATATATCTGGTGATATCTCGGGTGCTATTACAGATAGCGCAATAAATCAAAGTGCATTGTCTGTAGGAGGCCCTGGGGCATGAATCTGGCCAGCGGGAACGACCTCGGACCACCAGGGGCCGAGAAATCCACCGTCTCATGGGGCCGGACACTCAGGGACAGGGGAAAAGCCAATATATATCTGGTGATATCTCGGGTGCTATTAGAGATAGGGCAATAAACCAAAGTGAATTATCTGCAGGAGGCCCTGGCGCATGCATCTGTGCAGCGGGAACGACCTCAGAGCACCAGGGGCCGAGAAAACCACCGTCTCATGGGGCTGGAAACTCAGGGTCAGGGAAAAATCCGATATATATCTGGTGATATCTCGGGTGCTATTACAGATAGCCCAATAAATCAAAGTGCATTGTCTGTAAGCTGCCCTGGCGCATGAATATGGGCAGCGGGAACGACCTCGGATCACCAGGGGCCGAGAAAACCACCGTCGCATGGGGCCGGACACTCAGGGTCAGGGAAAATTCAATATATATCTGGTGATATCTTGGGTGCTATTACAGATAGCGCAATAAACCAAAGTGAATTATCTGCAGGAGGCCCTGGCGCATGCATCTGTGCAGCGGGAACGACCTCAGACCACCAGGGGCCGAGAAAACCACCGTCTCATGGGACCGGAAACTCAGGGTCAGGGAAAAATCCGATATATATCTGGTGATATCTCGGGTGCTATTACAGATAGCCCAATAAACCAAAGTGAATTATCTGCAGGAGGCCCTGGCGCATGCATCTGTGCAGCGGGAACGACCTCAGACCACCAGGGGCCGAGAAAACCACCGTCTCATGGGGCCGGAAACTCAGGGTCAGGGAAAAATCCGATATATATCTGGTGATATCTCGGGTGCTATTACAGATAGCCCAATAAATCAAAGTGCATTGTCTGTAAGCTGCCCTGGCGCATTAATCTGGGCAGCGGGAACGACCTCGGACAACCAGGGGCCGAGAAAACCGCAGTCTCACGGCTCCGGACACTCAGGGTCAGGGGAAAATCCAATATATATCTGGTGATATCTCGGGTGCTATTACAGATAGCCCAATAAATCAAAGTGCATTGTCTGTAAGCTGCCCTGGCGCATTAATCTGGGCAGCGGGAACGACCTCGGACCACCAGGGGCCGAGAAAACCACCGTCACATGGGGCCGGACACTCAGGGTCAGGGAAAAATCCAATATATATCTGGTGATATCTCGGGTGCTATTAGAGATAGCGCAATAAACCAAAGTGAATTGTCTGCAGGAGGCCCTGGCGCATGAATCTGTGCAGCGGGAACGACCTCGGATGTGCAGGGGCCGAGAAAACCACCATCTCATGGGACCGGACACTCAGGGTCAGGGAAAAATCCAATATATATCTGGTGATATCTTGGTTGCTATTAGAGATAGCGCAATAAACCAAAGTGAATTATCTGCAGGAGGCCCTGGCGCATGCATCTGTGCAGCGGGAACGACCTCCGACCACCAGGGGCCGACACAACCACCGTCTCATGGGACCGGACACTCAGGGTCAGGGAAAAATCCGATATATATGTGGTGATATCTCGGGTGCTATTACAGATAGCCCAATAAACCAAAGTGCATTGTCTGCACGAAGCCCTGGCGCATGATTCTATGTAGCGGGAATGACCTCGGACCACCAGGGGCCGAGAAAATCACCGTCTCGTGGGGCCGGACTGTCAGGGTCAGGGAAAAATCCAATATATATCTGGTGATATCTCGGGTGCTATTAGCGATAGCTCAATAAATCAAAGTGAATTATCTGCAGGGGACCCTGTCGCATGAATCTGTGCAGCGGGAACGACCTCGGACCACCAGGGGCCGAGAAAACCACCGTCTCATGGGGCCGGACACTCAGGGTCATGTAAGAATCCAGCATATATCTGGTGATATCTCGGGTGCTATTAGAGATAGCGCAATAAACCAAAGTGCATTGTCTGTAGAAGGCCCTGGCGCATTAATCTGGGCAGCGGGAACGACCTCGGACCACCAGGGGCCGAGAAAACCACCGTCACATGGGGCCGGACACTCAGGGTCAGGGAAAAATCCAATATATATCTGGTGATATCTCGGGTGCTATTAGAGATAGCGCAATAAACCAAAGTGAATTGTCTGCAGGAGGCCCTGGCGCATGAATCTGTGCAGCGGGAACGACCTCGGATGTGCAGGGGCCGAGAAAACCACCATCTCATGGGACCGGACACTCAGGGTCAGGGAAAAATCCAATATATATCTGGTGATATCTCGGGTGCTATTAGAGATAGCGCAATAAACCAAAGTGAATTGTCTGTAGGAGGCACTGGCGAATGAATCTGTGCAGCGGGAACGACCTCGGACCACCAGGGGCCGAGAAAACCACCGTCTCATGGAGTCCGACTGTCAGGGTCAGGGAAAAATCCAATATATATCTGGTGATATCTCGGGTGGTATTAGAGATAGCGCAATAAATCATAGTGCATTGTCTGCAGGAGGCCCTAGCGCATGAATCTGTGCAGCGGGATCGACCTCGGACCACCAGGGGCCGAGAAAATCAAAGTCTCATGGGGCCGGACTGTCAGGGTCAGGGAAAAATCCAATATATATCTGGTGATATCTTGGTTGCTATTAGAGATAGCGCAATAAACCAAAGTGAATTATCTGCAGGAGGCCCTGGCGCATGCATCTGTGCAGCGGGAACGACCTCCGACCACCAGGGGCCGACACAACCACCGTCTCATGGGACCGGACACTCAGGGTCAGGGAAAAATCCGATATATATGTGGTGATATCTCGGGTGCTATTACAGATAGCCCAATAAACCAAAGTGCATTGTCTGCACGAAGCCCTGGCGCATGATTCTATGTAGCGGGAATGACCTCGGACCACCAGGGGCCGAGAAAATCACCGTCTCGTGGGGCCGGACTGTCAGGGTCAGGGAAAAATCCAATATATATCTGGTGATATCTCGGGTGCTATTACAGATAGCGCAATAAACCAAAGTGCATTGTCTGTAGGAGGCCCTGGCGCATGAACCTGTGCAGCGGGAACGACCTCGGACCACCAGGGTCCGAGAAAACCACCGTCTCATGGGGCCGGACACTCAGGGTCGGCGAAAAATCCAATATATATCTGGTGATATCTCGGGTGCTATTAGAGATAGCGCAATAAACCAAAGTGAATTGTCTGCAAGAGGCCCTGGCGCATGATTCTGTGCAGCGGGAACGACCTCGGACCTCCAGGGGCCGAGAAAACCACCGACACATGGGGCCGCACTCCCAAGGTCATGTAAAAACCCAGGATGTATCTGATGATATCTCGGGTGCTATTAGAGATAGCGCGATAAACAAAAGTGCATTGTCTGTAGGTGGCACTGGCGAGTGAATCTGTGCAGCGGGAACGACCTCGGATAACCAGGGCCCGAGAAAACCACCGTCTCATGGGGCCGGCCGCTCAGGGTCGGGGAAAAATCCAATATACATCTGGTGATATCTCGGGTGCTATTAGAGATAGCGCAATAAACCAAAGTGAATTATCTGCAGGACGTCCTGGCGCATGAATCTGTGCAGCGGGAACGGCCTCGGACCACCAGGGGCCGAGAAAACCAAAGTCTCATGGGGCCGGACACTCAGGGTCAGGGAAAAATCTAATATATATCTGGTGATATCTCGGGTGCTGTTAGAGATAGCGCAATAAACCAAAGTGCATTGTCTGTAGGAGGCCCCGGCGCATGAATCTTTGCAGCGGCATCGACCTCGGACCACCAGGGGCCGAGAAAACCACCGTCTCATGGCGCCGGACACTCAGGGTCAGGGAAAAATCCAATATATATCTGGTGATATCTCGGGTGCTATTAGAGATAGCGCAATAAATCAAAGTGCATTGTCTGTAGGAGGCCCAGGCGCATGAATCTGGCCAGCGGGAACGACCTCGAACCACCAGGGGCCGAGAAAACCACAGTCTCATGGGGCCGGACACTCAGGGTCAGGGGAAAATCCAATATATATCTGGTGATATCTCGGGTGCTATTACAGATAGCGCAATAAATCAAAGTGCATTGTCTGTAGGAGGCCCTGGCGCATGAATCTGGGCAGCGGGAACGACCTCGGACCACTAGGGGCCGAGAAAATCACCGTCTCATGGAGCCGGACACTCAAGGTCAGGGAAAAATCCAATATATATCTGGTGATATCTCGGGTGCTATTACAGATAGCGCAATAAATCAAAGTGCATTGTCTGTAGGAGGCACTGGCGAATGAATCTGTGCCGCAGGAACGACCTCGGACCACCAGTGGCCGAGAAAATTACAGATATTCGGAATCCGTCACCCAAGGTCATGTAAAAATCCAGCAAATATCTGGTGATATCTTGGGTTCAATTAGAGATAGCGCAAAAAACCAAAGTGCATTGTCTGTAGGAGGCCCTAGCGCATGAATCTGGGCAGCGGGAACGACTTCGGACCACCAGGGGCCGAGAAAAACACCGACTCACGGGGCCGGACACACAGGGTCAGCGAAAAATCCAATATATATCTGGTGATATCTCGTGTGCTATTACAGATAGCGCAATAAACCAAAGTACATTGTCTGTAGGAGGCCCTAGCGAATGAATCTGTGCCGCAGGAACGACCTCGGACCACCAGTGGCCGAGAAAATTACAGATATTCGGAATCCGTCACCCAAGGTCATGTAAAAATCCAGCAAATATCTGGTGATATCTCGGGTGCTATTAGAGATAGCGCAATAAACCAAAGTGCATTGTCTGTAGGAGGCCCTTGCGAATGAATCTGTACCGCAGGAACGACCTCGGACCACCAGTGGCCGAGAAAATTACACATATTCGGAATCCGTCACCCAAGGTCATGTCAAAATCCAGCAAATATCTGGTGATATCTCGGGTGCTATTAGAGATAGCGCAATAAACCAAAGTGCATTGTCTGTAGGAGGCCCAGGCGAATGAATCTGTGCAGCGGGAACGACGTCGGACCACGAGGGGCCGAGAAAACAACAGTCTCATGGGGCCGGACACTCAGGGTCAGGGGAAAATCCAATATATATCTGGTGATATCTCGGGTGCTATTACAGATAGCGCAATAAATCAAAGTGCATTGTCTGTAGGAGGTCCAGGCGAATGAATCTGTGCAGCGGGAAGGACCTCGGACCACCAGGGGCCGAGAAAATCACCGTTTCATGGAGCCGGACACTCAGGGTCAGGGAAAAGTCCAATATATATCTGGTGATATCTCGGGTGCTATTACAGATAGCGCAATAAATCAAAGTGCATTGTCTGTAGGAGGCCCAGGCGAATGAATCTGTGCAGCGGGAACGACCTCGGACCACCAGGGGCCGAGAAAACCACCGTCGCATGGGTCCGGACACTCAGGGTCAGGGGAAAATCCAATATATATCTGGTGATATCTCGGGTGCTATTACAGATAGCGCTATAAACCAAAGTGCATTGTCTGTAGGAGGCCCAGGCGCATGAATCTGGCCAGCGGGAACGACCTCGGACCACCAGGGGCCGAGAAAACCACCGTCTCATGGGTCCGGACACTCAGGGTCAGGGGAAAATCCAATATATATCTGGTGATATCTCGGGTGCTATTACAGATAGCGCAATAAATCAAAGTGCATTGTCTATAGGAGGCCCTGCCGCATGAATCTGTGCAGCGGGAACGACCTCGGTCCACCAGGGGCCGGGAAAACCACAGTCTCATGGGGCCGGACACTCAGGGTCAGGGGAAAATCCAATATATATCTGGTGATATCTCGGGTGCTATTACAGATAGCGCAATAAATCAAAGTGCATTGTCTGTAGGAGGCCCTGGCGGATGAATCTGGCCAGCGGGAACGACCACGGACCACCAGGGGCAGAGTAAACCAACGTCTCATGGGGCCGGACACTCAGGGTCAGGGAAAAATCCAATATATATCTGGTGATATCTCGGGTGCTATTACAGATAGCGCAATAAATCAAAGTGCATTGTCTGTAGGAGGCACTGGCGAATGAATCTGTGCCGCAGGAACGATCTCGGACCACCAGTGGCCGAGAAAATTACAGATATTCGGAATCCGTCACCGAAGGTCATGTAAAAATCCAGCAAATATCTGGTGATATCTCGGGTGATATTAGAGATAGCGTAATAAACCAAAGTGCATTGTCTGTAGGAGGCCCTGGCGCATGAATCTGGGCAGCGGGAACGACCTCGGACCGCCAGGGGCCGAGAAAACCACCGACTCACGGGGCCGGACACTCAGGGTCAGGGGAAAATCCAATATATATCTGGTGATATCTCGGGTGCTATTAGAGATAGCGCAATAAACCAAAGAGAATTATCTGCAGGAGGCCCTGGCGCATGCATCTGTGCAGCGGGAACGACCTCGGGCCACCAGGGGCCAAGAAAACCACCGTCTCATGGAGCCGGACACTCAGGGTCAGGGAAAAATCCAATATATATCTGGTGATATCTCGGGTGCTATTAGAGATAGCGCAATAAATCAAAGTGCATTGTCTGTAGGAGGCCCTGGCGCATGAATCTGGCCAGCGGGAACGACCACGGACCACCAGGGGCCGAGAAAACCACAGTCTCATGGGCCCGGACACTCAGGGTCAGGGGAAAATCCAATATATATCTGGTGATATCTCGGGCGCTATTACAGATAGCGCAATAAATCAAAGTGCATTGTCTGTAGGAGGCCCTGGCGCATGAATCTGGACAGCGGGAACGACCTCGGACCACCAGGGGCCGAGAAAACCACAGTCTCATGGGGCCGGACACTCAGGGTCAGGGGAAAATCCAATATATATCTGGTGATATCTTGGGTGCTATTACAGGTAGCGCAATAAATCAAAGTGCATTGTCTGTAGGAGGCCCTGGCGCAGGAATCTGAGCAGCGGGAACGACCTCGCACCACCAGGGGCCGAGGAAACCACCGTCTCATGGGGCCGGACACTCAGGGTCATGGAAAAATCCTATATATATCTGCTGATATCTCGGGTTCTATTACAGATAGCCCAACAAATCAAAGTGCATTGTCTGTAGGAGGCCCTGCCGCATGAATCTGTGCAGCGGGAACGACCGCGGACCACCAGGGGCCGGGAAAACCACAGTCTAATGGGGCCGGACACTCAGGTTCAGGGGAAAATTCAATATACATCTGGTGATATCTCGGGTGCTATTAGAGATAGCGCAATAAATCAAAGTGCATTGTCTGTAGGAGGCACTGGCGAATGAATCTGTGCCGCAGGAACGACCTCGGACCACCAGTGGCCGAGAAAATTACAGATATTCGGAATCCGTCACCCAAGGTCATGTAAAAATCCAGCAAATATCTGGTGATATCTCGGGTGCTATTAGAGATAGCGCAATAAACCAAAGTGCATTGTCTGTAGGAGGCCCTTGCGAATGAATCTGTACCGCAGGAACGACCTCGGACCACCAGTGGCCGAGAAAATTACACATATTCGGAATCCGTCACCCAAGGTCATGTAAAAATCCAGCAAATATCTGGTGATATCTCGGGTGCTATTAGAGATAGCGCAATAAACCAAAGTGCATTGTCTGTAGGAGGCCCAGGCGAATGAATCTGTGCAGCGGGAACGACCTCGGACCACGAGGGGCCGAGAAAACCACAGTCTCATGGGGCCGGACACTCAGGGTCAGGGGAAAATCCAATATATATCTGGTGATATCTCGGGTGCTATTACAGATAGCGCAATAAATCAAAGTGCATTGTCTGTAGGAGGTCCAGGCGAATGAATCTGTGCAGCGGGAAGGACCTCGGACCACCAGGGGCCGAGAAAATCACCGTTTCATGGAGCCGGACACTCAGGGTCAGGGAAAAGTCCAATATATATCTGGTGATATCTCGGGTGCTATTACAGATAGCGCAATAAATCAAAGTGCATTGTCTGTAGGAGGCCCAGGCGAATGAATCTGTGCAGCGGGAACGTCCTCGGACCACCAGGGGCCGAGAAAACCACCGTCGCATGGGTCCGGACACTCAGGGTCAGGGGAAAATCCAATATATATCTGGTGATATCTCGGGTGCTATTACAGATAGCGCTATAAACCAAAGTGCATTGTCTGTAGGAGGCCCAGGCGCATGAATCTGGCCAGCGGGAACGACCTCGGACCACCAGGGGCCGAGAAAACCACCGTCTCATGGGTCCGGACACTCAGGGTCAGGGGAAAATCCAATATATATCTGGTGATATCTCGGGTGCTATTACAGATAGCGCAATAAATCAAAGTGCATTGTCTATAGGAGGCCCTGCCGCATGAATCTGTGCAGCGGGAACGACCTCGGTCCACCAGGGGCCGGGAAAACCACAGTCTCATGGGGCCGGACACTCAGGGTCAGGGGAAAATTCAATATATATCTGGTGATATCTCGAGTGCTATTAGAGATAGCGCAATAAATCAAAGTGCATTGTCTGTAGGAGGCCCTGGCGCATGAATCTGGGCAGCGGGAACGACGTCGGACCACCAGGGGACGAGAAAATCACCGTCTCATGGAGCCGGACACTCAGGGTCAGGGAAAAATCCAATATATATCTGGTGATATCTCGGGTGCTATTACAGATAGCGCAATAAATCAAAGTGCATTGTCTGTAGGAGGCCCTGGCGCATGAATCTGGGCAGCGGGAACGACGTCGGACCACCAGGGGACGAGAAAATCACCGTCTCATGGAGCCGGACACTCAGGGTCAGGGAAAAATCCAATATATATCTGGTGATATCTCGGGTGCTATTACAGATAGCGCAATAAATCAAAGTGCACTGTCTGTGGGAGGCCCAGGCGAATGAATCTGGCCAGCAGGAACGACCTCCGACCACCAGGGGCCGAGAAAACCACCGTCTCATGGGGCCGGACACTCAGGGTCAGGGGAAAATACAATATATATCTGGTGATATCTCGGGTGCTATTACAGATAGCCCAATAAATCAAAGTGCATTGTCTGTAGGAGGCCCTGCCGCATGAATCTGTGCAGCGGGAACGACCTCGGACCACCAGAGGCCGGGAAAACCACAGTCTCATGGGGCCGGACACTCAGGGTCAGGGGAAAATTCAATATATATCTGGTGATATCTCGGGTGCTATTAGAGATAGCGCAATAAATCAAAGTGCATTGTCTGTAGGAGGCACTGGCGAATGAATCTGTGCCGCAGGAACGACCTCGGACAACCAGTGGCCGAGAAAATTACAGATATTCGGAATCCGTCACACAAGGTCATGTAAAAATCCAGCATATATCTGGTGATATCTCGGGTGCTATTACAGATAGCGCAATAAACCAAAGTGCATTGTCTGTAGGAGGCCCTTGCGCATGAATCTGGGCAGCGGGAACGACGTCGGACCACCAGGGGACGAGAAAATCACCGTCTCATGGAGCCGGACACTCAGGGTCAGGGAAAAATCCAATATATATCTGGTGATATCTCGGGTGCTATTACAGATAGCGCAATAAATCAAAGTGCATTGTCTATAGGAGGCCCAGGCGAATGAATCTGTGCAGCGGGAACGACCTCGGACCACCAGAGGCCGAGAAAACCACCGTCTCATGGGTCCGGACACTCAAGGTCAGGGGAAAATCCAATATATATCTGGTGATATCTCGGGTGCTATTAGAGATAGCGCAATAAACCAAAGTGCATTGTCTGTAGGAGGCCCTTGCGAATGAATCTGTGCCGCAGGAACGACCTCGGACCACCAGGGGCCGAGAAAATCACCGTCTCATGGAGCCGGACACTCAGGGTCAGGGAGAAATCCAATATATATCTGGTGATATCTCGGGTGCTATTACAGATAGCGCAATAAATCAAAGTGCATTGTCTGTAGGAGGCCCAGGCGAATGAATCTGTGCAGCGGGAACGACCTCGGACCACCAGGGGCCGAGAAAACCACCGTCCCATGGGGCCGGACAGTCAGGGTCAGGGAAAAATCCAATATATATCTGGTGATATCTCGGGTGCTATTACAGATAGCGCAATAAATCACAGTCCATTGTCTGTAGGAGGCCCTGGGGCATGAATCTGGCCAGCGGGAACGACCCCGGACCACCAGGGGCCGAGAAAACCACCGTCTCAGGGGGCCGGACACTCAGGGTCAGGGGAAAAGCCAATATATATCTGGTGATATCTCGGGTGCTATTAGAGATAGCGCAATAAACCAAAGTGAATTATTTGCAGGAGGCCCTGACGCATGAATCTGGGCAGCGGGAACGACCTCGGACCACCAGGGGCCGAGAAAACCACAGTCACATGGGGCCGGACACTCAGGGTCAGGCGAAAATCCAATATATATCTTGTGATATCTCGGGTGCTATTAGAGATAGCGCAATAAACCAAAGTGAATTATCTGCAGGAGGCCCTGGCGCATGAATCTGTGCAGCGGGAAGGACCTCGGATCACCAGGGGCCGAGAAAACCACCGTCTCATGGGGCCGGACACTCAGGGACAGGGAAAAATCCAATATATATCTGGTGATATCTTGGGTGCTATTACAGGTAGCGCAATAAATCAAAGTGCATTGTCTGTAGGAGGCCCTGGCGCAGGAACCTGTGCAGCGGGAACGACCTCGCACCACCAGGGGCCGAGGAAACCACCGTCTCATGGGGCCGGACACTCAGGGTCAGGGAAAAATCCAATATATATCTGGTGATATCTCGGGTGCTATTACAGATAGCGCAAACAATCACAGTCCATTGTCTGTAGGAGGCCCTGGCGCATGAATCTGGGCAGCGGGAACGACGTCGGACCACCAGGGGACGAGAAAATCACCGTCTCATGGAGCCGGACACTCAGGGTCAGGGAAAAATCCAATATATATCTGGTGATATCTCGGGTGCTATTACAGATAGCGCAATAAATCAAAGTGCACTGTCTGTGGGAGGCCCAGGCGAATGAATCTGGCCAGCAGGAACGACCTCCGACCACCAGGGGCCGAGAAAACCACCGTCTCATGGGGCCGGACACTCAGGGTCAGGGGAAAATACAATATATATCTGGTGATATCTCGGGTGCTATTACAGATAGCCCAATAAATCAAAGTGCATTGTCTGTAGGAGGCCCTGCCGCATGAATCTGTGCAGCGGGAACGACCTCGGACCACCAGAGGCCGGGAAAACCACAGTCTCATGGGGCCGGACACTCAGGGTCAGGGGAAAATTCAATATATATCTGGTGATATCTCGGGTGCTATTAGAGATAGCGCAATAAATCAAAGTGCATTGTCTGTAGGAGGCACTGGCGAATGAATCTGTGCCGCAGGAACGACCTCGGACAACCAGTGGCCGAGAAAATTACAGATATTCGGAATCCGTCACACAAGGTCATGTAAAAATCCAGCATATATCTGGTGATATCTCGGGTGCTATTACAGATAGCGCAATAAACCAAAGTGAATTATTTGCAGGAGGCCCTGGCGCATGCATCTGTGCCGCGGGAACGACGTCGGACCACCAGGGGCCGAGAAAACCACCGTCTCATGGGGCCGGACACTCAGGGTCAGGAAAAAATACAATATATATCTGGTGATATCTCGGGTGCTATTACAGATAGCGTAATAAATCAAATTGTATTGTCTGTAGGAGGCCCTGACGCATGAATCTGGGCAGCGGGAACGACCTCGGACCACCAGGGGCCGAGAAAACCACAGTCACATGGGGCCGGACACTCAGGGTCAGGCGAAAATCCAATATATATCTTGTGATATCTCGGGTGCTATTAGAGATAGCGCAATAAACCAAAGTGAATTATCTGCAGGAGGCCCTGGCGCATGAATCTGTGCAGCGGGAAGGACCTCGGATCACCAGGGGCCGAGAAAACCACCGTCCCATGGGGCCGGACAGTCAGGGTCAGGGAAAAATCCAATATATATGTGGTGGTATCTCGGGCGCTATTACAGATAGCGCAATAAATCAAAGTGCATTCTCTGTAGGAGGCCCTGGCGCATGAATCTGGCCCGCGGGAACGACCTCGGACCACCAGGGGCCGAGAAAACCACCGTCTCATGGGGCCGGACACTCAGGGTCAGGGGAAAATCCAATATATATCTGGTGATATCTCGGGTGCTATTAGAGATAGCGCAATAAACCAAAGTGAATTATCTGAAGGAGGCCCTGGCGCATGCATCTGTGCAGCGGGAACGACCTCGGACCACAAGGGGCCGAGAAAACCACCGTCTCATGGGGCCGGAAACTCAGGGACAGGGAAAAATCCAATATATATCTGGTGATATCTTGGGTGCTATTACAGGTAGCGCAATAAATCAAAGTGCATTGTCTGTAGGAGGCCCTGGCGCAGGAACCTGTGCAGCGGGAACGACCTCGCACCACCAGGGGCCGAGGAAACCACCGTCTCATGGGGCCGGACACTCAGGGTCATGGAAAAATCCAATATATATCTGTTGATATCTCGGGTGCTATTACAGATAGCGCAAACAATCACAGTCCATCGTCTGTAGGAGGCCCTGGGGCATGAATCTGGCCAGCGGGAACGACCTCGCACCACCAGGGGCCGAGAAAACCACCGTCTCAGTTGGCCGGACACTCAGGGTCAGGGGAAAAGCCAATATATATCTGGTGATATCTCGGGTGCTATTAGAGATAGCGCAATAAACCAAAGTGAATTATTTGCAGGAGGCCCTGGCGCATGCATCTGTGCCGCGGGAACGACGTCGGACCACCAGGGGCCGAGAAAACAACCGTCTCATGGGGCCGGACACTCATGGTCAGGGAAAAATACAATATATATCTGGTGATATCTTGGGTGCTATTACAGATAGCGCAATAAACCAAAGTGAATTATCTGCAGGAGGCCCTGGCGCATGCATCTGTGCAGCGGGAACGACCTCCGACCACCAGGGGCCGAGACAATCACCGTCTCATGGGGCCGGACACTCAGGGTCAGGGAAAAATTCAATATATATCTGGTGATAGCTCGGGGGCTATTAGAGATAGCGCAATAAATCAAAGTGCATTGTCTGTAGGAGGCACTGGCGAATGAATCTGTGCCGCAGGAACGACCTCGGACCACCAGTGGCCGAGAAAATTACAGATATTCGGAATCCGTCAGCCAAGGTCATGTAAAAATCCAGCATATATCTGGTGATATCTCGGGTGCTATTACAGATAGCGCAATAAACCAAAGTGCACTGTCTGTAGGAGGCCCTGGCGCATGAATCTGGGCAGCGGGAACGACCTCGGACCACCAGGGGCCGAGAAAATCACCGTCTCATGGAGCCGGACACTCAGGGTCAGGGAAAAATCCAATATATATCTGGTGATATCTCGGGTGCTATTACAGATAGCGCAATAAATCAAAGTGCATTGTCTGTAGGAGGCCCAGGCGAATGAATCTGTGCAGCGGGAACGACCTCGGACCACCAGAGGCCGAGAAAACCACCGTCTCATGGGTCCGGACACTCAGGGTCAGGGGAAAATCCAATATATATCTGGTGATATCTCGGGTGCTATTACAGATAGCGCAATAAACCAAAGTGCACTGTCTGTAGGAGGCCCTGGCGCATGAATCTGGGCAGCGGGAACGACCTCGGACCACCAGGGGCCGAGAAAATCACCGTCTCATGGGGCCGGACACTCAGGGTCATGGAAAAATCCAATATATATCTGGTGATATCTCGGGTGCTATTACAGATAGCGCGATAAATCACAGTGAATTATCTGCACGAGGCCCTTGCGCATGAATCTGTGCAGCGGGAACGACGTCGGACCACCAGGGGCCGAGAAAACCACCGACACATGAGGCCGGACACCCAAGGTCATGTAAAAATCCAGAATATATCTGGTGATATCTCGGGTGCTATTACAGATAGCGCAATAAATCACAGTCCATTGTCTGTAGGAGGCCCTGGGGCATGAATCTGGCCAGCGGGAACGACCTCGGACAACCAGGGGCCGAGAAAACCACCGTCTCAGGGGGCCGGACACTCAGGGTCAGGGGAAAAGCCAATATATATCTGGTGATATCTCGGGTGCTATTACAGATAGCGCAATAAATCAAAGTGCATTGTCTGTAGGAGGCACTGGCGAATGAATCTGTGCCGCAGGAACGACCTCGGACCACCAGTGGCCGAGAAAATTACAGATATTCGGAATCCGTCACCCAAGGTCATGTGATAATCCAGCATATATCTGGTGATATCTCGGGTGCTATTAGAGATAGCGCAATAACTCAAAGTGCATTGTCTGTAGGAGGCACTGGCGAATGAATCTGTGCAGCTTGAACGACCTCGGACCACCAGGGGCCGAGAAAACCACCGTCTCATGGGGCCGGACACTCAGGTTCGGGGAAAAATCAAATATATATCTGGTGATATCTCGGGTGCTATTAGAGATAGCGCAATAAACCAAAGTGAATTGTCTGCAAAAGGCCCTGGCGCATGCATCTGTGCAGCGGGAACGACCTCGGACCACCAGGGGCCGAGAAAACCACCGTCCCATGGGGCCGGACACCCAAGGTCATGTAAAAATCCAGAATATATCTGGTGATATCTCGGGTGCTATTAGAGATAGCGCAATAAATCAAAGTGCATTGTCCGTATGAGACCCTTGCGCATGAATCTGTGCAGCGGGTACGACCTCGGACCACCAGGGACCGAGAAAACCACCGACTCATGGGGCCGGATACTAAGGGGCAGGGAAAAATCCAATATATATCTGGTGATATCTCGGGTGCTATTAGAGATAGCGCAATAAACCAAAGTGCATTGTCTGTAGGAGGCCCTGGCGCATGAATCTGGGCAGCAGGAACGACCTCGGACCACCAGGGGCCGAGAAGACCACCGTCTCATGGGGCCGGACACTCTGGGTCAGGGGAAAATCCAATATATATCTGGTGATATCTCGGGTGCTAATAGAGATAGCGCAATAAACCATAGTGAATTATCTGCAGGAGGCCCTGGCGCATGCATCTGTACAGCGGGAACGACCTCGGACCACCAGGGGACGAGAAAACCACCGTCTCATGGGGCCGGACACTCAGGGTCAGGGGAAAAGCCAATATATATCTGGTGATATCTCGGGTGCTATTAGAGATAGCGCAATAAACCAAAGTGAATTATCTGCAGGAGGCCCTGGCGCATGAATCTGTGCAGCGGGAAGGACCTCGGATCACCAGGGGCCGAGAAAACCACCGTCTCATGGGGCCGGACACTCAGGGTCAGGGAAAAATCCAATATATATCTGGTGATATCTTGGGTGCTATTACAGATAGCGCAATAATCCAAAGTGAATTATCTGCAGGAGGCCCTGGCGCATGCATCTGTACAGCGGGAACGACCTCGGACCACCAGGGTCCGAGAAAACCACCGTCTCATGGGGCCGGACACTCAGGGTCAGGGGAAAATCCAATATATATCAGGTGATATCTCGGGTGCCATTAGAGATAGCGCATTAAACCAAAGTGAGTTATCTGCAGGAGGCCCTGGCGCATGCATCTGTGCTGCGGGAACAACCTCGGACCACCAGGGGCCGAGAAACCCACCGTCTCATTGGGCCGGACACTCAGGGTCAGGGGAAAAGCCAATATATATCTGGTGATATCTCGGGTGCTATTAGAGATAGCGCAATAAATCAAAGTGCACTGTCTGGAGGAGGCCCTGGCGCATGAATCTGGCCAGCGGGAACGACCTCGGACCACCAGGGGCCGAGAAAACCACCGTCCCATGGGGCCGGACACTCAGAGTCAGGGGAAAATCCAATATATATCTGGTGATATCTCGGGTGCCATTAGAGATAGCGCAATAAACCGAAGTGAGTTATCTGCAGGAGGCCCTGGCGCATGCATCTGTCCAGCGGGATCGACCTCGGACCACCAGGGGCCGAGAAAACCGCAGTCTCACGGGGCCGGACACTCAGGGTCAGGGGAAAATCCAATATATATCTGGTGATATCTCAGGTGCTATTACAGATAGCCCAATAAATCAAAGTGCATTGTCTGTAGCACGCCCTGCCGCATGAATCTGTGCAGCGGGAACGACCTCGGACCGCCAGGGGCCGAGATAACCACCGTCTCATGGGGCCGGACACTCAGGGTCAGGGAAAAATCCAATATATATCTGGTGATATCTCGGGTGCTATTAGAGATAGCGCAATAAATCAAAGTGCACTGTCTGGAGGAGGCCCTGGCGCATGAATCTGGCCAGCGGGAACGACCTCGGACCACCAGGGGCCGAGAAAACCACCGTCCCATGGGGCCGGACACTCAGTGTCAGGGGAAAATCCAATATATATCTGGTGATATCTCGGGTGCTATTAGAGATAGCGCAATAAACCATAGTGAGTTATCTGCAGGAGGCCCTGGCGCATGCAGCTGTGCAGCGGGAAGGACCTCGGATCACCAGGGACCGAGAAAACCACCGCCTCATGGGGCCGGACACTCAGGGTCAGGGAAAAATCCAATATATATCTGGTGATATCTTGGGTGCTATTACAGATAGCGCAATAAACCAAAGTGAATTATCTGCCGGAGGCCCTGGCGCATGCATCTGTGCAGCGGGAACGACCTCAGACCACCAGGGGCCGAGAAAACCACCGTCTCATGGGGCCGGACACTCAGGGTCAGAGGAAAATCCAATATATATCTGGTGATATCTCGGGTGCTATTACAGATAGCCCAATAAATCAAAGTGCATTGTCTGTAGCACGCCCTGCCGCATGAATCTGTGCAGCGGAAACGACCACAGACCACCAGGGGCCGAGAAAACCACCGTCTCATGGGGCCGGACACTCAGGGTCAGGGGAAAATCCAATATATATCAGGTGATATCTCGGGTGCCATTAGAGATAGCGCAATAAACCAAAGCGAGTTATCTGGAGGAGGCCCTGGCGCATGAATCTGTGCCGCGGGAACGACCTGGGACCACCAGGGGCCGAGAAAACCGCAGTCTCACGGGGCCGGACACTCAGGGTCAGGGGAAAATCCAATATATATCTGGTGATATCTCGGGTGCTATTAGAGATAGCGCAATAAATCAAAGTGCATTGTCTGTAGGAGGCCCTGGGGCATGAATCTGGGCAGCGGGAACGACCTCGGACCACCAGGGGCCGAGAAAACCACCGTCTCAGGGGGCCGGACACTCAGGGTCAGGGGAAAAGCCAATATATATCTGGTGATATCTCGGGTGCTATTAGAGATAGCGCAATAAATCCAAGTGCATTGTCTGCGGGAGGCCCTGGGGCATGAATCTGTGCTGCGGCAAAGACCTCGGTCCACCATTGGCCGAGAAAACCGCAGTCTCATGGGGCCGGACACTCAGGGTCATGGAAAAATCCAATATATATCTGGTGATATCTCGGGTGCTATTACAGATAGCGCAATAAATCAAAGTGCATTGTCTGTAGGAGGCCCAGGCGCATGAATCTGTGCAGCGGGAACGACCTCGCACCACCAGGGGCCGAGGAAACCACCGTCTCATGGGGCCGGACACTCAGGGTCATGGAAAAATCCAATATATATATCTGGTGATATCTCGGGTGCTATTACAGATATCGCAATAAATCAAAGTCCATTGTCTGTAGGAGGCCCTGGCGCATGAATCTGTGCAGCGGGAACGACCTCGGACCACCAGGGGCCGAGAAAACCGCAGTCTCACGGCAACGGACACTCAGGGTCAGGGGAAAATCCAATATATATCTGGTGATATCTCGGGTGCTATTAGAGATAGCGCAATAAATCAAAGTGCATTATCTGTAGGAGGCCCTGGCGCATGAATCTGTGCAGCAGGATCGACCTCGGACCACCAGGGGCCGAGAAAACCACCGACACATGGGGCCGGACACTCAGGGTGAGGGAAAAATCCAATATATATCTGGTGATGTCTCGGGTGTTCTTACAGATAGCGCAATAAATCAAAGTGCATTGTCCGTATGAGACCCTTGCGCATGAATCTGTGCAGCGGGTACGACCTCGGACCACCAGGGACCGAGAAAACCACCGACTCATGGGGCCGGATACTAAGGGGCAGGGAAAAATCCATTATATATCTGGTGATATCTCGGGTGCTATTAGAGATAGCGCAATAAATCAAAGTGCATTGCCTGTAAGAGGCACTGGCGAATGAATCTGTGCAGCAGGAACGACCTCGGACCACCACGGGCCGAGAAAATTACAGATATTCGGAATCCGTCACCCAAGGTCATGTGATAATCCAGCATATATCTGGTGATATCTCGGGTGCTATTAGAGATAGCGCAATAACTCAAAGTGCATTGTCTGTAGGAGGCACTGGCGAATGAATCTGTGCAGCGGGAACGACGTCGGACCACCAGGGGCCGAGAAAATCACCGACACATGAGGCCGGACACCCAAGGTCATGTAAAAATCCAGAATATATCTGGTGATATCTCGGGTGCTATTATAGATAGCGCAATAAATCAAAGTGCATTGTCTGCAGGAGGCCCTGTCGCATGAATTTGTGCAGCGGGATCTACCTCGGACCACCAGGGACCCAGAAAATCACCGACACATGGGGCCGGACTGTCAAGGTCAGGGTAAAATCCAATATATATCTGGTGATATCTTGGTTGCTATTACAGATAGCGCAATAAACCAAAGTGAATTATCTGTAGGAGTCCCTGGCGCATGAATCTGTGCAGCGGGCACGACCTCGGACCACCAGGGGCCGAGAAAACCACCGACTCATGGGGCCGGATACTAAGGGGCAGGGAAAAATCCAATACATATCTGGTGATATTTCGGGTGCTATTACAGATAGCGCAATAAACCAAAGTGCATTGTCTGTAGGAGGCCCTGGCGCATGAATCTGGGCAGCAGGAACGACCTCGGACCACCAGGGACCGAGAAGACCACCGTCTCATGGGGCCGGACACTCTGGGTCAGGGGAAAATCCAATATATATCTGGTGATATCTCGGGTGCTAATAGAGATAGCGCAATAAACCATAGTGAATTATCTGCAGGAGGCCCTGGCGCATGCATCTGTACAGCGGGAACGACCTCGGACCACCAGGGGACGAGAAAACCACCGTCTCATGGGGCCGGACACTCAGGGTCAGGGGAAAAGCCAATATATATCTGGTGATATCTCGGGTGCTATTAGAGATAGCGCAATAAACCAAAGTGAATTATCTGCAGGAGGCCCTGGCGCATGAATCTGTGCAGCGGGAAGGACCTCGGATCACCAGGGGCCGAGAAAACCACCGTCTCATGGGGCCGGACACTCAGGGTCGGGGAAAAATCCAATATATATCTGGTGATATCTCGGATGCTATTAGAGATAGCGCAATAAACCAAAGTGAATTATCTGCAGGAGGCCCTGGCGCATGAATCTGTGCAGCGGGAACGACGTCGGACCACCAGGGTCCGAGAAAACCACCGTCTCATGGGGCCGGACACTCAGGGTCAGGGGAAAATCCAATATATATCAGGTGATATCTCGGGTGCCATTAGAGATAGCGCATTAAACCAAAGTGAGTTATCTGCAGGAGGCCCTGGCGCATGCATCTGTGCTGCGGGAACAACCTCGGACCACCAGGGGCCGAGAAACCCACCGTCTCATTGGGCCGGACACTCAGGGTCAGGGGAAAAGCCAATATATATCTGGTGATATCTCGGGTGCTATTAGAGATAGCGCAATAAATCAAAGTGCACTGTCTGGAGGAGGCCCTGGCGCATGAATCTGGCCAGCGGGAACGACCTCGGACCACCAGGGGCCGAGAAAACCACCGTCCCATGGGGCCGGACACTCAGTGTCAGGGGAAAATCCAATATATATCTGGTGATATCTCGGGTGCCATTAGAGATAGCGCAATAAACCGAAGTGAGTTATCTGCAGGAGGCCCTGGCGCATGCATCTGTGCAGCGGGATCGACCTCGGACCACCAGGGGCCGAGAAAACCGCAGTCTCACGGGGCTGGACACTCAGGGTCAGGGGAAAATCCAATATATATCTGGTGATATCTCAGGTGCTATTACAGATAGCCCAATAAATCAAAGTGCATTGTCTGTAGCACGCCCTGCCGCATGAATCTGTGCAGCGGGAACGACCTCGGACCGCCAGGGGCCGAGATAACCACCGTCTCATGGGGCCGGACACTCAGGGTCAGGGAAAAATCCAATATATATCTGGTGATATCTCGGGTGCTATTAGAGATAGCGCAATAAATCAAAGTGCACTGTCTGGAGGAGGCCCTGGCGCATGAATCTGGCCAGCGGGAACGACCTCGGACCACCAGGGGCCGAGAAAACCACCGTCCCATGGGGCCGGACACTCAGTGTCAGGGGAAAATCCAATATATATCTGGTGATATCTCGGGTGCTATTAGAGATAGCGCAATAAACCATAGTGAGTTATCTGCAGGAGGCCCTGGCGCATGCAGCTGTGCAGCGGGAACAACCTCGGACCACCAGGGGCCGAGAAACCCACCGTCTCATTGGGCCGGACACTCAGGGTCAGGGAAAAATCCAATATATATCTGGTGATATCTCGGGTGCTATTACAGATAGCGCAATAAACCAAAGTGAATTATCTGGAGGAGGCCCTGGCGCATGAATCTGTGCAGCTTGAACGACCTCGGACCACCAGGGGCCGAGAAAACCACCGTCTCATGGGGCCGGACACTCAGGGTCATGGAAAAATCAAATATATATCTGTTGATATCTCGGGTGGTATTACAGATAGCGCAATCAATCAAAGTCCATTGTCTGTAGGAGGCCCTGGCGCATGAATCTGTGCAGCGGGAACGACCTCGGACCACCAGGGGCCGAGAAAACCGCAGTCTCACGGGGCCGCACACTCAGGGTCAGGGAAAAATCCAATATATATCTGGTGATATCTTGGGTGCTATTACAGATAGCGCAATAAACCAAAGTGAATTATCTGCCGGAGGCCCTGGCGCATGCATCTGTGCAGCGGGAACGACCTCAGACCACCAGGGGCCGAGAAAACCACCGTCTCATGGGGCCGGACACTCAGGGTCAGAGGAAAATCCAATATATATCTGGTGATATCTCGGGTGCTATTACAGATAGCCCAATAAATCAAAGTGCATTGTCTGTAGCACGCCCTGCCGCATGAATCTGTGCAGCGGAAACGACCACAGACCACCAGGGGCCGAGAAAACCACCGTCTCATGGGGCCGGACACTCAGGGTCAGGGGAAAATCCAATATATATCAGGTGATATCTCGGGTGCCATTAGAGATAGCGCAATAAACCAAAGCGAGTTATCTGCAGGAGGCCCTGGCGCATGCATCTGTGCTGCGGGAACATCCTCGGACCACCAGGGGCCGAGAAACCCACCGTCTCATTGGGCCGGACACTCAGGGTCAGGGAAAAATCCAATAAATATCTGGTGAAATCTCGGGTGCTATTACAGATAATGCAATAAACCAAAGTGAATTATCTGGAGGAGGCCCTGGCGCATGAATCTGTGCAGCGGGAACGACCTGGGACCACCAGGGGCCGAGAAAACCGCAGTCTCACGGGGCCGGACACTCAGGGTCAGGGGAAAATCCAATATATATCTGGTGATATCTCGGGTGCTATTAGAGATAGCGCAATAAATCAAAGTGCATTGTCTGTAGGAGGCCCTGGGGCATGAATCTGGGCAGCGGGAACGACCTCGGACCACCAGGGGCCGAGAAAACCACCGTCTCAGGGGGCCGGACACTCAGGGTCAGGGGAAAAGCCAATATATATCTGGTGATATCTCGGGTGCTATTAGAGATAGCGCAATAAACCAAAGTGAATTACCTGCAGGAGGCCCTGGCGCATGCATCTGTGCAGCGGGAACGACGTCGGACCACCAGGGGCCGAGAAAATAACCGTCTCATGGGGCCGGACACTGAGGGTCAGGGGAAAATCCAATATATATCTGGTGATATCTCGGGTGCTATTAGAGATAGCGCAATAAACGAAAGTGAATTATCTGCAGGAGGCCCTGGCGCATGAATCTGTACAGCAGGAACGTCCTCGGACCACCAGGGGCCGAGAAAACCACCGTCTCATGGGGCCGGACATTCAGGTTCAGGGAAAAATCCAATATATATCTGGTGATATCTCAGGTGCTATTACAGATAGCGCAATAAATCAAAGTGCATTGTCTGTAGGAGGCCCTGGGGCATGAATCTGGCCAGTGGGAACGACCTCGGACCACCAGGGGCCGAGAAAACCACCGTCTCAGGGGGCCGGACACTCAGGGTCAGGGGAAAAGCCAAAATATATCTGGTGATATCTCGGGTGCTATTAGAGATAGCGCAATAAACCAATGTGAATTATCTGCAGGAGGCCCTGGCGCATGAATCTGTGCAGCGGGAAGGACCTCGGATCACCAGGGGCCGAGAAAACCACCGTCTCATGGGGCCGGACACTCAGGGTCAGGGAAAAATCCAATATATATATGGTCATATCTCGGGTGCTATTAGAGATAGCGCAATAAACCAAAGTGAATTGTCTGCAAGAGGCCCTGGCGCATGCATCTGTGCAGCGGGAACGACCTCGGACCACCAGGGGCCGAGAAAACCACCGTCCCATGGGGCCGGACACTCAGGGTCGGTGAAAAATCCAGTATATATCTGATGATATCTCGGGTGCTATTAGAGATAGCGCAATAAACCAAAGTGAATTGTCTGCAAGAGGCCCTGGCGCATGCATCTGTGCAGCGGGAACGACCTCGGACCACGAGGGGCAGAGAAAACCACCGTCTCATGGGGCCGGACGCTCAGGGTCGGGGAAAAATCCAATATATATCTGGTGATATCTCGGGTGCTATTAGAGATAGCGCAATAAACCAAAGTGAATTATCTGTAGGAGGCCCTGGCGCATGAATCTGTGCAGCAGGAACGACCTCGGTCCACCAGGAGCCGAGAAAACCACCGTTTCATGGGGCCGGACTGTCAGGGTCAGGAAAAAATCCATTATATATCTGGTGATATCTCGGGTGCTATTACAGATAGCGCGATAAATCACAGTGAATTATCTGCACGAGGCCCTTGCGCATGAATCTGTGCAGCGGGAACGACGTCGGACCACCAGGGGCCGAGAAAACCACCGACACATGAGGCCGGACACCCAAGGTCATGTAAAAATCCAGAATATATCTGGTGATATCTCGGGTGCTATTATAGATAGCGCAATAAATCAAAGTGCATTGTCTGCAGGAGGCCCTGTCGCATGAATTTGTGCAGCGGGATCTACCTCGGACCACGAGGGACCCAGAAAATCACCGACACATGGGGCCGGACTGTCAAGGTCAGGGTAAAATCCAATATATATCTGGCGATATCTTGGTTGCTATTACAGATAGCGCAATAAACCAAAGTGAATTATCTGTAGGAGTCCCTGGCGCATGAATCTGTGCAGCGGGCACGACCTCGGACCACCAGGGGCCGAGAAAACCACCGACTCATGGGGCCGGATACTAAGGGGCAGGGAAAAATCCAATACATATCTGGTGATATTTCGGGTGCTATTACAGATAGCGCAATAAATCAAAGTGCATTGTCTGTAGGAGGCCCTGGCGCATGAATCTGTGCAGCGGGATCGACCTCGGACCACCAGGGGCCGAGAAAATCACCGTCTCATGGGGCCGGACACTCAGGGTCAGGGAAAAATCCAATATATATCTGGTGATATCTCGGGTGCTATTACAGATAGCGCAATAAATAAAAGTGCATTGTCTGTAGGAGACCCTGTCGCATGAATCTGTGCAGCGGGATCGACCTCGGACCACCAGGGGCCGAGAAAACTACCGTCTCATGGTGCCGGACACTCATTGTCAGGGGAAAATCCAATATATATATGGTCATATCTCGGGTGCTATTAGAGATAGCGCAATAAACCAAAGTGAATTGTCTGCAAGAGGCCCTGGCGCATGCATCTGTGCAGCGGGAACGACCTCGGACCACCAGGGGCCGAGAAAACCACCGTCCCATGGGGCCGGACACTCAGGGTCGGTGAAAAATCCAGTATATATCTGATGATATCTCGGGTGCTATTAGAGATAGCGCAATAAACCAAAGTGAATTGTCTGCAAGAGGCCCTGGCGCATGCATCTGTGCAGCGGGAACGACCTCGGACCACGAGGGGCAGAGAAAACCACCGTCTCATGGGGCCGGACGCTCAGGGTCGGGGAAAAATCCAATATATATCTGGTGATATCTCGGGTGCTATTAGAGATAGCGCAATAAACCAAAGTGAATTATCTGTAGGAGGCCCTGGCGCATGAATCTGTGCAGCAGGAACGACCTCGGTCCACCAGGAGCCGAGAAAACCACCGTTTCATGGGGCCGGACTGTCAGGGTCAGGAAAAAATCCATTATATATCTGGTGATATCTCGGGTGCTATTACAGATAGCGCGATAAATCACAGTGAATTATCTGCACGAGGCCCTTGCGCATGAATCTGTGCAGCGGGAACGACGTCGGACCACCAGGGGCCGAGAAAACCACCGACACATGAGGCCGGACACCCAAGGTCATGTAAAAATCCAGAATATATCTGGTGATATCTCGGGTGCTATTATAGATAGCGCAATAAATCAAAGTGTATTGTCTGCAGGAGGCCCTGTCGCATGAATTTGTGCAGCGGGATCTACCTCGGACCACCAGGGACCCAGAAAATCACCGACACATGGGGCCGGACTGTCAAGGTCAGGGTAAAATCCAATATATATCTGGTGATATCTTGGTTGCTATTACAGATAGCGCAATAAACCAAAGTGAATTATCTGTAGGAGTCCCTGGCGCATGAATCTGTACAGCGGGCACGACCTCGGACCACCAGGGGCCGAGAAAACCACCGACTCATGGGGCCGGATACTAAGGGGCAGGGAAAAATCCAATACATATCTGGTGATATTTCGGGTGCTATTACAGATAGCGCAATAAATCAAAGTGCATTGTCTGTAGGAGGCTCTGGCGCATGAATCTGTGCAGCGGGATCGACCTCGGACCACCAGGGGCCGAGAAAATCACCGTCTCATGGGGCTGGACACTCAGGGTCAGGGAAAAATCCAATATATATCTGGTGATATCTCGGGTGCTATTAAAGATAGCGCAATAAATCAAAGTGCATTGTCTGCAGGAGGCCCTGGCGCATCAATCTGTGCAGCGGGATCGACCTCGGACCACCAGGGGGCGAGAAAATCACCGTCTCATGGGGCCGGACTGTTAGGGTCAAGGAAAAATCCAATATATATCTGGTGATATCTCGGGTGCTATTAGAGATAGCACAATAAAGCAAAGTGAATTATCTATAGGAGGCCCTGGCGCATGAATCTGTGCAGCGGGAACGACTTCGGACCACCAGGGGCCGAGAAAACTACCGTCTCCTGGGGTCGGACACTCAGGGTCAGGGGAAAATCCAATATATATCTGGTGATATCTCGGGTGCTATTACAGATAGCGCAATAAATCAAAGTGCATTGTCTGTAGGAGGCCCTGGAGCGTGAATCTGTGCAGCGGGATCGACCTAGGACCACCAGGGGCCGGGAAAACAACCGTCTCATGGGGTCGGACACTCAGGTTCGGCGAAAAATCCCATATACATCTGGTGATATCTCGGGTGCTATTACAGATAGCTCAATAAATCAAAGTGCATTGTCTGCAGGAGGCCCTGGCGCATGAATCTGTGCAGCGGGATCGACCTCGGACCACCAGGCTCCGAGAAAATCACCGTCTCATGGGCTCGGACTGTCAGGGTCAGGGAAAAATCCAATATATATCTGGTGATATCTCGGGTCCTATTAGAGATAGCGCAATAAATCAAAGTGCATTGTCTGCAGGAGGCCCTGGCGCATGAATCTGTGCAGCGGGAACGCCCTCGGACCACCAGGGGCCGAGAAAACTACCGTCTCATGGGGTCTGACACTCAGGGTCAGGGAAAAATCCAATATATATCTGGTGATATTTCGGGTGCTATTACAGATAGCGCAATAAATCAAAGTGCATTGTCTGTAGGAGGCCCTGGCGCATGAATCTGTGCAGCGGGAACGCCCTCGGACCACCAGGGGCCGAGAAAACTACCGTCTCATGGGGCCGGACACTGAGGGTCAGGGGAAAATCCAATATATATCTGGTGATATCTCGGGTGCTATTAGGGATAGAGAAATAAATCAAAGTGCATTGTCTGCAGGAGGCCCTGGCGCATGAATCTGTGCAGCGGGAACGACCTCGGACCACCAGGGGCCGAGAAAACCACAGTCTCATGGGGTCGGACTCTCAGGGTCAGGGAAAAATCCAATATAAATCTGGTGATATCTCGGGTGCTATTACAGATAGCGCAATAAATCAAAGTGCATTGTCTGTAGGAGGCCCTGGCGCATGAATCTGTGCAGCGGGATCGACCTCGGACCACCAGGCGCCGAGAAAATTACCGTCTCATGGGGCCGGACACTCAGGGTCAGGGGAAAATCCAATATATATCTGGTGATATCTCGGGTGCTATTACAGATAGCGCAATAAATCAAAGTGCATTGTCTGTAGGAGGCCCTGGAGCGTGAATCTGTGCAGCGGGATCGACCTAGGACCACCAGGGGCCGAGAAAACCACCGTGTCATGGAGTCGGACACTCAGGGTCGGGGAAAAATCCCATATACATCTGGTGATATCTCGGGTGCTATTACAGATAGCGCAATAAATCAAAGTGCATTGTCTGTAGGAGGCCCTGGCGCATGAATCTGTGCAGCCGGATCGACCTCGGACCACCAGGGGCCGAGAAAATCACCGTCTCATGGGCTCGGACTGTCAGGGTCAGGGAAAAATCCAATATATATCTGGTGATATCTCGGGTCCTATTAGAGATAGCGCAATAAATCAAAGTGCATTGTCTGCAGGAGGCCCTGGCGCATGAATGTGTGCAGCGGGAACGCCCTCGGACCACCAGGGGCCGAGAAAACTACCGTCTCATGGGGTCTGACACTCAGGGTCAGGGAAAAATCCAATATATATCTGGTGATATTTCGGGTGCTATTACAGATAGCGCAATAAATCAAAGTGCATTGTCTGTAGGAGGCCCTGGCGCATGAATCTGTGCAGCGGGAACGCCCTCGGACCACCAGGGGCCGAGAAAACTACCGTCTCATGGGGCCGGACACTGAGGGTCAGGGGAAAATCCAATATATATCTGGTGATATCTCGGGTGCTATTAGGGATAGAGAAATAAATCAAAGTGCATTGTCTGCAGGAGGCCCTGGCGCATGAATCTGTGCAGCGGGAACGACCTCGGACCACCAGGGGCCGAGAAAACCACAGTCTCATGGGGTCGGACTCTCAGGGTCAGGGAAAAATCCAATATAAATCTGGTGATATCTCGGGTGCTATTACAGATAGCGCAATAAATCAAAGTGCATTGTCTGTAGGAGGCCCTGGCGCATGAATCTGTGCAGCGGGATCGACCTCGGACCACCAGGGGCCGAGAAAATTACCGTCTCATGGGGCCGGACACTCAGGGTCAGGGGAAAATCCAATATATATCTGGTGATATCTCGGGTGCTATTACAGATAGCGCAATAAATCTAAGTGCATTGTCTGTAGGAGGCCCTGGAGCGTGAATCTGTGCAGCGGGATCGACCTAGGACCACCAGGGGCCGAGAAAACCACCGTGTCATGGGGTCGGACACTCAGGGTCGGGGAAAAATCCCATATACATCTGGTGATATCTCGGGTGCTATTACAGATAGCGCAATAAATCAAAGTGCATTGTCTGTAGGAGGCCCTGGCGCATGAATCTGTGCAGCCGGATCGACCTCGGACCACCAGGGGCCGAGAAAACCACCGTCTCATGTGGTCGGACACTCAGGGTCAGGGAAAAATCCAATATATATCTGGTGATATCTCGGGTGCTATTAGGGATAGAGAAATAAATCACAGTGCATTGTCTGCAGGAGGCCCTGGCGCATGAATCTGTGCAGCGGGAACGACCTCGGACCACCAGGGGCCGAGAAAACCACCGTCTCGTGGGGCCGGACACTCAGGGTCAGGGAACATGCAGTATACATCTGGTGATATCTCGGGTGCTATTACAGATAGCGCAATAAATCAAAGTGCATTGTCTGTAGGAGGCCCTGGCGCATGAATCTGGCCAGCGGGAACGACCTCGGACCACCAGGGGCCGAGAAAACCACAGTCTCATGGGGACGGACACTCAGGGTCAGGGAAAAATCCAATATAAATCTGGTGACATCTCGGGTACTATAACAGATAGCGCAATAAATCAAAGTGCATTGTCTGTAGGAGGCACTGGCGCATGAATCTGTGCAGCGGGATCGACCTCGGACCACCAGGGGCCGAGAAAATCACCGTCTCATGGGGCCGGACACTCAGGGTCAGGGAAAAATCCAATATATATCTGGTAATATCTCGGGTGCTATTAGAGATAGCGCAATAAATCAAAGTGCATTGTCTGAAGGAGTCCCTGGCGCATGAATCTGTGCAGCGGGATCGACCTCGGACCACCAGGGGCCGAGAAAATCACCGTCTCATGGGGCCGGACTGTCAGGGTCAGGGAAAAATCCTATATATATCTGGTGATATCTCGGGTGCTATTACAGATAGCGCAAAAAATCAAAGTGAATTATCTGCAGGGGGCCCTGGCGCATGAATCTGCGCAGCGGGAACGACCTCGGACCAGCAGGGGCCGAGAAAACCACCGTCTCATGGTGTCGGAGACTCAGGGTCATGGAAAAATCCAAAATATATCTGGTGATATCTCGGGTGCTATTAGAGATAGCGCAATAAACCAAAGTGAATTATCTGTAGGAGGCCCTGGCGCATGAATCTGTGCAGCAGGAACGACCTCGGACCACCAGGGGCCGAGAAAACCACCGTCTCATGGGGCCGGACACTCAGGGTCGGGGAAAAATCCAATATATATCTGGTGATATCTCGGGTGCTATTAGAGGTAGCGCGATAAATCCAAGTGCATTGTCTGCGGGAGGCCCTGGCGCATGAATCTGTGCTGCGGCAACGACCTCGGTCCACCAGTAGCCGAGAAAACCACCGTTTCATGGGGCCGGAATGTCAGGGTCAGGGAAAAATCCATTATATATCTGGTGATATCTCGGGTGCTATTACAGATGGCGCAATAAAGCAATGTGCACTGTCTGTAGGAGGCCCTGGCGCATCAATCTGTGCAGCGGGATCGACCTCGGACCACCAGGGGCCGAGAAAATCACCGTCTCATGGGGCCGGACTGTCAGGGTCAGGGAAAAATCCGATATATATCTGGTGATATCTCGGGTGCTATTACAGATAGCGCAAAAAATCAAAGTGAATTATCTGCAGGGGGCGCCGGCGCATGAATCTGTGCACCGGGATCGACCTCGGACCACCAGGGGCCGAGAAAACCACCGTCTCATGGGGCCGGACACTCATTGTCAGGGGAAAATCCAATATATATATGGTGATATCTCGGGTGCTATTACAGATACCACAATAAATCAAAGTGCATTGTCTGTAGGAGGCCCTGGCGCATGAATCTGTGCAGCGGGATCGACCTCGGACCACCAGGGTCCAAGAAAATCACCGTCACATGGGGTCGGACTGTCAGGGTCAGGGAATAATCCAATATATATCTGGTGATATCTCGGGTGCTATTAGAGATAGCGCAATAAATCAAAGTGCATTGTCTGTAGGAGGCACTGGCGAATGAATCTGTGCAGCAGGAACTACCTCGGACCACCAGGGGCCGAGAAAACCACCGTCTCATGGTGTCGGAGACTCAGGGTCATGGAAAAATCCAAAATATATCTGGTGATATCTCGGGTGCTATTACAGATAGCGCAATAAAGCAATGTGCACTGTCTGTAGGAGGCCCTGGCGCATCAATCTGTGCAGCGGGATCGACCTCGGACCACCAGGGGCCGAGAAAATCACCGTCTCATGGGGCCGGACTGTCAGGGTCAGGGAAAAATCCGATATATATCTGGTGATATCTCGGGTGCTATTACAGATAGCGCAAAAAATCAAAGTGCATTGTCTGTAGGAAGCCCTGGAGCGTGAATCTGTGCAGCGGGATCGACCTAGGACCACCAGGGGCCGAGAAAACCACCGTCTCATGGGGTCGGACACTCAGGGTCGGGGAAAAATCCCATATACATGTGGTGATATCTCGGGTGCTATTACAGATAGCGCAATAAATCAAAGTGCATTGTCTGTAGGAGGCCCTGGCGCATGAATCTGTGCAGCGGGATCGACTTCGGACCCCAGGGGCCGAGAAAACCACCGTCTCATGGGGTCGGACACTCAGGGTCAGGGAAAAATCCAATTTATATCTGGTGATATCTCGGGTGCTATTAGGGATAGCGAAATAAACCAATGTGCATTGTCTGCAGGAGGCCCTGGCGCATGAATCTGTGCAGCGGGATCGACCTCGGACCACCATGGGCCGAGAAAATCACCGTCTCATGGGGCCGGACTGTCAGGGTCAGGGAAAAATCCGATATATATCTGGTGATATCTCGGGTGCTATTAGAGATAGCGCAATAAATCAAAGTGAATTATCTGCATGGGGCCCTGGCGCATGAATCTGTGGAGCGGGATGTACCTGAGACCACGAGGGACCGAGAAAACCATCGACACATGGGGCCGGACTGTCAGGTTCAGGGAAAAATCCAATATATATCTGGTGATATCTCGGGTGCTATTAGAGATAGCGCAATAAATCGAAGTGCATTGTCTGTAGGAGGCACTGGCGAATGAATCTGTGCAGCAGGAACTACCTCGGACCACCAGGGGTCGAGAAAATTACAGATATTCGGAATACGTCACCCAAGGTCATGTAAAAATCCAGCATATATCTTTTGATATCTCGGGTGCTATTACAGATCGCGCAATAAACCAAAGTGAATTGCCTGCAGGAAGCCTTGGCGCATCAATCTGTTCAGCCGGATCGACCTCGGACCACGAGGGACCGAGAAAACCATCGACACATCGGGCCGGACTGTCAGGGTCAAGGAAAAATCCAATATATATCTGGTGATATCTCGGGTGCTATTAGAGATAGCGCAATAAATCAAAGTGCATTGTCTGTAGGAGGCCCTGGCGCATAAATCTGTGCCGCGGGAACGACCTCGGACCACCAGGAGCCGAGAAAACCACCGTCTCACGGGGCCGGACACTTAGTGTCAGGGAAAAATCCATTATATATCTGGTGATATCTCGGGTGCTATTACAGATAGCGCAATAAATCAAAGTGCATTTTCTGTAGGAGGCCCTGGCGCATGAATCTGTGCAGCGGGATCGACCTCGGACCACCAGGGGCCGAGAAAACCACCGTCTCATGGGGCCGGATTGTCAGGGTCAGGGAAAAATCCAATATATATCTGGCGATATCTCGGGTGCTATTAGAGATAGCGCAATAAACCAATGTGAACTATCTGCAGGGGGCCCTGGCTCATGAATCTGTGCAGCGGGAACGACCTAGGACCACCAGTGGCCGAGAAAACCACCGACACATGGGGCCTGACTGTCAGGGTCAGGGAAAAATCCAATATATATCTGGCGATATCTCGGGTGCTATTAGAGATAGCGCAATAAACCAAAGTGAACTATCTGCAGGGGGCCCTGGCTCATGAATCTGTGCAGCGGGAACGACCTAGGACAACCAGTGGCCGAGAAAACCACCGACACATGGGGCCGGACATTCAGGGTCAGGGAATAATCCAATATATATCTAGTGATATCTCGGCTGCTTTTACAAATAGCGCAGTAAATCAAAGAGCATGGTCTGTAGGAGGCCCTGGCGCATGAATCTGTGCAGCGGGATCGACCTCGGACCACGAGGGACCGAGAAAACCATCGACACATGGGGCCGGACTGTCAGGGTCAAGGAAAAATCGAATATATATCTGTTGATATCTCGGGTGCTATTAGAGATAGCGAAATAATTCGAAGTGCATTGTCTGCAGGAGGCACCGGCGCATGAATCTGTGCAGCGGGAACGACCTCGGACCACCAGGGGCCGAGAAAACCACCGTCTCATGGGGTCGGACTGTCAGGGTCAGGGAAAAATCCAATATATATCTGGTGATATCTCGGGTGCTCTTAGAGATTGCGTAATTAATCAAAGTGCATTGTCTGCAGGAGGCCCTAGCGCATGAATATGTGCAGCGGGAACGACCTCGGACCACCAGGGGCCGAGAAAATCACCGTCTCATGGGGCCGGACTGTCAGGGTTAGGGAAAAATCCGATATATATCTGGTGATGTCTCGGGTGCTATTAAAGATAGCGCAATAAACCAAAGTGAATTATCTGCAGGAGGCCCTGGCGCATGAATCTGTGCAGCGGGAATGACCTCGGACCACCACGGGCCGAGAAAACCGCCGTCTCATGGGGCCGGACACTCAGGGTCAGGGAATAATCCAATATATATCTGGTGATATCGCGGGTGCTATTACAGATAGCGCAATAAATCAAAGTGCATTGTCTGTAGGAGGACCTGGCGCATGAATCTGGCAAGCGGGAAAGCCCTCGGACCACCACGGGCCGAGAAAACCACCGTCTCATGGGGCCGGACACTCAGGGTCACTGAAAAATCCAATATATATCTAGTGATATCTCGGGTGCTGTTTCAGATAGCGCAATAAATCAAAGTGCCTGGTCTGTAGGAGACCCTGGCGCATGAATCTGGCCAGCGTGAACGACCTCGGACCACCAAGGGCCGAGAAAACCACCGTCTCATGGGGCCGGACACTCAGGGTCAGGGGAAAATCCAATATATGTCTGGTGATATCTCGGGTGCTATTACAGATAGCGCAATAAATCAAAGTGCATTGTCTGTAGGAGGCCCTGGCGCATGAATCTGTGCAGCGGGAACGACCTCGGTCAACCAGAGGCCGAGAAAACCACAGTCTCATGGGGCCGGACACTCAGGGTCAGGGGAAAATCCAATATATATCTGGTGATATCTCGGGTGCTATAAGAGATAGCGCAATAAACCAAAGTGAATTATCTGCAGGAGGCCCTGGCGCATGTATCTGTGCAACGGGATCGACCTCAGACCACCAGGGGCCGAGAAAACCACAGTCTCATGGGGCCGGGCGCTCAGAGTCAGGGGAAAATCCAGTATATAACTAGTGATATCTCGGGTGCTATTACAGATAGCGCAATAAATCAAAGTGCATTGTCTGTAGGAGGCCCTGGCGCATGCATCTGTGCAGCGGGAACGACCTCGGACAACCAGGGGCCGAGAAAACCACAGTCTCATGGGGCCGGACACTCAGGGTCAGGGGAAAATCCGATATATATCTGCTGATATCTCGGGTGCTATTAGAGATAGCGCAATAAATCAAAGTGCATTGTCTGTAGGAGGCCCTGGCGCATGAATCTGGCAAGCGGGAAAGCCCTCGGACCACCACGGGCCGAGAAAACCACCGTCTCATGGGGCCGGACACTCAGGGTCACTGAAAAATCCAATATATATCTAGTGATATCTCGGGTGCTGTTTCAGATAGCGCAATAAATCAAAGTGCCTGGTCTGTAGGAGACCCTGGCGCATGAATCTGGCCAGCGTGAACGACCTCGGACCACCAGGGGCCGAGAAAACCACAGTCTCATGGGGCCGGACACTCAGGGTGAGGGAAAAATCCAATATATATCTGGTGATATCTCGGGTGCTTTTAGAGATAGCGCAATAAATCAAAGTGCATTGTCTGTAGGAGGCACTGGCGAATGAATCTGTGCCGCAGGAACGATCTCGGACCACCAGTGGCCGAGAAAATTACAGATATTCGGAATCCGTCACCCAAGGTCATGTAAAAATCCAGCAAATATCTGGTGATATCTCGGGTGATATTAGAGATAGCGTAATAAACCAAAGTGCATTGTCTGTAGGAGGCCCTGGCGCATGAATCTGGGCAGCGGGAACGACCTCGGACCGCCAGGGGCCGAGAAAACCACCGACTCACGGGGCCGGACACTCAGGGTCAGGGGAAAATCCAATATATATCTGGTGATATCTCGGGTGCTATTAGAGATAGCGCAATAAACCAAATTGAATTGTCTGCAGGAAACCCTGGCGCATGAATCTGTTGAGCGGGATCGTACTCGGACCACGAGGGAACGAGAAAACCATCGACACATGGGGCCGGACACTCAGGGTCGGGGAAAAATCCAATATATATCTGGTGATATTTCGGGTGCTATTAGAGATAGCGCAATAAACGAAAGTGAATTATCTGCAGGAGGCCCTGGCGCATGAATCTGGGAAGCGGGAACGACCTCGGACCACCAGGGGCCGAGAAAACCACCGTCTCATGGGGCCGGACACTCAGAGTCAGGGGAAAATCCAATATATATCTGGTGATATCTCTGGTGCTATCAGAGATAGCGCAATAAACGAAAGTGAATTATCTGAAGGAGGCCCTGGCGCATGAATCTGTGCAGCGGGAACGACCTCGGTACACCAGGGGCCGTGAAAACCACCGTCTCATGGGATTGGACACTCAGGGTGAGGGAAATATCCAATATATATCTGGTGATATCTCGGGTGCTATTACAGATAGCGCAGTGAATCAAAGTGCATTGTCTGTAGGAGGCCCTGGCGCATGAATCTGTGCAGCGGGAACGACCTCGGACCACCAGGGGCCGAGAAAACCACCGTCTCATGGGGCCGGACACTCTGGGTCAGGGAAAAATCCAATATATATGTGGTGATATCTCGGGTGCTATTACAGATAGCGCAATAAATCAAAGTGCATTGTCTGTAGGAGGCCCTGGCGCATGAATCTGTGCAGCGGGAACGACCTCGGACCACCAGGGGCCGAGAAAACTACAGTCTCATGGGGCCGGACAGTCAGGGTCTGGGGAAAATCCTATATATATCTGGTGATATCTTGGGTGCTATTAGAGATAGCGCAATAAATCAAAGTGCATTGTCTGTAGGAGGCCCTGGCGCATGAATCTGTGCAACGGGAACGACCTCGGACCACCAGGGGCCGAGAAAACCACCGTCTCATGGGGCCGGACACTCAGGGTCAGGGGAAAATCCAATATATATCTGGTGATATCTCGGGTGCTATTATAGATAGCGCAATAAACCAAAGTGAGTTATCTGTAGGAGGCCCTGGCGCATGAATCTGTGCAGCGGGAACGACCTCGGTACACCAGGGGCCGAGAAAACCACAGTCTCATGGGGCCGGACACTCTGGGTCAGGGAAAAATCCAATATATATGTGGTGATATCTCGGGTGCTATTACAGATAGCGCAATAAATCAAAGTGCATTGTCTGTAGGAGGCTCTGGCGCATGAATCTGTGCAGCGGGAACGACCTCGGACCACCAGGGGCCGAGAAAACTACAGTCTCATGCGGCCGGACACTCAGGGTCTGGGGAAAATCCAATATATATCTGGTGATATCTCGGGTCCTATTACAGATAGGGAAATAAATCAAAGTGAATTATCTGCAGGAGGCCCTGGCGCATGAATCTGTGCAGCGGGAACGACCTCGGTCCACCAGGGACCGAGAAAACCACAGTCTCACGGGGCCGGACACTCAGGGTCAGGGGAAAATCCAATATATATCTGGTGATATCTCGGGTGCTATTTGAGATAGCGCTATAAATCAAAGTGCATTGTCTGCAGGAAGCCCTGATGCATGATTCTGTGCAGCTCGAATGACCTCGGACAACCAGGGGCCGAGAAAGCCTCCGTCTCATGCGGCCGGACACTCAGGGTCAGGGGAAAATCCAATATATATCTGGTGATATCGCGCGTGCTATTAGAGATAGCGCAATAAACTAAAGTGAGTTATCTGCAGGAGGCCCTGGCGCATGCATCTGTGCAGCGGGAACGACCACGGACCACCAGGGGCCGAGAAAACCACAGTCACATGGGGCCGGACACACAGGGTCAGGGGAAAATTCAATATATATCTGGTGATATCTCGGGTGCTATTAGAGATAGCGCAATAAATCAAAGTGCATTGTCTGTAGGAGGCACTGGCGTATGAATCTGTGCAGAGGGAACGACCTCGGACTACCAGGGGCCGATAAAATTACAGATATTCGGAATCCGTCACACAAGGTCATGTAAAAATCCAGCATATATCTGGTGATATCTCGGGTGCTATTACAGATAGCGCAATAAACCAAAGTGCTTTGTCTGCGGGAGGCCCTGGCGCATGAATCTGTGCAGCGGGAACGACCTCGGACCACCAGGGGCCGAGAAAACTACAGTCACATGGCGCCGAACACTCAGGGTCTGGGGAAAATCCAATATATATCTGGTGATATCTCGGGTCCTATTACAGATAGCGAAATAAATCAAAGTGAATTATCTGCAGGAGGCCCAGGCGCATGAATCTGTGTAGCGGGAACGACCTCGGTCCACCAGGGGCCGAGAAAACCACCGTCTGATGGGGCTGGACACTCAGGGTGAGGGAAATATCCAATATATATCTGGTGATATCTCGGGTGCTATTACAGATAGCGCAATAAATCAAAGTGCATTGTCTGTAGGAGGCCCTGGCGCATGAATCTGTGAAGCGGGAACGACCTCGGACCACCAGGGGCCGAGAAAACCACAGTCTCATGGGGCCGGACACTCAGGGTCAGGGGAAAATCCAATATATATGTGGTGATATCTTGGGTGCTATTAGAGATAGCGCAATAAATCAAAGTGCATTGTCTGTAGGAGGCCCTGGCGCATGAATCTGTGCAGCGGGAACGACCTCGGACCACCAGGGGCCGAGAAAACTACAGTCTCATGCGGCCGGACACTCAGGGTCTGGGGAAAATCCAATATATATCTGGTGATATCTCGGGTCCTATTACAGATAGGGAAATAAATCAAAGTGAATTATCCGCAGGAGGCCCTGGCGCCTGAATCTGTGCAGCGGGAACGACCTCGGACCACCAGGGGCCGAGAAAATCACCGTCTCATGGGGCCGGACACTCAGGGTCAGGGGAAAATCCAATATATATCTGGTGATATTTCGGGTGCTATTAGAGATAGCGCAATAAACGAAAGTGAATTATCTGCAGGAGGCCCTGGCGCATGAATCAGTGCAGCGGGAACGACCTCGGACCACCAGGGGCCGAGAAAACCACCGTTTCATGGGGCCGGTCACCCAGAGTCAGGGGAAAATCCAATATATATCTGGTGATATCTCGGGTGCTATTAGAGATAGCGCAATAAACCAATGTGAATTATCTGCAGGAGGCCCTGGCGCATGAATCTGGGAAGCGGGAACGACCTCGGACCACCAGGGGCCGAGAAAACCACCGTCTCATGGGGCCGGACACTCAGAGTCAGGGGAAAATCCAATATATATCTGGTGATATCTCTGGTGCTATTAGAGATAGCGCAATAAACGAAAGTGAATTATCTGCAGGAGGCCCTGGCGCATGAATCTGTGCAGCGGGAACGACCTCGGTACACCAGGGGCCGTGAAAACCACCGTCTCATGGGGCTGGACACTCAGGGTGAGGGAAATATCCAATATATATCTGGTGATATCTCGGGTGCTATTACAGATAGCGCAATGAATCAAAGTGCATTGTCTGTAGGAGGCCCTGGCGCATGAATCTGTGCAGCGGGAACGACCTCGGACCACCAGGGGCCGAGAAAACCACCGTCTCATGGGGCCGGACACTCAGAGTCAGGGGAAAATCCAATATATATCTGGTGATATCTCTGGTGCTATTAGAGATAGCGCAATAAACGAAAGTGAATTATCTGCAGGAGGCCCTGGCGCATGAATCTGTGCAGCGGGAACGACCTCGGTACACCAGGGGCCGTGAAAACCACCGTCTCATGGGGCTGGACACTCAGGGTGAGGGAAATATCCAATATATATCTGGTGATATCTCGGGTGCTATTACAGATAGCGCAATGAATCAAAGTGCATTGTCTGTAGGAGGCCCTGGCGCATGAATCTGTGCAGCGGGAACGACCTCGGACCACCAGGGGCCGAGAAAACCACCGTCTCATGGGGCCGGACACTCTGGGTCAGGGAAAAATCCAATACATATGTGGTGATATCTCGGGTGCTATTACAGATAGCGCAATAAATCAAAGTGCATTGTCTGTAGGAGGCCCTGGCGCATGAATCTGTGCAGCGGGAACGACCTCGGACCACCAGGGGCCGAGAAAACTACAGTCTCATGCGGCCGGACACTCAGGGTCAGGGGAAAATCCAATATATATCTGGTGATATCTCGGGTGCTATTATAGATAGCGCAATAAACCAAAGTGAGTTATCTGTAGGAGGCCCTGGCGCATGAATCTGTGCAGCGGGAACGACCTCGGACCACCAGGGGCCGAGAAAACCAGCGTCCCGAGGGGCCGGACACTTAGGGTCAGTGAAAAATCCAATATATATCTGGTGATATCTCGGGTGCTATTACAGATAGCGCAATAAATCAAAGTGAATTATCTGCAGGAGGCCCTGGCTCATGAATCTGTGCAACGGGAACGACCTCGGACCACCAGGGGCCGAAAAAACCAGTCTCATGGGGCCGGACACTCAGGGTCAGGGAAAAATCCAATATATATCTGGTGATATCTTGGGTGCTATTAGAGATAGCGCAATAAATCAAAGTGCATTGTCTGTAGGAGGCCCTGGCGCATGAATCTGTGCAACGGGAACGATCTCGGACCACCAGGGGCCGAGAAAACCACCGTCTCATGGGGCCGGACACTCAGAGTCAGGGGAAAATACAATATATATCTGGTGATATCTCTGGTGCTATTAGAGATAGCGCAATAAACGAAAGTGAATTATCTGCAGGAGGCCCTGGCGCATGAATCTGTGCAGCGGGAACGACCTCGGTACACCAGGGGCCGAGAAAACCACAGTCTCATGGGGCCGGACTGTCAGGGTCGGAGAAAAATCCATTATATATCTGGTGATATCTCGGGTGCTATTAGAGATAGCGCAATAAACCAAAGTGAATTATCTGCAGGAGGCCCTGGCGCATGAATCTGTGCAGCGCGAACGACCTCGGACCACCACGGGCCGAGAAAACCACCGTCTCATGGGGCCGGACATTCAGGGTCAGGGAATAATCCAATATATATCTGGTGATATCGCGGGTGCTATTACAGATAGCGCAATAAATCAAGGTGCATTGTCTGTAGCAGGCCCTGGCGCATGAATCTGGCCAGCGGGAACGACCTCGGACCACCAGGGGCCGAGAAAACCACAGTCTCATGGGGCCGGACACTCAGGGTCAGGGGAAAATCCAATATATATCTGGTGATATCTCGGGTGCTATTTGAGATAGCGCTATAAATCAAAGTGCATTGTCTGCAGGAAGCCCTGATGCATGATTCTGTGCAGCGGGAACGACCTCGGACCACCCGGGGCCGAGATTATCACCGTCTCATGGGGCCGGACTGTCAGGGTCGGAGAAAAATCCATTATATATCTGGTGATATCTCGGGTGCTATTAGAGATAGCGCAATAAACCAAAGTGAATTATCTGCAGGAGGCCCTGGCGCATGAATCTGTGCAGCGCGAACGACCTCGGACCACCACGGGCCGAGAAAACCACCGTCTCATGGGGCCGGACATTCAGGGTCAGGGAATAATCCAATATATATCTGGTGATATCGCGGGTGCTATTACAGATAGCGCAATAAATCAAAGTGCATTGTCTGTAGGAGGCCCTGGCGCATGAATCTGGCCAGCGGGAACTACCTCTGGACCACCAGGGGCCGAGAAAATCACCGTCTCATGGGGCCGGACTGTCAGGGTCAGGGAGAAATCCAATATATATCTGGTGATATCTCGGGTGCTATTAGAGATAGCGAAATAAATCTAAAGTGCATTGTCTGCCGGAGGCCCTAGCACATGAATCTGTGCAGCGGGAACGACCTCGGACCACCAGGGGCCGAGAAAATCACCGTCTCATGGGGCCGGACTGTCAGGGTTAGGGAAAAATCCGATATATATCTGGTGATGTCTCGGGTGCTATTAGAGATAGCGCAATAAACCAAAGTGAATTATCTGCAGGAGGCCCTGGCGCATGCATCTGTGCAGCGGGAACGACCTCGGACCACCAGGGGCCGAGAAAATCACCGTCGCATGGGGCCGGACTGTCAGGGGCAGGGAAAAATCCAATATATATCTGGTGATATCTCGGGTGCTATTACAGATAGCGCAATAAATCAAAGTGCATTGTCTGTAGGAGGCCCTGGCGCATGAATCTGTGAAGCGGGAACGACCTCGGACCAGGAGGGACCGAGAAAATCACCGTCTCATGGGGCCGGACACTCAGGGTCAGGGAAAAATCCAATATATATGTGGTGATATCTCGGGTGCTATTACAGATAGCGCAATAAATCAAAGTGCATTGTCTGTAGGAGGCCCTGGCGCATGAATCTGTGCAGCGGGAACGACCTCGGACCACCAGGGGCCGAGAATACTACAGTCTCATGCGGCCGGACACTCAGGGTCTGGGGAAAATCCAATATATATCTGGTGATATCTCGGGTCCTATTACAGATAGCGAAATAAATCAAAGTGCATTGTCTGTAGGAGGCCCTGGCGCATGAATCTGTGCAGCGGGAACGACCTCGGACCACCAGGGGCCGAGAAAACCACCGTCACATGGGGCCGGACACTCAGGGTCAGGGGAAAATCCAATATATATCTGGTGATATTTCGGGTGCTATTAGAGATAGCGCAATAAACGAAAGTGAATTATCTGCAGGAGGCCCTGGCGCATGAATCAGTGCAGCGGGAACGACCTCGGACCACCAGGGGCCGAGAAAACCACCGTTTCATGGGGCCGGACACCCAGAGTCAGGGGAAAATCCAATATATATCTGGTGATATCTCGGGTGCTATTAGAGATAGCGCAATAAACCAATGTGAATTATCTGCAGGAGGCCCTGGCGCATGAATCTGGGAATCGGGAACGACCTCGGACCACCAGGGGCCGAGAAAACCACCGTCTCATGGGGCCGGACACTCAGAGTCAGGGGAAAATCCAATATATATCTGGTGATATCTCTGGTGCTATCAGAGATAGCGCAATAAACGAAAGTGAATTATCTGAAGGAGGCCCTGGCGCATGAATCTGTGCAGCGGGAACGACCTCGGTACACCAGGGGCCGTGAAAACCACCGTCTCATGGGATTGGACACTCAGGGTGAGGGAAATATCCAATATATATCTGGTGATATCTCGGGTGCTATTACAGATAGCGCAATGAATCAAAGTGCATTGTCTGTAGGAGGCCCTGGCGCATGAATCTGTGCAGCGGGAACGACCTCGGACCACCAGGGGCCGAGAAAACCACCGTCTCATGGGGCCGGACACTCTGGGTCAGGGAAAAATCCAATATATATGTGGTGATATCTCGGGTGCTATTACAGATAGCGCAATAAATCAAAGTGCATTGTCTGTAGGAGGCCCTGGCGCATGAATCTGTGCAGCGGGAACGACCTCGGACCACCAGGGGCCGAGAAAACTACAGTCTCATGGGGCCGGACAGTCAGGGTCTGGGGAAAATCCTATATATATCTGGTGATATCTTGGGTGCTATTAGAGATAGCGCAATAAATCAAAGTGCATTGTCTGTAGGAGGCCCTGGCGCATGAATCTGTGCAACGGGAACGACCTCGGACCACCAGGGGCCGAGAAAACCACCGTCTCATGGGGCCGGACACTCAGGGTCAGGGGAAAATCCAATATATATCTGGTGATATCTCGGGTGCTATTATAGATAGCGCAATAAACCAAAGTGAGTTATCTGTAGGAGGCCCTGGCGCATGAATCTGTGCAGCGGGAACGACCTCGGTACACCAGGGGCCGAGAAAACCACAGTCTCACGGGGCCGGACACTCAGGGTCAGGGGAAAATCCAATATATATCTGGTGATATCTCGGGTGCTATTTGAGATAGCGCTATAAATCAAAGTGCATTGTCTGCAGGAAGCCCTGATGCATGATTCTGTGCAGCTCGAATGACCTCGGACAACCAGGGGCCGAGAAAGCCTCCGTCTCATGCGGCCGGACACTCAGGGTCAGGGGAAAATCCAATATATATCTGGTGATATCGCGCGTGCTATTAGAGATAGCGCAATAAACTAAAGTGAGTTATCTGCAGGAGGCCCTGGCGCATGCATCTGTGCAGCGGGAACGACCACGGACCACCAGGGGCCGAGAAAACCACAGTCACATGGGGCCGGACACACAGGGTCAGGGGAAAATTCAATATATATCTGGTGATATCTCGGGTGCTATTAGAGATAGCGCAATAAATCAAAGTGCATTGTCTGTAGGAGGCACTGGCGTATGAATCTGTGCAGAGGGAACGACCTCGGACTACCAGGGGCCGATAAAATTACAGATATTCGGAATCCGTCACACAAGGTCATGTAAAAATCCAGCATATATCTGGTGATATCTCGGGTGCTATTACAGATAGCGCAATAAATCAAAGTGCATTGTCAGTAGCAGGCCGTGGCGCATGAATCTGGGCAGCGGGAACGACCTCGGACCACCAGGGGCCGAGAAAACCACCGTCTCATGGGGCCGGACACTCAGGGTCAGGGGAAAATCCAATATATATCTGGTGATATTTCGGGTGCTATTAGAGATAGCGCAATAAATCAAAGTGCATTGTCTGTAGGAGGCCCTGGCGCATGAATCTCTGCAGCGGGAACGACCTCGGACCACCAGGGGCCGAGAAAACCACCGTCACATGGGGCCGGACACTCAGGGTCAGGGGAAAATCCAATATATATCTGGTGATATTTCGGGTGCTATTAGAGATAGCGCAATAAACGAAAGTGAATTATCTGCAGGAGGCCCTGGCGCATGAATCAGTGCAGCGGGAACGACCTCGGACCACCAGGGGCCGAGAAAACCACCGTTTCATGGAGCCGGACACCCAGAGTCAGGGGAAAATCCAATATATATCTGGTGATATCTCGGGTGCTATTAGAGATAGCGCAATAAACCAATGTGAATTATCTGCAGGAGGCCCTGGCGCATGAATCTGGGAAGCGGGAACGACCTCGGACCACCAGGGGCCGAGAAAACCACCGTCTCATGGGGCCGGACACTCAGAGTCAGGGGAAAATCCAATATATATCTGGTGATATCTCTGGTGCTATTAGAGATAGCGCAATAAACGAAAGTGAATTATCTGCAGGAGGCCCTGGCGCATGAATCTGTGCAGCGGGAACGACCTCGGTACACCAGGGGCCGTGAAAACCACCGTCTCATGGGGCTGGACACTCAGGGTGAGGGAAATATCCAATATATATCTGGTGATATCTCGGGTGCTATTACAGATAGCGCAATAAATCAAAGTGCATTGTCTGTAGGAGGCCCTGGCGCATGAATCTGTGAAGCGGGAACGACCTCGGACCACCAGGGGCCGAGAAAACCACAGTCTCATGGGGCCGGACACTCAGGGTCAGGGGAAAATCCAATATATATGTGGTGATATCTTGGGTGCTATTAGAGATAGCGCAATAAATCAAAGTGCATTGTCTGTAGGAGGCCCTGGCGCATGAATCTGTGCAGCGGGAACTACCTCGGACCACCAGGGGCCGAGAAAACTACAGTCTCATGCGGCCGGACACTCAGGGTCTGGGGAAAATCCAATATATATCTGGTGATATCTCGGGTCCTATTACAGATAGGGAAATAAATCAAAGTGAATTATCCGCAGGAGGCCCTGGCGCCTGAATCTGTGCAGCGGGAACGACCTCGGACCACCAGGGGCCGAGAAAATCACCGTCTCATGGGGCCGGACACTCAGGGTCAGGGGAAAATCCAATATATATCTGGTGATATTTCGGGTGCTATTAGAGATAGCGCAATAAACGAAAGTGAATTATCTGCAGGAGGCCCTGGCGCATGAATCAGTGCAGCGGGAACGACCTCGGACCACCAGGGGCCGAGAAAACCACCGTTTCATGGGGCCGGACACCCAGAGTCAGGGGAAAATCCAATATATATCTGGTGATATCTCGGGTGCTATTAGAGATAGCGCAATAAACCAATGTGAATTATCTGCAGGAGGCCCTGGCGCATGAATCTGGGAAGCGGGAACGACCTCGGACCACCAGGGGCCGAGAAAACCACCGTCTCATGGGGCCGGACACTCAGAGTCAGGGGAAAATCCAATATATATCTGGTGATATCTCTGGTGCTATTAGAGATAGCGCAATAAACGAAAGTGAATTATCTGCAGGAGGCCCTGGCGCATGAATCTGTGCAGCGGGAACGACCTCGGTACACCAGGGGCCGTGAAAACCACCGTCTCATGGGGCTGGACACTCAGGGTGAGGGAAATATCCAATATATATCTGGTGATATCTCGGGTGCTATTACAGATAGCGCAATGAATCAAAGTGCATTGTCTGTAGGAGGCCCTGGCGCATGAATCTGTGCAGCGGGAACGACCTCGGACCACCAGGGGCCGAGAAAACCACCGTCTCATGGGGCCGGACACTCTGGGTCAGGGAAAAATCCAATATATATGTGGTGATATCTCGGGTGCTATTACAGATAGCGCAATAAATCAAAGTGCATTGTCTGTAGGAGGCCCTGGCGCATGAATCTGTGCAGCGGGAACGACCTCGGACCACCAGGGGCCGAGAAAACTACAGTCTCATGCGGCCGGACACTCAGGGTCTGGGGAAAATCCAATATATATCTGGTGATATCTCGGGTCCTATTACAGATAGCGAAATAAATCAAAGTGCATTGTCTGTAGGAGGCCCTGGCGCATGAATCTGTGCAGCGGGATCGACCTCGGACCACCAGGGGCCGAGAAAACCACCGTCTCATGGGGCCGGACACTCAGGGTCAGGGGAAAATCCAATATATATCTGGTGATATCTCGGGTGCTATTATAGATAGCGCAATAAACCAAAGTGAGTTATCTGTAGGAGGCCCTGGCGCATGAATCTGTGCAGCGGGAACGACCTCGGACCACCAGGGGCCGAGAAAACCAGCGTCCCGAGGGGCCGGACACTTAGGGTCAGTGAAAAATCCAATATATATCTGGTGATATCTCGGGTGCTATTACAGATAGCGCAATAAATCAAAGTGAATTATCTGCAGGAGGCCCTGGCTCATGAATCTGTGCAACGGGAACGACCTCGGACCACCAGGGGCCGAAAAAACCAGTCTCATGGGGCCGGACACTCAGGGTCAGGGAAAAATCCAATATATATCTGGTGATATCTTGGGTGCTATTAGAGATAGCGCAATAAATCAAAGTGCATTGTCTGTAGGAGGCCCTGGCGCATGAATCTGTGCAACGGGAACGACCTCGGACCACCAGGGGCCGAGAAAACCACCGTCTCATGGGGCCGGACACTCAGAGTCAGGGGAAAATCCAATATATATCTGGTGATATCTCTGGTGCTATTAGAGATAGCGCAATAAACGAAAGTGAATTATCTGCAGGAGGCCCTGGCGCATGAATCTGTGCAGCGGGAACGACGTCGGTACACCAGGGGCCGAGAAAACCACAGTCTCATGGGGCCGGACACTCTGGGTCAGGGAAAAATCCAATATATATGTGGTGATATCTCGGGTGCTATTACAGATAGCGCAATAAATCAAAGTGCATTGTCTGTAGGAGGCTCTGGCGCATGAATCTGTGCAACGGTAACGACCTCGGACCACCAGGAGCCGAGAAAACCACAGTCTCATGGTGCCGGACACTCAGGGTCAGGGCAAAATCCAATATATATCTGGTGATATCTCGGGTGCTATTAGAGATAGCGCAATAAACCAAAGTGAATTATCTGCAGGAGGCCCTGGCGCATGAATCTGTGAAGCGGGAACGACCTCGGTCCACCAGGGGCCGAGAAAACCACCGTCTCATGGGGCTGGACACTCAGAGTGAGGTAAATATCCAATATATATCTGGTGATATCTCGGGTGCTATTACAGATAGCGCAATAAATCAAAGTGCATTGTCAGTAGGAGGCCGTGGCGCATGAATCTGGGCAGCGGGAACGACCTCGGACCACCAGGGGCCGAGAAAACCACCGTCTCATGGGGCCGGACACTCAGGGTCAGGGGAAAATCCAATATATATCTGGTGATATTTCGGGTGCTATTAGAGATAGCGCAATAAATCAAAGTGCATTGTCTGTAGGAGGCCCTGGCGCATGAATCTCTGCAGCGGGAACGACCTCGGACCACCAGGGGCCGAGAAAACCACCGTCACATGGGGCCGGACACTCAGGGTCAGGGGAAAATCCAATATATATCTGGTGATATTTCGGGTGCTATTAGAGATAGCGCAATAAACGAAAGTGAATTATCTGCAGGAGGCCCTGGCGCATGAATCAGTGCAGCGGGAACGACCTCGGACCACCAGGGGCCGAGAAAACCACCGTTTCATGGGGCCGGACACCCAGAGTCAGGGGAAAATCCAATATATATCTGGTGATATCTCGGGTGCTATTAGAGATAGCGCAATAAACCAATGTGAATTATCTGCAGGAGGCCCTGGCGCATGAATCTGGGAAGCGGGAACGACCTCGGACCACCAGGGGCCGAGAAAACCACCGTCTCATGGGGCCGGACACTCAGAGTCAGGGGAAAATCCAATATATATCTGGTGATATCTCTGGTGCTATTAGAGATAGCGCAATAAACGAAAGTGAATTATCTGCAGGAGGCCCTGGCGCATGAATCTGTGCAGCGGGAACGACCTCGGTACACCAGGGGCCGTGAAAACCACCGTCTCATGGGGCTGGACACTCAGGGTGAGGGAAATATCCAATATATATCTGGTGATATCTCGGGTGCTATTACAGATAGCGCAATGAATCAAAGTGCATTGTCTGTAGGAGGCCCTGGCGCATGAATCTGTGCAGCGGGAACGACCTCGGACCACCAGGGGCCGAGAAAACCACCGTCTCATGGGGCCGGACACTCTGGGTCAGGGAAAAATCCAATATATATGTGGTGATATCTCGGGTGCTATTACAGATAGCGCAATAAATCAAAGTGCATTGTCTGTAGGAGGCCCTGGCGCATGAATCTGTGCAGCGGGAACGACCTCGGACCACGAGGGGCCGAGAAAACTACAGTCTCATGCGGCCGGACACTCAGGGTCTGGGGAAAATCCAATATATATCTGGTGATATCTCGGGTCCTATTACAGATAGCGAAATAAATCAAAGTGCATTGTCTGTAGGAGGCCCTGGCGCATGAATCTGTGCAGCGGGATCGACCTCGGACCACCAGGGGCCGAGAAAACCACCGTCTCATGGGGCCGGACACTCAGGGTCAGGGGAAAATCCAATATATATCTGGTGATATCTCTGGTGCTATTATAGATAGCGCAATAAACCAAAGTGAGTTATCTGTAGGAGGCCCTGGCGCATGAATCTGTGCAGCGGGAACGACCTCGGACCACCAGGGGCCGAGAAAACCAGCGTCCCGAGGGGCCGGACACTTAGGGTCAGTGAAAAATCCAATATATATCTGGTGATATCTCGGGTGCTATTACAGATAGCGCAATAAATCAAAGTGAATTATCTGCAGGAGGCCCTGGCTCATGAATCTGTGCAGCGGGAACGACCTCGGACCACCAGGGGCCGAGAAAACCACCGTTTTATGGGGCCGGACACCCAGAGTCAGGGGAAATTCCAATATATATCTGGTGATATCTCGGGTCCTATTATATATAGCGCAACAAACCAAAGTGAGTTATCTGTAGGAGGCCCTGGCGCATGAATCTGTGCAGCGGGAACGACCTCGGACCACCAGGGGCCGAGAAAACTACAGTCTCATGGTGCCGGACACTCAGGGTCAGGGCAAAATCCAATATATATCTGGTGATATCTCGGGTGCTATTAGAGATAGCGCAATAAACCAAAGTGAATTATCTGCAGGAGGCCCTGGCGCATGAATCTGTGAAGCGGGAACGACCTCGGTCCACCAGGGGCCGAGAAAACCACCGTCTCATGGGGCTGGACACTCAGGGTGAGGTAAATATCCAATATATATCTGGTGATATCTCGGGTGCTATTACAGATAGCGCAATAAATCAAAGTGCATTGTCAGTAGGAGGCCGTGGCGCATGAATCTGGGCAGCGGGAACGACCTCGGACCACCAGGGTCCGAGAAAACCACCGTCTCATGGGGCCGGACACTCAGGGTCAGGGGAAAATCCAATATATATCTGGTGATATCTCGGGTCCTATTACAGATAGGGAAATAAATCAAAGTGAGTTATCTGCAGGAGGCCCTGGCGCATAAATCTGTGCAGCGGGAACGACCTCGGACCCGTAGGGGCCGAGCAAATCACCGTCTCATGGGGCCGGACAGTCAGGGTCAGGGAAAAATCCTATATATATCTGGTGATATCTTGGGTGCTATTAGAGATAGCGCAATAAATCAAAGTGCATTGTCTGTAGGAGGCCCTGGCGCATGAATCTGTGCAACGGGAACGACCTCGGACCACCAGGGGCCGAGAAAACCACAGTCTCATGGGGCCGGACACTCTGGGTCAGGGAAAAATCCAATATATATGTGGTGATATCTCGGGTGCTATTACAGATAGCGCAATAAATCAAAGTGCATTGTCTGTAGGAGGCCCTGGCGCATGAATCTGTGCAGCGGGAACGACCTCGGACCACCAGGGGGCGAGAAAACTACAGTCTCATGCGGCCGGACACTCAGGGTCTGGGGAAAATCCAATATATATCTGGTGATATCTCGGGTCCTATTACAGATAGGGAAATAAATCAAAGTGAGTTATCTGCAGGAGGCCCTGGCGCATGAATCTGGGCAGCGGGAACGACCTCGGACCACCAGGGGCCGAGAAAACCACCGTCTCATGGGGCTGGACACTCAGGGTGAGGGAAATATCCAATATATATCTGGTGATATCTCGGGTGCTATTACAGATAGCGCAATAAATCAAAGTGCATTGTCAGTAGGAGGCCCTGGCGCATGAATCTGTGCAGCGGGATCGACCTCGGACCACCAGGGGCCGAGAAAACCACCGTCTCATGGGGCCGGACACTCAGGGTCTGGGGAAAATGCAATATATATCTGGTGATATCTCGGGTGCTATTAGAGATAGCGCAATAAGCCAAAGTGAATTATCTGCAGGAGGCCCTGGCGCATGCATCTGTGCAGCGGGAACGACCTCGGACCGCCAGGGGCCGAGAAAACCACCGTTTTATGGGGCCGGACACCCAGAGTCAGGGGAAATTCCAATATATATCTGGTGATATCTCGGGTCCTATTATATATAGCGCAACAAACCAAAGTGAGTTATCTGTAGGAGGCCCTGGCGCATGAATCTGTGCAGCGGGAACGACCTCGGACCACCAGGGGCCGAGAAAACTACAGTCCCGAGGGGCCGGACACTTAGGGTCAGTGAGAAATCCAATATATATCTGGTGATATGTCGGGTGCTATTAGAGATAGCGCAATAAACCAAAGTGCATTGTCTGCAGGAAGCCCTGGCGCATGATTCTGTGCAGCTGGGAACGACCTCGGACCACCAGGGGCCGAGAAAATCACCGTCTCATGGGGCCGGACTGTAAGGGTCAGGGAAAAACCCAATATATATTTGGTGATATCTAGGGTGCTATTAGAGATACCGCAATAAATCAAAGTGCATTGTCTGTAGGAGGCCCTGGCGAATGAATCTGTGCAGCAGGAACGACCTCGGACCACCAGGGGCCGAGAAAATTAGTGATATTCGGAATCCGTCACCCAAGGTCATGTAAAAATGCAGCATATATCTGGTGATATCTCGGGTGCTATTACAGATAGCGCAATAAATCAAAGTGCATTGCCTGTAGGAGGCCCTGGCGCATGTATCTGTGCAGCGGGAACGACCTCGAACCACCAGGGGCCGAGAAAATTAGTGATATTCGGAATCCGTCACCCAAGGTCATGTAAAAATGCAGCATATATCTGGTGATATCTCGGGTGCTATTACAGATTGCGCAATAAATCAAAGTGCATTGTCTGTAGGAGGCCCTGGCGCATGAATCTGTGCAGCGGGAACGACCTCGGACCACCAGGGTCCGAGAAAACCACCGTCTCATGGGGCCGGACACTCAGGGTCAGGGGAAAATCCAATATATATCTGGTGATATCTCGGGTGCTATTAGAGATAGCGCAATAAGCCAAAGGGACTTATCTGCAAGATGCCCTGGCGCATGCATCTGTGCAGCGGGAACGACCTAGGACCACCAGGGGCCGAGAAAACCACCGTCTCATGGGGCCGGACACTCAGGGTCAGGGAAAAATCCAATATATATCTGGTGATATCTCGGGTGCTATTACAGATAGCGCAATTAACCGAAGTGCATTGTCTGTAGGAGGCCCTGGCGCATGAATCTGTGCAGCGGGAACGACCTCGGAACACCAGGGGCCGTGAAAACCACAGTCTCATGGGGCCGGACACTCAGGGTCAGGTGAAAATCCAATATATATCTGGTGATATCCCGGGTGCTATTACAGATAGCGCAATAAATCAAAGTGCATTGTCTGTAGGAGGCCCTAGCGCATGAATCTGTGCAGCGAGATCGACCTCGGACCACCAGGGGCCGAGACAACCACGATCTCATGTGGCCGGACACTCAGGGTCAGGGAAAAATCCAATATATATCTGGTGATATCTCGGGTGCTATTATAGATAGCGCAATAAACCAAAGTGAGTTATCTGTAGGAGGCCCTGGCGCATGAATCTGTGCAGCGGGAACGACCTCGGTACACCAGGGGCCGAGAAAACCACAGTCTCATGGGGCCGGACACTCTGGGTCAGGGAAAAATCCAATATATATGTGGTGATATCTCGGGTGCTATTACAGATAGCGCAATAAATCAAAGTGCATTGTCTGTAGGAGGCTCTGGCGCATGAATCTGTGCAGCGGGAACGACCTCGGACCACCAGGGGCCGAGAAAACTACAGTCTCATGCGGCCGGACACTCAGGGTCTGGGGAAAATCCAATATATATCTGGTGATATCTCGGGTCCTATTACAGATAGGGAAATAAATCAAAGTGAATTATCTGCAGGAGGCCCTGGCGCATGAATCTGTGCAGCGGGAACGACCTCGGTCCACCAGGGGCCGAGAAAACCACAGTCTCACGGGGCCGGACACTCAGGGTCAGGGGAAAATCCAATATATATCTGGTGATATCTCGGGTGCTATTTGAGATAGCGCTATAAATCAAAGTGCATTGTCTGCAGGAAGCCCTGATGCATGATTCTGTGCAGCTCGAATGACCTCGGACAACCAGGGGCCGAGAAAGCCTCCGTCTCATGCGGCCGGACACTCAGGGTCAGGGGAAAATCCAATATATATCTGGTGATATCGCGCGTGCTATTAGAGATAGCGCAATAAACTAAAGTGAGTTATCTGCAGGAGGCCCTGGCGCATGCATCTGTGCAGCGGGAACGACCACGGACCACCAGGGGCCGAGAAAACCACAGTCACATGGGGCCGGACACACAGGGTCAGGGGAAAATTCAATATATATCTGGTGATATCTCGGGTGCTATTAGAGATAGCGCAATAAATCAAAGTGCATTGTCTGTAGGAGGCACTGGCGTATGAATCTGTGCAGAGGGAACGACCTCGGACTACCAGGGGCCGATAAAATTACAGATATTCGGAATCCGTCACACAAGGTCATGTAAAAATCCAGCATATATCTGGTGATATCTCGGGTGCTATTACAGATAGCGCAATAAACCAAAGTGCTTTGTCTGCGGGAGGCCCTGGCGCATGAATCTGTGCAGCGGGAACGACCTCGGACCACCAGGGGCCGAGAAAACTACAGTCACATGGCGCCGAACACTCAGGGTCTGGGGAAAATCCAATATATATCTGGTGATATCTCGGGTCCTATTACAGATAGCGAAATAAATCAAAGTGAATTATCTGCAGGAGGCCCAGGCGCATGAATCTGTGTAGCGGGAACGACCTCGGTCCACCAGGGGCCGAGAAAACCACCGTCTGATGGGGCTGGACACTCAGGGTGAGGGAAATATCCAATATATATCTGGTGATATCTCGGGTGCTATTACAGATAGCGCAATAAATCAAAGTGCATTGTCTGTAGGAGGCCCTGGCGCATGAATCTGTGAAGCGGGAACGACCTCGGACCACCAGGGGCCGAGAAAACCACAGTCTCATGGGGCCGGACACTCAGGGTCAGGGGAAAATCCAATATATATGTGGTGATATCTTGGGTGCTATTAGAGATAGCGCAATAAATCAAAGTGCATTGTCTGTAGGAGGCCCTGGCGCATGAATCTGTGCAGCGGGAACTACCTCGGACCACCAGGGGCCGAGAAAACTACAGTCTCATGCGGCCGGACACTCAGGGTCTGGGGAACATCCAATATATATCTGGTGATATCTCGGGTCCTATTACAGATAGGGAAATAAATCAAAGTGAATTATCCGCAGGAGGCCCTGGCGCCTGAATCTGTGCAGCGGGAACGACCTCGGACCACCAGGGGCCGAGAAAATCACCGTCTCATGGGGCCGGACACTCAGGGTCAGGGGAAAATCCAATATATATCTGGTGATATTTCGGGTGCTATTAGAGATAGCGCAATAAACGAAAGTGAATTATCTGCAGGAGGCCCTGGCGCATGAATCAGTGCAGCGGGAACGACCTCGGACCACCAGGGGCCGAGAAAACCACCGTTTCATGGGGCCGGACACCCAGAGTCAGGGGAAAATCCAATATATATCTGGTGATATCTCGGGTGCTATTAGAGATAGCGCAATAAACCAATGTGAATTATCTGCAGGAGGCCCTGGCGCATGAATCTGGGAAGCGGGAACGACCTCGGACCAGCAGGGGCCGAGAAAACCACCGTCTCATGGGGCCGGACACTCAGAGTCAGGGGAAAATCCAATATTTATCTGGTGATATCTCTGGTGCTATTAGAGATAGCGCAATAAACGAAAGTGAATTATCTGCAGGAGGCCCTGGCGCATGAATCTGTGCAGCGGGAACGACCTCGGTACACCAGGGGCCGTGAAAACCACCGTCTCATGGGGCTGGACACTCAGGGTGAGGGAAATATCCAATATATATCTGGTGATATCTCGGGTGCTATTACAGATAGCGCAATGAATCAAAGTGCATTGTCTGTAGGAGGCCCTGGCGCATGAATCTGTGCAGCGGGAACGACCTCGGACCACCAGGGGCCGAGAAAACCACCGTCTCATGGGGCCGGACACTCTGGGTCAGGGAAAAATCCAATATATATGTGGTGATATCTCGGGTGCTATTACAGATAGCGCAATAAATCAAAGTGCATTGTCTGTAGGAGGCCCTGGCGCATGAATCTGTGCAGCGGGAACGACCTCGGACCACCAGGGGCCGAGAAAACTACAGTCTCATGCGGCCGGACACTCAGGGTCGGTGAAAAATCCAGTATATATCTGATGATATCTCGGGTGCTATTAGAGATAGCGCAATAAACCAAAGTGAATTGTCTGCAAGAGGCCCTGGCGCATGCATCTGTGCAGCGGGAACGACCTCGGACCACGAGGGGCAGAGAAAACCACCGTCTCATGGGGCCGGACGCTCAGGGTCGGGGAAAAATCCAATATATATCTGGTGATATCTCGGGTGCTATTAGAGATAGCGCAATAAACCAAAGTGAATTATCTGTAGGAGGCCCTGGCGCATGAATCTGTGCAGCAGGAACGACCTCGGTCCACCAGGAGCCGAGAAAACCACCGTTTCATGGGGCCGGACTGTCAGGGTCAGGAAAAAATCCATTATATATCTGGTGATATCTCGGGTGCTATTACAGATAGCGCGATAAATCACAGTGAATTATCTGCACGAGGCCCTTGCGCATGAATCTGTGCAGCGGGAACGACGTCGGACCACCAGGGGCCGAGAAAACCACCGACACATGAGGCCGGACACCCAAGGTCATGTAAAAATCCAGAACATATCTGGTGATATCTCGGGTGCTATTATAGATAGCGCAATAAATCAAAGTGCATTGTCTGCAGGAGGCCCTGTCGCATGAATTTGTGCAGCGGGATCTACCTCGGACCACGAGGGACCCAGAAAATCACCGACACATGGGGCCGGACTGTCAAGGTCAGGGTAAAATCCAATATATATCTGGCGATATCTTGGTTGCTATTACAGATAGCGCAATAAACCAAAGTGAATTATCTGTAGGAGTCCCTGGCGCATGAATCTGTGCAGCGGGCACGACCTCGGACCACCAGGGGCCGAGAAAACCACCGACTCATGGGGCCGGATACTAAGGGGCAGGGAAAAATCCAATACATATCTGGTGATATTTCGGGTGCTATTACAGATAGCGCAATAAATCAAAGTGCATTGTCTGTAGGAGGCCCTGGCGCATGAATCTGTGCAGCGGGATCGACCTCGGACCACCAGGGGCCGAGAAAATCACCGTCTCATGGGGCCGGACACTCAGGGTCAGGGAAAAATCCAATATATATCTGGTGATATCTCGGGTGCTATTACAGATAGCGCAATAAATAAAAGTGCATTGTCTGTAGGAGACCCTGTCGCATGAATCTGTGCAGCGGGATCGACCTCGGACCACCAGGGGCCGAGAAAACTACCGTCTCATGGTGCCGGACACTCATTGTCAGGGGAAAATCCAATATATATATGGTCATATCTCGGGTGCTATTAGAGATAGCGCAATAAACCAAAGTGAATTGTCTGCAAGAGGCCCTGGCGCATGCATCTGTGCAGCGGGAACGACCTCGGACCACCAGGGGCCGAGAAAACCACCGTCCCATGGGGCCGGACACTCAGGGTCGGTGAAAAATCCAGTATATATCTGATGATATCTCGGGTGCTATTAGAGATAGCGCAATAAACCAAAGTGAATTGTCTGCAAGAGGCCCTGGCGCATGCATCTGTGCAGCGGGAACGACCTCGGACCACGAGGGGCAGAGAAAACCACCGTCTCATGGGGCCGGACGCTCAGGGTCGGGGAAAAATCCAATATATATCTGGTGATATCTCGGGTGCTATTAGAGATAGCGCAATAAACCAAAGTGAATTATCTGTAGGAGGCCCTGGCGCATGAATCTGTGCAGCAGGAACGACCTCGGTCCACCAGGAGCCGAGAAAACCACCGTTTCATGGGGCCGGACTGTCAGGGTCAGGAAAAAATCCATTATATATCTGGTGATATCTCGGGTGCTATTACAGATAGCGCGATAAATCACAGTGAATTATCTGCACGAGGCCCTTGCGCATGAATCTGTGCAGCGGGAACGACGTCGGACCACCAGGGGCCGAGAAAACCATCGACACATGAGGCCGGACACCCAAGGTCATGTAAAAATCCAGAATATATCTGGTGATATCTCGGGTGCTATTATAGATAGCGCAATAAATCAAAGTGTATTGTCTGCAGGAGGCCCTGTCGCATGAATTTGTGCAGCGGGATCTACCTCGGACCACCAGGGACCCAGAAAATCACCGACACATGGGGCCGGACTGTCAAGGTCAGGGTAAAATCCAATATATATCTGGTGATATCTTGGTTGCTATTACAGATAGCGCAATAAACCAAAGTGAATTATCTGTAGGAGTCCCTGGCGCATGAATCTGTGCAGCGGGCACGACCTCGGACCACCAGGGGCCGAGAAAACCACCGACTCATGGGGCCGGATACTAAGGGGCAGGGAAAAATCCAATACATATCTGGTGATATTTCGGGTGCTATTACAGATAGCGCAATAAATCAAAGTGCATTGTCTGTAGGAGGCTCTGGCGCATGAATCTGTGCAGCGGGATCGACCTCGGACCACCAGGGGCCGAGAAAATCACCGTCTCATGGGGCTGGACACTCAGGGACAGGGAAAAATCCAATATATATCTGGTGATATCTCGGGTGCTATTAAAGATAGCGCAATAAATCAAAGTGCATTGTCTGCAGGAGGCCCTGGCGCATCAATCTGTGCAGCGGGATCGACCTCGGACCACCAGGCTCCGAGAAAATCACCGTCTCATGGGGCCGGACTGTTAGGGTCAAGGAAAAATCCAATATATATCTGGTGATATCTCGGGTCCTATTAGAGATAGCGCAATAAATCAAAGTGCATTGTCTGCAGGAGGCCCTGGCGCATGAATCTGTGCAGCGGGAACGCCCTCGGACCACCAGGGGCCGAGAAAACTACCGTCTCATGGGGTCTGACACTCAGGGTCAGGGGAAAATCCAATATATATCTGGTGATATCTCGGGTGCTATTAGGGATAGAGAAATAAATCAAAGTGCATTGTCTGCAGGAGGCCCTGGCGCATGAATCTGTGCAGCGGGAACGACCTCGGACCACCAGGGGCCGAGAAAACCACAGTCTCATGGGGTCGGACTCTCAGGGTCAGGGAAAAATCCAATATAAATCTGGTGATATCTCGGGTGCTATTACAGATAGCGCAATAAATCAAAGTGCATTGTCTGTAGGAGGCCCTGGCGCATGAATCTGTGCAGCGGGATCGACCTCGGACCACCAGGCGCCGAGAAAATTACCGTCTCATGGGGCCGGACACTCAGGGTCAGGGGAAAATCCAATATATATCTGGTGATATCTCGGGTGCTATTACAGATAGCGCAATAAATCAAAGTGCATTGTCTGTAGGAGGCCCTGGAGCGTGAATCTGTGCAGCGGGATCGACCTAGGACCACCAGGGGCCGAGAAAACCACCGTGTCATGGAGTCGGACACTCAGGGTCGGGGAAAAATCCCATATACATCTGGTGATATCTCGGGTGCTATTACAGATAGCGCAATAAATCAAAGTGCATTGTCTGTAGGAGGCCCTGGCGCATGAATCTGTGCAGCCGGATCGACCTCGGACCACCAGGGGCCGAGAAAATCACCGTCTCATGGGCTCGGACTGTCAGGGTCAGGGAAAAATCCAATATATATCTGGTGATATCTCGGGTCCTATTAGAGATAGCGCAATAAATCAAAGTGCATTGTCTGCAGGAGGCCCTGGCGCATGAATGTGTGCAGCGGGAACGCCCTCGGACCACCAGGGGCCGAGAAAACTACCGTCTCATGGGGTCTGACACTCAGGGTCAGGGAAAAATCCAATATATATCTGGTGATATTTCGGGTGCTATTACAGATAGCGCAATAAATCAAAGTGCATTGTCTGTAGGAGGCCCTGGCGCATGAATCTGTGCAGCGGGAACGCCCTCGGACCACCAGGGGCCGAGAAAACTACCGTCTCATGGGGCCGGACACTGAGGGTCAGGGGAAAATCCAATATATATCTGGTGATATCTCGGGTGCTATTAGGGATAGAGAAATAAATCAAAGTGCATTGTCTGCAGGAGGCCCTGGCGCATGAATCTGTGCAGCGGGAACGACCTCGGACCACCAGGGGCCGAGAAAACCACAGTCTCATGGGGTCGGACTCTCAGGGTCAGGGAAAAATCCAATATAAATCTGGTGATATCTCGGGTGCTATTACAGATAGCGCAATAAATCAAAGTGCATTGTCTGTAGGAGGCCCTGGCGCATGAATCTGTGCAGCGGGATCGACCTCGGACCACCAGGGGCCGAGAAAATTACCGTCTCATGGGGCCGGACACTCAGGGTCAGGGGAAAATCCAATATATATCTGGTGATATCTCGGGTGCTATTACAGATAGCGCAATAAATCTAAGTGCATTGTCTGTAGGAGGCCCTGGAGCGTGAATCTGTGCAGCGGGATCGACCTAGGACCACCAGGGGCCGAGAAAACCACCGTGTCATGGGGTCGGACACTCAGGGTCGGGGAAAAATCCCATATACATCTGGTGATATCTCGGGTGCTATTACAGATAGCGCAATAAATCAAAGTGCATTGTCTGTAGGAGGCCCTGGCGCATGAATCTGTGCAGCCGGATCGACCTCGGACCACCAGGGGCCGAGAAAACCACCGTCTCATGTGGTCGGACACTCAGGGTCAGGGAAAAATCCAATATATATCTGGTGATATCTCGGGTGCTATTAGGGATAGAGAAATAAATCACAGTGCATTGTCTGCAGGAGGCCCTGGCGCATGAATCTGTGCAGCGGGAACGACCTCGGACCACCAGGGGCCGAGAAAACCACCGTCTCGTGGGGCCGGACACTCAGGGTCAGGGAACATGCAGTATACATCTGGTGATATCTCGGGTGCTATTACAGATAGCGCAATAAATCAAAGTGCATTGTCTGTAGGAGGCCCTGGCGCATGAATCTGGCCAGCGGGAACGACCTCGGACCACCAGGGGCCGAGAAAACCACAGTCTCATGGGGACGGACACTCAGGGTCAGGGAAAAATCCAATATAAATCTGGTGACATCTCGGGTACTATAACAGATAGCGCAATAAATCAAAGTGCATTGTCTGTAGGAGGCACTGGCGCATGAATCTGTGCAGCGGGATCGACCTCGGACCACCAGGGGCCGAGAAAATCACCGTCTCATGGGGCCGGACACTCAGGGTCAGGGAAAAATCCAATATATATCTGGTAATATCTCGGGTGCTATTAGAGATAGCGCAATAAATCAAAGTGCATTGTCTGAAGGAGTCCCTGGCGCATGAATCTGTGCAGCGGGATCGACCTCGGACGACCAGGGGCCGAGAAAATCACCGTCTCATGGGGCCGGACTGTCAGGGTCAGGGAAAAATCCTATATATATCTGGTGATATCTCGGGTGCTATTACAGATAGCGCAAAAAATCAAAGTGAATTATCTGCAGGGGGCCCTGGCGCATGAATCTGCGCAGCGGGAACGACCTCGGACCAGCAGGGGCCGAGAAAACCACCGTCTCATGGTGTCGGAGACTCAGGGTCATGGAAAAATCCAAAATATATCTGGTGATATCTCGGGTGCTATTAGAGATAGCGCAATAAACCAAAGTGAATTATCTGTAGGAGGCCCTGGCGCATGAATCTGTGCAGCAGGAACGACCTCGGACCACCAGGGGCCGAGAAAACCACCGTTTCATGGGGCCGGAATGTCAGGGTCAGGGAAAAATCCATTATATATCTGGTGATATCTCGGGTGCTATTACAGATGGCGCAATAAAGCAATGTGCACTGTCTGTAGGAGGCCCTGGCGCATCAATCTGTGCAGCGGGATCGACCTCGGACCACCAGGGGCCGAGAAAATCACCGTCTCATGGGGCCGGACTGTCAGGGTCAGGGAAAAATCCGATATATATCTGGTGATATCTCGGGTGCTATTACAGATAGCGCAAAAAATCAAAGTGAATTATCTGCAGGGGGCGCCGGCGCATGAATCTGTGCACCGGGATCGACCTCGGACCACCAGGGGCCGAGAAAACCACCGTCTCATGGGGCCGGACACTCATTGTCAGGGGAAAATCCAATATATATATGGTGATATCTCGGGTGCTATTACAGATACCACAATAAATCAAAGTGCATTGTCTGTAGGAGGCCCTGGCGCATGAATCTGTGCAGCGGGATCGACCTCGGACCACCAGGGTCCAAGAAAATCACCGTCACATGGGGTCGGACTGTCAGGGTCAGGGAATAATCCAATATATATCTGGTGATATCTCGGGTGCTATTAGAGATAGCGCAATAAATCAAAGTGCATTGTCTGTAGGAGGCACTGGCGAATGAATCTGTGCAGCAGGAACTACCTCGGACCACCAGGGGCCGAGAAAACCACCGTCTCATGGTGTCGGAGACTCAGGGTCATGGAAAAATCCAAAATATATCTGGTGATATCTCGGGTGCTATTACAGATAGCGCAATAAAGCAATGTGCACTGTCTGTAGGAGGCCCTGCCGCATCAATCTGTGCAGCGGGATCGACCTCGGACCACCAGGGGCCGAGAAAATCACCGTCTCATGGGGCCGGACTGTCAGGGTCAGGGAAAAATCCGATATATATCTGGTGATATCTCGGGTGCTATTACAGATAGCGCAAAAAATCAAAGTGAATTATCTGTAGGAGGCACTGGCGTATGAATCTGTGCAGCAGGAACTACCTCGGACCACCAGGGGCCGAGAAAATCACAGATATTCGGAATCCGTCACCCAAGATCATGTAAAAATCCAGCATATATCTTTTGATATCTCGGGTGCTATTACAGATCGCGCAATAAACCAAAGTGAATTGCCTGCGGGAAGCCTTGGCGCATGAATCTGTTCAGCCGGATCGACCTCGGACCACGAGGGACCGAGAAAACCATCGCCACATGGGGCCGGACTGTCAGGGTCAAGGAAAAATGCAATATATATCTGGTAATATCTCGGGTGCTATTAGAGATAGCGCAATAAATCAAAGTGCATTGTCTGAAGGAGTCCCTGGCGCATGAATCTGTGCAGCGGGATCGACCTCGGACCACCAGGGGCCGAGAAAATCACCGTCTCATGGGGCCGGACTGTCAGGGTCAGGGAAAAATCCTATATATATCTGGTGATATCTCGGGTGCTATTACAGATAGCGCAAAAAATCAAAGTGAATTATCTGCAGGGGGCCCTGGCGCATGAATCTGCGCAGCGGGAACGACCTCGGACCAGCAGGGGCCGAGAAAACCACCGTCTCATGGTGTCGGAGACTCAGGGTCATGGAAAAATCCAAAATATATCTGGTGATATCTCGGGTGCTATTAGAGATAGCGCAATAAACCAAAGTGAATTATCTGTAGGAGGCCCTGGCGCATGAATCTGTGCAGCAGGAACGACCTCGGACCACCAGGGGCCGAGAAAACCACCGTCTCATGGGGCCGGACACTCAGGGTCGGGGAAAAATCCAATATATATCTGGTGATATCTCGGGTGCTATTAGAGGTAGCGCGATAAATCCAAGTGCATTGTCTGCGGGAGGCCCTGGCGCATGAATCTGTGCTGCGGCAACGACCTCGGTCCACCAGTAGCCGAGAAAACCACCGTTTCATGGGGCCGGAATGTCAGGGTCAGGGAAAAATCCATTATATATCTGGTGATATCTCGGGTGCTATTACAGATGGCGCAATAAAGCAATGTGCACTGTCTGTAGGAGGCCCTGGCGCATCAATCTGTGCAGCGGGATCGACCTCGGACCACCAGGGGCCGAGAAAATCACCGTCTCATGGGGCCGGACTGTCAGGGTCAGGGAAAAATCCGATATATATCTGGTGATATCTCGGGTGCTATTACAGATAGCGCAAAAAATCAAAGTGAATTATCTGCAGGGGGCGCTGGCGCATGAAACTGTGCACCGGGATCGACCTCGGACCACCAGGGGCCGATAAAACCACCGTCTCATGGGGCCGGACACTCATTGTCAGGGGAAAATCCAATATATATATGGTGATATCTCGGGTGCTATTACAGATACCACAATAAATCAAAGTGCATTGTCTGTAGGAGGCCCTGGCGCATGAATCTGTGCAGCGGGATCGACCTCGGACCACCAGGGTCCAAGAAAATCACCGTCACATGGGGTCGGACTGTCAGGGTCAGGGAATAATCCAATATATATCTGGTGATATCTCGGGTGCTATTAGAGATAGCGCAATAAATCAAAGTGCATTGTCTGTAGGAGGCACTGGCGAATGAATCTGTGCAGCAGGAACTACCTCGGACCACCAGGGGCCGAGAAAACCACCGTCTCATGGTGTCGGAGACTCAGGGTCATGGAAAAATCCAAAATATATCTGGTGATATCTCGGGTGCTATTACAGATAGCGCAATAAAGCAATGTGCACTGTCTGTAGGAGGCCCTGGCGCATCAATCTGTGCAGCGGGATCGACCTCGGACCACCAGGGGCCGAGAAAATCACCGTCTCATGGGGCCGGACTGTCAGGGTCAGGGAAAAATCCGATATATATCTGGTGATATCTCGGGTGCTATTACAGATAGCGCAAAAAATCAAAGTGCATTGTCTGTAGGAAGCCCTGGAGCGTGAATCTGTGCAGCGGGATCGACCTAGGACCACCAGGGGCCGAGAAAACCACCGTCTCATGGGGTCGGACACTCAGGGTCGGGGAAAAATCCCATATACATGTGGTGATATCTCGGGTGCTATTACAGATAGCGCAATAAATCAAAGTGCATTGTCTGTAGGAGGCCCTGGCGCATGAATCTGTGCAGCGGGATCGACTTCGGACCACCAGGGGCCGAGAAAACCACCGTCTCATGGGGTCGGACACTCAGGGTCAGGGAAAAATCCAATTTATATCTGGTGATATCTCGGGTGCTATTAGGGATAGCGAAATAAACCAATGTGCATTGTCTGCAGGAGGCCCTGGCGCATGAATCTGTGCAGCGGGATCGACCTCGGACCACCATGGGCCGAGAAAATCACCGTCTCATGGGGCCGGACTGTCAGGGTCAGGGAAAAATCCGATATATATCTGGTGATATCTCGGGTGCTATTAGAGATAGCGCAATAAATCAAAGTGAATTATCTGCATGGGGCCCTGGCGCATGAATCTGTGGAGCGGGATGTACCTGAGACCACGAGGGACCGAGAAAACCATCGACACATGGGGCCGGACTGTCAGGTTCAGGGAAAAATCCAATATATATCTGGTGATATCTCGGGTGCTATTAGAGATAGCGCAATAAATCGAAGTGCATTGTCTGTAGGAGGCACTGGCGAATGAATCTGTGCAGCAGGAACTACCTCGGACCACCAGGGGTCGAGAAAATTACAGATATTCGGAATACGTCACCCAAGGTCATGTAAAAATCCAGCATATATCTTTTGATATCTCGGGTGCTATTACAGATCGCGCAATAAACCAAAGTGAATTGCCTGCAGGAAGCCTTGGCGCATCAATCTGTTCAGCCGGATCGACCTCGGACCACGAGGGACCGAGAAAACCATCGACACATCGGGCCGGACTGTCAGGGTCAAGGAAAAATCCAATATATATCTGGTGATATCTCGGGTGCTATTAGAGATAGCGCAATAAATCAAAGTGCATTGTCTGTAGGAGGCCCTGGCGCATAAATCTGTGCCGCGGGAACGACCTCGGACCACCAGGAGCCGAGAAAACCACCGTCTCACGGGGCCGGACACTTAGTGTCAGGGAAAAATCCATTATATATCTGGTGATATCTCGGGTGCTATTACAGATAGCGCAATAAATCAAAGTGCATTTTCTGTAGGAGGCCCTGGCGCATGAATCTGTGCAGCGGGATCGACCTCGGACCACCAGGGGCCGAGAAAACCACCGACACATGGGGCCGGATTGTCAGGGTCAGGGAAAAATCCAATATATATCTGGCGATATCTCGGGTGCTATTAGAGATAGCGCAATAAACCAATGTGAACTATCTGCAGGGGGCCCTGGCTCATGAATCTGTGCAGCGGGAACGACCTAGGACCACCAGTGGCCGAGAAAACCACCGACACATGGGGCCTGACTGTCAGGGTCAGGGAAAAATCCAATATATATCTGGCGATATCTCGGGTGCTATTAGAGATAGCGCAATAAACCAAAGTGAACTATCTGCAGGGGGCCCTGGCTCATGAATCTGTGCAGCGGGAACGACCTAGGACAACCAGTGGCCGAGAAAACCACCGACACATGGGGCCGGACATTCAGGGTCAGGGAATAATCCAATATATATCTAGTGATATCTCGGCTGCTTTTACAAATAGCGCAGTAAATCCAAGAGCATGGTCTGTAGGAGGCCCTGGCGCATGAATCTGTGCAGCGGGATCGACCTCGGACCACGAGGGACCGAGAAAACCATCGACACATGGGGCCGGACTGTCAGGGTCAAGGAAAAATCGAATATATATCTGTTGATATCTCGGGTGCTATTAGAGATAGCGAAATAATTCGAAGTGCATTGTCTGCAGGAGGCACCGGCGCATGAATCTGTGCAGCGGGAACGACCTCGGACCACCAGGGGCCGAGAAAACCACCGTCTCATGGGGTCGGACTGTCAGGGTCAGGGAAAAATCCAATATATATCTGGTGATATCTCGGGTGCTCTTAGAGATTGCGTAATTAATCAAAGTGCATTGTCTGCAGGAGGCCCTAGCGCATGAATATGTGCAGCGGGAACGACCTCGGACCACCAGGGGCCGAGAAAATCACCGTCTCATGGGGCCGGACTGTCAGGGTTAGGGAAAAATCCGATATATATCTGGTGATGTCTCGGGTGCTATTAAAGATAGCGCAATAAACCAAAGTGAATTATCTGCAGGAGGCCCTGGCGCATGAATCTGTGCAGCGGGAATGACCTCGGACCACCACGGGCCGAGAAAACCGCCGTCTCATGGGGCCGGACACTCAGGGTCAGGGAATAATCCAATATATATCTGGTGATATCGCGGGTGCTATTACAGATAGCGCAATAAATCAAAGTGCATTGTCTGTAGGAGGACCTGGCGCATGAATCTGGCAAGCGGGAAAGCCCTCGGACCACCACGGGCCGAGAAAACCACCGTCTCATGGGGCCGGACACTCAGGGTCACTGAAAAATCCAATATATATCTAGTGATATCTCGGGTGCTGTTTCAGATAGCGCAATAAATCAAAGTGCCTGGTCTGTAGGAGACCCTGGCGCATGAATCTGGCCAGCGTGAACGACCTCGGACCACCAAGGGCCGAGAAAACCACCGTCTCATGGGGCCGGACACTCAGGGTGAGGGAAAAATCCAATATATATCTGGTGATATCTCGGGTGCTTTTAGAGATAGCGCAATAAATCAAAGTGCATTGTCTGTAGGAGGCACTGGCGAATGAATCTGTGCCGCAGGAACGATCTCGGACCACCAGTGGCCGAGAAAATTACAGATATTCGGAATCCGTCACCCAAGGTCATGTAAAAATCCAGCAAATATCTGGTGATATCTCGGGTGATATTAGAGATAGCGTAATAAACCAAAGTGCATTGTCTGTAGGAGGCCCTGGCGCATGAATCTGGGCAGCGGGAACGACCTCGGACCGCCAGGGGCCGAGAAAACCACCGACTCACGGGGCCGGACACTCAGGGTCAGGGGAAAATCCAATATATATCTGGTGATATCTCGGGTGCTATTAGAGATAGCGCAATAAACCAAATTGAATTGTCTGCAGGAAACCCTGGCGCATGAATCTGTTGAGCGGGATCGTACTCGGACCACGAGGGAACGAGAAAACCATCGACACATGGGGCCGGACACTCAGGGTCGGGGAAAAATCCAATATATATCTGGTGATATCTCGGGTGCTCTTACAGATACCGCACTAAACCAAACTGAATTATCTGCAAGGGGCCCTGGCGCATGAATCTGTGCAGCAGGAACGACCTCGGAACACTAGGGGCCGAGAAAACCACCGTCTCATGGGGCCGGACTGTCAGGGTCGGAGAAAAATCCATTATATATCTGGTGATATCTCGGGTGCTATTAGAGATAGCGCAATAAACCAAAGTGAATTATCTGCAGGAGGCCCTGGCTTATGAATCTGTGCAGCGCGAACGACCTCGGACCACCACGGGCCGAGAAAACCACCGTCTCATGGGGCCGGACATTCAGGGTCAGGGAATAATCCAATATATATCTGGTGATATCGCGGGTGCTATTACAGATAGCGCAATAAATCAAAGTGCATTGTCTGTAGCAGGCCCTGGCGCATGAATCTGGCCAGCGGGAACGACCTCGGACCACCAGGGGCCGAGAAAACCACAGTCTCATGGGGCCGGACACTCAGGGTCAGGGGAAAATCCAATATATATCTGGTGATATCTCGGGTGCTATTTGAGATAGCGCTATAAATCAAAGTGCATTGTCTGCAGGAAGCCCTGATGCATGATTCTGTGCAGCGGGAACGACCTCGGACCACCCGGGGCCGAGATTATCACCGTCTCATGGGGCCGGACTGTCAGGGTCGGAGAAAAATCCATTATATATCTGGTGATATCTCGGGTGCTATTAGAGATAGCGCAATAAACCAAAGTGAATTATCTGCAGGAGGCCCTGGCGCATGAATCTGTGCAGCGCGAACGACCTCGGACCACCACGGGCCGAGAAAACCACCGTCTCATGGGGCCGGACATTCAGGGTCAGGGAATAATCCAATATATATCTGGTGATATCGCGGGTGCTATTACAGATAGCGCAATAAATCAAAGTGCATTGTCTGTAGGAGGCCCTGGCGCATGAATCTGGCCAGCGGGAACTACCTCTGGACCACCAGGGGCCGAGAAAATCACCGTCTCATGGGGCCGGACTGTCAGGGTCAGGGAGAAATCCAATATATATCTGGTGATATCTCGGGTGCTATTAGAGATAGCGAAATAAATCTAAAGTGCATTGTCTGCCGGAGGCCCTAGCACATGAATCTGTGCAGCGGGAACGACCTCGGACCACCAGGGGCCGAGAAAATCACCGTCTCATGGGGCCGGACTTCAGGGTTAGGGAAAAATCCGATATATATCTGGTGATGTCTCGGGTGCTATTAGAGATAGCGCAATAAACCAAAGTGAATTATCTGCAGGAGGCCCTGGCGCATGCATCTGTGCAGCGGGAACGACCTCGGACCACCAGGGGCCGAGAAAATCACCGTCGCATGGGGCCGGACTGTCAGGGGCAGGGAAAAATCCAATATATATCTGGTGATATCTCGGGTGCTATTACAGATAGCGCAATAAATCAAAGTGCATTGTCTGTAGGAGGCCCTGGCGCATGAATCTGTGAAGCGGGAACGACCTCGGACCAGGAGGGACCGAGAAAATCACCGTCTCATGGGGCCGGACACTCAGGGTCAGGGAAAAATCCAATATATATGTGGTGATATCTCGGGTGCTATTACAGATAGCGCAATAAATCAAAGTGCATTGTCTGTAGGAGGCCCTGGCGCATGAATCTGGGCAGCGGGAACGACCTCGGACCACCAGGGGCCGAGAAGACCACCGTCTCATGGGGCCGGCCACTCAGGGTCAGGGGAAAATCCAATATATATCTGGTGATATCTCGGGTGCTATTAGAGATAGCGCAATAAACGAAAGTGAATTATCTGCAGGAGGCCCTGGCGCATGAATCTGTGCAGCGGGAACGACCTCGGACCACCAGGGGCCGAGAAAACCACCGTCTCATGGGGCCGGACACTCAGGGCAAGGGAAAAATCCAATATATATCTGGTGATATCTCGGGTGCTATTACAGATAGCGCAATAAATCAAAGTGCATTGTCTGTAGGAGGCCCTGGCGCATGAATCTGTGCAGCGGGAACGACCTCGGACCACCAGGGGCCGAGAAAACTACAGTCTCATGCGGCCGGACACTCAGGGTCTGGGGAAAATCCAATATATATCTGGTGATATCTCGGGTCCTATTACAGATAGGGAAATAAATCAAAGTGAATTATCTGCAGGAGGCCCTGGCGCCTGAATCTGTGCAGCGGGAACGACCTCGGACCACCAGGGGCCGAGAAAATCACCGTCTCATGGGGCCGGACTCTCATGGTCAGGGAAAAATCCAATATATATCTGGTGATATCTCGGGTGCTATTACAGATAGCGCAATAAACCAAAGTGAATTATCTGCAGGAGGCCCTGGCGCATGAATCTGTGCAACTGGAACGACCTCGGACCACCAGGAGCCGAGAAAACCACAGTCTCATGGTGCCGGACACTCAGGGTCAGGGCAAAATCCAATATATATCTGGTGATATCTCGGGTGCTATTAGAGATAGCGCAATAAACCAAAGTGAATTATCTGCAGGAGGCCCTGGCGCATGAATCTGTGCAGCGGGAACGACCTCGGTCCACCAGGGGCCGAGAAAACCACCGTCTCATGGGGCTGGACACTCAGGGTGAGGTAAATATCCAATATATATCTGGTGATATCTCGGGTGCTATTACAGATAGCGCAATAAATCAAAGTGCATTGTCAGTAGGAGGCCGTGGCGCATGAATCTGGGCAGCGGGAACGACCTCGGACCACCAGGGGCCGAGAAAACCACCGTCTCATGGGGCCGGACACTCAGGGTCAGGGGAAAATCCAATATATATCTGGTGATATTTCGGGTGCTATTAGAGATAGCGCAATAAATCAAAGTGCATTGTCTGTAGGAGGCCCTGGCGCATGAATCTGTGCAGCGGGAACGACCTCGGACCACCAGGGGCCGAGAATACTACAGTCTCATGCGGCCGGACACTCAGGGTCTGGGGAAAATCCAATATATATCTGGTGATATCTCGGGTCCTATTACAGATAGCGAAATAAATCAAAGTGCATTGTCTGTAGGAGGCCCTGGCGCATGAATCTGTGCAGCGGGAACGACCTCGGACCACCAGGGGCCGAGAAAACCACCGTCACATGGGGCCGGACACTCAGGGTCAGGGGAAAATCCAATATATATCTGGTGATATTTCGGGTGCTATTAGAGATAGCGCAATAAACGAAAGTGAATTATCTGCAGGAGGCCCTGGCGCATGAATCAGTGCAGCGGGAACGACCTCGGACCACCAGGGGCCGAGAAAACCACCGTTTCATGGGGCCGGACACCCAGAGTCAGGGGAAAATCCAATATATATCTGGTGATATCTCGGGTGCTATTAGAGATAGCGCAATAAACCAATGTGAATTATCTGCAGGAGGCCCTGGCGCATGAATCTGGGAAGCGGGAACGACCTCGGACCACCAGGGGCCGAGAAAACCACCGTCTCATGGGGCCGGACACTCAGAGTCAGGGGAAAATCCAATATATATCTGGTGATATCTCTGGTGCTATCAGAGATAGCGCAATAAACGAAAGTGAATTATCTGAAGGAGGCCCTGGCGCATGAATCTGTGCAGCGGGAACGACCTCGGTACACCAGGGGCCGTGAAAACCACCGTCTCATGGGATTGGACACTCAGGGTGAGGGAAATATCCAATATATATCTGGTGATATCTCGGGTGCTATTACAGATAGCGCAATGAATCAAAGTGCATTGTCTGTAGGAGGCCCTGGCGCATGAATCTGTGCAGCGGGAACGACCTCGGACCACCAGGGGCCGAGAAAACCACCGTCTCATGGGGCCGGACACTCTGGGTCAGGGAAAAATCCAATATATATGTGGTGATATCTCGGGTGCTATTACAGATAGCGCAATAAATCAAAGTGCATTGTCTGTAGGAGGCCCTGGCGCATGAATCTGTGCAGCGGGAACGACCTCGGACCACCAGGGGCCGAGAAAACTACAGTCTCATGGGGCCGGACAGTCAGGGTCTGGGGAAAATCCTATATATATCTGGTGATATCTTGGGTGCTATTAGAGATAGCGCAATAAATCAAAGTGCATTGTCTGTAGGAGGCCCTGGCGCATGAATCTGTGCAACGGGAACGACCTCGGACCACCAGGGGCCGAGAAAACCACCGTCTCATGGGGCCGGACACTCAGGGTCAGGGGAAAATCCAATATATATCTGGTGATATCTCGGGTGCTATTATAGATAGCGCAATAAACCAAAGTGAGTTATCTGTAGGAGGCCCTGGCGCATGAATCTGTGCAGCGGGAACGACCTCGGTACACCAGGGGCCGAGAAAACCACAGTCTCATGGGGCCGGACACTCTGGGTCAGGGAAAAATCCAATATATATGTGGTGATATCTCGGGTGCTATTACAGATAGCGCAATAAATCAAAGTGCATTGTCTGTAGGAGGCTCTGGCGCATGAATCTGTGCAGCGGGAACGACCTCGGACCACCAGGGGCCGAGAAAACTACAGTCTCATGCGGCCGGACACTCAGGGTCTGGGGAAAATCCAATATATATCTGGTGATATCTCGGGTCCTATTACAGATAGGGAAATAAATCAAAGTGAATTATCTGCAGGAGGCCCTGGCGCATGAATCTGTGCAGCGGGAACGACCTCGGTCCACCAGGGGCCGAGAAAACCACAGTCTCACGGGGCCGGACACTCAGGGTCAGGGGAAAATCCAATATATATCTGGTGATATCTCGGGTGCTATTTGAGATAGCGCTATAAATCAAAGTGCATTGTCTGCAGGAAGCCCTGATGCATGATTCTGTGCAGCTCGAATGACCTCGGACAACCAGGGGCCGAGAAAGCCTCCGTCTCATGCGGCCGGACACTCAGGGTCAGGGGAAAATCCAATATATATCTGGTGATATCGCGCGTGCTATTAGAGATAGCGCAATAAACTAAAGTGAGTTATCTGCAGGAGGCCCTGGCGCATGCATCTGTGCAGCGGGAACGACCACGGACCACCAGGGGCCGAGAAAACCACAGTCACATGGGGCCGGACACACAGGGTCAGGGGAAAATTCAATATATATCTGGTGATATCTCGGGTGCTATTAGAGATAGCGCAATAAATCAAAGTGCATTGTCTGTAGGAGGCACTGGCGTATGAATCTGTGCAGAGGGAACGACCTCGGACTACCAGGGGCCGATAAAATTACAGATATTCGGAATCCGTCACACAAGGTCATGTAAAAATCCAGCATATATCTGGTGATATCTCGGGTGCTATTACAGATAGCGCAATAAACCAAAGTGCTTTGTCTGCGGGAGGCCCTGGCGCATGAATCTGTGCAGCGGGAACGACCTCGGACCACCAGGGGCCGAGAAAACTACAGTCACATGGCGCCGAACACTCAGGGTCTGGGGAAAATCCAATATATATCTGGTGATATCTCGGGTCCTATTACAGATAGCGAAATAAATCAAAGTGAATTATCTGCAGGAGGCCCAGGCGCATGAATCTGTGTAGCGGGAACGACCTCGGTCCACCAGGGGCCGAGAAAACCACCGTCTGATGGGGCTGGACACTCAGGGTGAGGGAAATATCCAATATATATCTGGTGATATCTCGGGTGCTATTACAGATAGCGCAATAAATCAAAGTGCATTGTCTGTAGGAGGCCCTGGCGCATGAATCTGTGAAGCGGGAACGACCTCGGACCACCAGGGGCCGAGAAAACCACAGTCTCATGGGGCCGGACACTCAGGGTCAGGGGAAAATCCAATATATATGTGGTGATATCTTGGGTGCTATTAGAGATAGCGCAATAAATCAAAGTGCATTGTCTGTAGGAGGCCCTGGCGCATGAATCTGTGCAGCGGGAACTACCTCGGACCACCAGGGGCCGAGAAAACTACAGTCTCATGCGGCCGGACACTCAGGGTCTGGGGAAAATCCAATATATATCTGGTGATATCTCGGGTCCTATTACAGATAGGGAAATAAATCAAAGTGAATTATCCGCAGGAGGCCCTGGCGCCTGAATCTGTGCAGCGGGAACGACCTCGGACCACCAGGGGCCGAGAAAATCACCGTCTCATGGGGCCGGACACTCAGGGTCAGGGGAAAATCCAATATATATCTGGTGATATTTCGGGTGCTATTAGAGATAGCGCAATAAACGAAAGTGAATTATCTGCAGGAGGCCCTGGCGCATGAATCAGTGCAGCGGGAACGACCTCGGACCACCAGGGGCCGAGAAAACCACCGTTTCATGGGGCCGGTCACCCAGAGTCAGGGGAAAATCCAATATATATCTGGTGATATCTCGGGTGCTATTAGAGATAGCGCAATAAACCAATGTGAATTATCTGCAGGAGGCCCTGGCGCATGAATCTGGGAAGCGGGAACGACCTCGGACCACCAGGGGCCGAGAAAACCACCGTCTCATGGGGCCGGACACTCAGAGTCAGGGGAAAATCCAATATATATCTGGTGATATCTCTGGTGCTATTAGAGATAGCGCAATAAACGAAAGTGAATTATCTGCAGGAGGCCCTGGCGCATGAATCTGTGCAGCGGGAACGACCTCGGTACACCAGGGGCCGTGAAAACCACCGTCTCATGGGGCTGGACACTCAGGGTGAGGGAAATATCCAATATATATCTGGTGATATCTCGGGTGCTATTACAGATAGCGCAATGAATCAAAGTGCATTGTCTGTAGGAGGCCCTGGCGCATGAATCTGTGCAGCGGGAACGACCTCGGACCACCAGGGGCCGAGAAAACCACCGTCTCATGGGGCCGGACACTCAGAGTCAGGGGAAAATCCAATATATATCTGGTGATATCTCTGGTGCTATTAGAGATAGCGCAATAAACGAAAGTGAATTATCTGCAGGAGGCCCTGGCGCATGAATCTGTGCAGCGGGAACGACCTCGGTACACCAGGGGCCGTGAAAACCACCGTCTCATGGGGCTGGACACTCAGGGTGAGGGAAATATCCAATATATATCTGGTGATATCTCGGGTGCTATTACAGATAGCGCAATGAATCAAAGTGCATTGTCTGTAGGAGGCCCTGGCGCATGAATCTGTGCAGCGGGAACGACCTCGGACCACCAGGGGCCGAGAAAACCACCGTCTCATGGGGCCGGACACTCTGGGTCAGGGAAAAATCCAATACATATGTGGTGATATCTCGGGTGCTATTACAGATAGCGCAATAAATCAAAGTGCATTGTCTGTAGGAGGCCCTGGCGCATGAATCTGTGCAGCGGGAACGACCTCGGACCACCAGGGGCCGAGAAAACTACAGTCTCATGCGGCCGGACACTCAGGGTCAGGGGAAAATCCAATATATATCTGGTGATATCTCGGGTGCTATTATAGATAGCGCAATAAACCAAAGTGAGTTATCTGTAGGAGGCCCTGGCGCATGAATCTGTGCAGCGGGAACGACCTCGGACCACCAGGGGCCGAGAAAACCAGCGTCCCGAGGGGCCGGACACTTAGGGTCAGTGAAAAATCCAATATATATCTGGTGATATCTCGGGTGCTATTACAGATAGCGCAATAAATCAAAGTGAATTATCTGCAGGAGGCCCTGGCTCATGAATCTGTGCAACGGGAACGACCTCGGACCACCAGGGGCCGAAAAAACCAGTCTCATGGGGCCGGACACTCAGGGTCAGGGAAAAATCCAATATATATCTGGTGATATCTTGGGTGCTATTAGAGATAGCGCAATAAATCAAAGTGCATTGTCTGTAGGAGGCCCTGGCGCATGAATCTGTGCAACGGGAACGACCTCGGACCACCAGGGGCCGAGAAAACCACCGTCTCATGGGGCCGGACACACAGAGTCAGGGGAAAATACAATATATATCTGGTGATATCTCTGGTGCTATTAGAGATAGCGCAATAAACGAAAGTGAATTATCTGCAGGAGGCCCTGGCGCATGAATCTGTGCAGCGGGAACGACCTCGGTACACCAGGGGCCGAGAAAACCACAGTCTCATGGGGCCGGACACTCTGGGTCAGGGAAAAATCCAATATATATGTGGTGATATCTCGGGTGCTATTACAGATAGCGCAATAAATCAAAGTGCATTGTCTGTAGGAGGCTCTTGCGCATGAATCTGTGCAACGGTAACGACCTCGGACCACCAGGAGCCGAGAAAACCACAGTCTCATGGTGCCGGACACTCAGGGTCAGGGCAAAATCCAATATATATCTGGTGATATCTCGGGTGCTATTAGAGATAGCGCAATAAACCAAAGTGAATTATCTGCAGGAGGCCCTGGCGCATGAATCTGTGAAGCGGGAACGACCTCGGTCCACCAGGGGCCGAGAAAACCACCGTCTCATGGGGCTGGACACTCAGGGTGAGGTAAATATCCAATATATATCTGGTGATATCTCGGGTGCTATTACAGATAGCGCAATAAATCAAAGTGCATTGTCAGTAGCAGGCCGTGGCGCATGAATCTGGGCAGCGGGAACGACCTCGGACCACCAGGGGCCGAGAAAACCACCGTCTCATGGGGCCGGACACTCAGGTTCAGGGGAAAATCCAATATATATCTGGTGATATTTCGGGTGCTATTAGAGATAGCGCAATAAATCAAAGTGCATTGTCTGTAGGAGGCCCTGGCGCATGAATCTCTGCAGCGGGAACGACCTCGGACCACCAGGGGCCGAGAAAACCACCGTCACATGGGGCCGGACACTCAGGGTCAGGGGAAAATCCAATATATATCTGGTGATATTTCGGGTGCTATTAGAGATAGCGCAATAAACGAAAGTGAATTATCTGCAGGAGGCCCTGGCGCATGAATCAGTGCAGCGGGAACGACCTCGGACCACCAGGGGCCGAGAAAACCACCGTTTCATGGAGCCGGACACCCAGAGTCAGGGGAAAATCCAATATATATCTGGTGATATCTCGGGTGCTATTAGAGATAGCGCAATAAACCAATGTGAATTATCTGCAGGAGGCCCTGGCGCATGAATCTGGGAAGCGGGAACGACCTCGGACCACCAGGGGCCGAGAAAACCACCGTCTCATGGGGCCGGACACTCAGAGTCAGGGGAAAATCCAATATATATCTGGTGATATCTCTGGTGCTATTAGAGATAGCGCAATAAACGAAAGTGAATTATCTGCAGGAGGCCCTGGCGCATGAATCTGTGCAGCGGGAACGACCTCGGTACACCAGGGGCCGTGAAAACCACCGTCTCATGGGGCTGGACACTCAGGGTGAGGGAAATATCCAATATATATCTGGTGATATCTCGGGTGCTATTACAGATAGCGCAATAAATCAAAGTGCATTGTCTGTAGGAGGCCCTGGCGCATGAATCTGTGAAGCGGGAACGACCTCGGACCACCAGGGGCCGAGAAAACCACAGTCTCATGGGGCCGGACACTCAGGGTCAGGGGAAAATCCAATATATATGTGGTGATATCTTGGGTGCTATTAGAGATAGCGCAATAAATCAAAGTGCATTGTCTGTAGGAGGCCCTGGCGCATGAATCTGTGCAGCGGGAACTACCTCGGACCACCAGGGGCCGAGAAAACTACAGTCTCATGCGGCCGGACACTCAGGGTCTGGGGAAAATCCAATATATATCTGGTGATATCTCGGGTCCTATTACAGATAGGGAAATAAATCAAAGTGAATTATCCGCAGGAGGCCCTGGCGCCTGAATCTGTGCAGCGGGAACGACCTCGGACCACCAGGGGCCGAGAAAATCACCGTCTCATGGGGCCGGACACTCAGGGTCAGGGGAAAATCCAATATATATCTGGTGATATTTCGGGTGCTATTAGAGATAGCGCAATAAACGAAAGTGAATTATCTGCAGGAGGCCCTGGCGCATGAATCAGTGCAGCGGGAACGACCTCGGACCACCAGGGGCCGAGAAAACCACCGTTTCATGGGGCCGGACACCCAGAGTCAGGGGAAAATCCAATATATATCTGGTGATATCTCGGGTGCTATTAGAGATAGCGCAATAAACCAATGTGAATTATCTGCAGGAGGCCCTGGCGCATGAATCTGGGAAGCGGGAACGACCTCGGACCACCAGGGGCCGAGAAAACCACCGTCTCATGGGGCCGGACACTCAGAGTCAGGGGAAAATCCAATATATATCTGGTGATATCTCTGGTGCTATTAGAGATAGCGCAATAAACGAAAGTGAATTATCTGCAGGAGGCCCTGGCGCATGAATCTGTGCAGCGGGAACGACCTCGGTACACCAGGGGCCGTGAAAACCACCGTCTCATGGGGCTGGACACTCAGGGTGAGGGAAATATCCAATATATATCTGGTGATATCTCGGGTGCTATTACAGATAGCGCAATGAATCAAAGTGCATTGTCTGTAGGAGGCCCTGGCGCATGAATCTGTGCAGCGGGAACGACCTCGGACCACCAGGGGCCGAGAAAACCACCGTCTCATGGGGCCGGACACTCTGGGTCAGGGAAAAATCCAATATATATGTGGTGATATCTCGGGTGCTATTACAGATAGCGCAATAAACCAAAGTGAGTTATCTGTAGGAGGCCCTGGCGCATGAATCTGTGCAGCGGGAACGACCTCGGACCACCAGGGGCCGAGAAAACCAGCGTCCCGAGGGGCCGGACACTTAGGGTCAGTGAAAAATCCAATATATATCTGGTGATATCTCGGGTGCTATTACAGATAGCGCAATAAATCAAAGTGAATTATCTGCAGGAGGCCCTGGCTCATGAATCTGTGCAACGGGAACGACCTCGGACCACCAGGGGCCGAAAAAACCAGTCTCATGGGGCCGGACACTCAGGGTCAGGGAAAAATCCAATATATATCTGGTGATATCTTGGGTGCTATTAGAGATAGCGCAATAAATCAAAGTGCATTGTCTGTAGGAGGCCCTGGCGCATGAATCTGTGCAACGGGAACGACCTCGGACCACCAGGGGCCGAGAAAACCACCGTCTCATGGGGCCGGACACTCAGAGTCAGGGGAAAATCCAATATATATCTGGTGATATCTCTGGTGCTATTAGAGATAGCGCAATAAACGAAAGTGAATTATCTGCAGGAGGCCCTGGCGCATGAATCTGTGCAGCGGGAACGACGTCGGTACACCAGGGGCCGAGAAAACCACAGTCTCATGGGGCCGGACACTCTGGGTCAGGGAGAAATCCAATATATATGTGGTGATATCTCGGGTGCTATTACAGATAGCGCAATAAATCAAAGTGCATTGTCTGTAGGAGGCTCTGGCGCATGAATCTGTGCAACGGTAACGACCTCGGACCACCAGGAGCCGAGAAAACCACAGTCTCATGGTGCCGGACACTCAGGGTCAGGGCAAAATCCAATATATATCTGGTGATATCTCGGGTGCTATTAGAGATAGCGCAATAAACCAAAGTGAATTATCTGCAGGAGGCCCTGGCGCATGAATCTGTGAAGCGGGAACGACCTCGGTCCACCAGGGGCCGAGAAAACCACCGTCTCATGGGGCTGGACACTCAGAGTGAGGTAAATATCCAATATATATCTGGTGATATCTCGGGTGCTATTACAGATAGCGCAATAAATCAAAGTGCATTGTCAGTAGGAGGCCGTGGCGCATGAATCTGGGCAGCGGGAACGACCTCGGACCACCAGGGGCCGAGAAAACCACCGTCTCATGGGGCCGGACACTCAGGGTCAGGGGAAAATCCAATATATATCTGGTGATATTTCGGGTGCTATTAGAGATAGCGCAATAAATCAAAGTGCATTGTCTGTAGGAGGCCCTGGCGCATGAATCTCTGCAGCGGGAACGACCTCGGACCACCAGGGGCCGAGAAAACCACCGTCACATGGGGCCGGACACTCAGGGTCAGGGGAAAATCCAATATATATCTGGTGATATTTCGGGTGCTATTAGAGATAGCGCAATAAACGAAAGTGAATTATCTGCAGGAGGCCCTGGCGCATGAATCAGTGCAGCGGGAACGACCTCGGACCACCAGGGGCCGAGAAAACCACCGTTTCATGGGGCCGGACACCCAGAGTCAGGGGAAAATCCAATATATATCTGGTGATATCTCGGGTGCTATTAGAGATAGCGCAATAAACCAATGTGAATTATCTGCAGGAGGCCCTGGCGCATGAATCTGGGAAGCGGGAACGACCTCGGACCACCAGGGGCCGAGAAAACCACCGTCTCATGGGGCCGGACACTCAGAGTCAGGGGAAAATCCAATATATATCTGGTGATATCTCTGGTGCTATTAGAGATAGCGCAATAAACGAAAGTGAATTATCTGCAGGAGGCCCTGGCGCATGAATCTGTGCAGCGGGAACGACCTCGGTACACCAGGGGCCGTGAAAACCACCGTCTCATGGGGCTGGACACTCAGGGTGAGGGAAATATCCAATATATATCTGGTGATATCTCGGGTGCTATTACAGATAGCGCAATGAATCAAAGTGCATTGTCTGTAGGAGGCCCTGGCGCATGAATCTGTGCAGCGGGAACGACCTCGGACCACCAGGGGCCGAGAAAACCACCGTCTCATGGGGCCGGACACTCTGGGTCAGGGAAAAATCCAATATATATGTGGTGATATCTCGGGTGCTATTACAGATAGCGCAATAAATCAAAGTGCATTGTCTGTAGGAGGCCCTGGCGCATGAATCTGTGCAGCGGGAACGACCTCGGACCACGAGGGGCCGAGAAAACTACAGTCTCATGCGGCCGGACACTCAGGGTCTGGGGAAAATCCAATATATATCTGGTGATATCTCGGGTCCTATTACAGATAGCGAAATAAATCAAAGTGCATTGTCTGTAGGAGGCCCTGGCGCATGAATCTGTGCAGCGGGATCGACCTCGGACCACCAGGGGCCGAGAAAACCACCGTCTCATGGGGCCGGACACTCAGGGTCAGGGGAAAATCCAATATATATCTGGTGATATCTCTGGTGCTATTATAGATAGCGCAATAAACCAAAGTGAGTTATCTGTAGGAGGCCCTGGCGCATGAATCTGTGCAGCGGGAACGACCTCGGACCACCAGGGGCCGAGAAAACCAGCGTCCCGAGGGGCCGGACACTTAGGGTCAGTGAAAAATCCAATATATATCTGGTGATATCTCGGGTGCTATTACAGATAGCGCAATAAATCAAAGTGAATTATCTGCAGGAGGCCCTGGCTCATGAATCTGTGCAACGGGAACGACCTCGGACCACCAGGGGCCGAAAAAACCACAGTCTCATGGGGCCGGACACTCAGGGTCAGGGAAAAATCCAATATATATCTGGTGATATCTTGGGTGCTGTTAGAGATAGCGCAATAAACCAAAGTGAATTTTCTGCAGGAGGCCCTGGCGCATGAATCTGTGCAGCGGGAACGACCTCGGACCCGTAGGGGCCGAGCAAATCACCGTCTCATGGGGCCGGACAGTCAGGGTCAGGGAAAAATCCTATATATATCTGGTGATATCTTGGGTGCTATTAGAGATAGCGCAATAAATCAAAGTGCATTGTCTGTAGGAGGCCCTGGCGCATGAATCTGTGCAACGGGAACGACCTCGGACCACCAGGGGCCGAGAAAACCACAGTCTCATGGGGCCGGACACTCTGGGTCAGGGAAAAATCCAATATATATGTGGTGATATCTCGGGTGCTATTACAGATAGCGCAATAAATCAAAGTGCATTGTCTGTAGGAGGCCCTGGCGCATGAATCTGTGCAGCGGGAACGACCTCGGACCACCAGGGGGCGAGAAAACTACAGTCTCATGCGGCCGGACACTCAGGGTCTGGGGAAAATCCAATATATATCTGGTGATATCTCGGGTCCTATTACAGATAGGGAAATAAATCAAAGTGAGTTATCTGCAGGAGGCCCTGGCGCATGAATCTGGGCAGCGGGAACGACCTCGGACCACCAGGGGCCGAGAAAACCACCGTCTCATGGGGCTGGACACTCAGGGTGAGGGAAATATCCAATATATATCTGGTGATATCTCGGGTGCTATTACAGATAGCGCAATAAATCAAAGTGCATTGTCTGTAGGAGGCCCTGGCGCATGAATCTGTGCAGCGGGAACGACCTCGGACCACCAGGGGCCGAGAAAACTACAGTCTCATGGTGCCGGACACTCAGGGTCAGGGCAAAATCCAATATATATCTGGTGATATCTCGGGTGCTATTAGAGATAGCGAAATAAACCAAAGTGAATTATCTGCAGGAGGCCCTGGCGCATGAATCTGTGAAGCGGGAACGACCTCGGTCCACCAGGGGCCGAGAAAACCACCGTCTCATGGGGCTGGACACTCAGGGTGAGGTAAATATCCAATATATATCTGCTGATATCTCGGGTGCTATTACAGATAGCGCAATAAATCAAAGTGCATTGTCAGTAGGAGGCCGTGGCGCATGAATCTGGGCAGCGGGAACGACCTCGGACCACCAGGGGCCGAGAAAACTACAGTCTCATGCGGCCGGACACCCAGAGTCAGGGGAAAATCCAATATATATCTGGTGATATCTCGGGTGCTATTAGAGATAGCGCAATAAACCAATGTGAATTATCTGCAGGAGGCCCTGGCGCATGAATCTGGGAAGCGGGAACGACCTCGGACCACCAGGGGCCGAGAAAACCACCGTCTCATGGGGCCGGACACTCAGAGTCAGGGGAAAATCCAATATATATCTGGTGATATCTCTGGTGCTATTAGAGATAGCGCAATAAACGAAAGTGAATTATCTGCAGGAGGCCCTGGCGCATGAATCTGTGCAGCGGGAACGACCTCGGTACACCAGGGGCCGTGAAAACCACCGTCTCATGGGGCTGGACACTCAGGGTGAGGGAAATATCCAATATATATCTGGTGATATCTCGGGTGCTATTACAGATAGCGCAATGAATCAAAGTGCATTGTCTGTAGGAGGCCCTGGCGCATGAATCTGTGCAGCGGGAACGACCTCGGACCACCAGGGGCCGAGAAAACCACCGTCTCATGGGGCCGGACACTCTGGGTCAGGGAAAAATCCAATATATATGTGGTGATATCTCGGGTGCTATTACAGATAGCGCAATAAATCAAAGTGCATTGTCTGTAGGAGGCCCTGGCGCATGAATCTGTGCAGCGGGAACGACCTCGGACCACGAGGGGCCGAGAAAACTACAGTCTCATGCGGCCGGACACTCAGGGTCTGGGGAAAATCCAATATATATCTGGTGATATCTCGGGTCCTATTACAGATAGCGAAATAAATCAAAGTGCATTGTCTGTAGGAGGCCCTGGCGCATGAATCTGTGCAGCGGGATCGACCTCGGACCACCAGGGGCCGAGAAAACCACCGTCTCATGGGGCCGGACACTCAGGGTCAGGGGAAAATCCAATATATATCTGGTGATATCTCTGGTGCTATTATAGATAGCGCAATAAACCAAAGTGAGTTATCTGTAGGAGGCCCTGGCGCATGAATCTGTGCAGCGGGAACGACCTCGGACCACCAGGGGCCGAGAAAACCAGCGTCCCGAGGGGCCGGACACTTAGGGTCAGTGAAAAATCCAATATATATCTGGTGATATCTCGGGTGCTATTACAGATAGCGCAATAAATCAAAGTGAATTATCTGCAGGAGGCCCTGGCTCATGAATCTGTGCAACGGGAACGACCTCGGACCACCAGGGGCCGAAAAAACCACAGTCTCATGGGGCCGGACACTCAGGGTCAGGGAAAAATCCAATATATATCTGGTGATATCTTGGGTGCTGTTAGAGATAGCGCAATAAACCAAAGTGAATTTTCTGCAGGAGGCCCTGGCGCATGAATCTGTGCAGCGGGAACGACCTCGGACCCGTAGGGGCCGAGCAAATCACCGTCTCATGGGGCCGGACAGTCAGGGTCAGGGAAAAATCCTATATATATCTGGTGATATCTTGGGTGCTATTAGAGATAGCGCAATAAATCAAAGTGCATTGTCTGTAGGAGGCCCTGGCGCATGAATCTGTGCAACGGGAACGACCTCGGACCACCAGGGGCCGAGAAAACCACAGTCTCATGGGGCCGGACACTCTGGGTCAGGGAAAAATCCAATATATATGTGGTGATATCTCGGGTGCTATTACAGATAGCGCAATAAATCAAAGTGCATTGTCTGTAGGAGGCCCTGGCGCATGAATCTGTGCAGCGGGAACGACCTCGGACCACCAGGGGGCGAGAAAACTACAGTCTCATGCGGCCGGACACTCAGGGTCTGGGGAAAATCCAATATATATCTGGTGATATCTCGGGTCCTATTACAGATAGGGAAATAAATCAAAGTGAGTTATCTGCAGGAGGCCCTGGCGCATGAATCTGGGCAGCGGGAACGACCTCGGACCACCAGGGGCCGAGAAAACCACCGTCTCATGGGGCTGGACACTCAGGGTGAGGGAAATATCCAATATATATCTGGTGATATCTCGGGTGCTATTACAGATAGCGCAATAAATCAAAGTGCATTGTCTGTAGGAGGCCCTGGCGCATGAATCTGTGCAGCGGGAACGACCTCGGACCACCAGGGGCCGAGAAAACTACAGTCTCATGGTGCCGGACACTCAGGGTCAGGGCAAAATCCAATATATATCTGGTGATATCTCGGGTGCTATTAGAGATAGCGAAATAAACCAAAGTGAATTATCTGCAGGAGGCCCTGGCGCATGAATCTGTGAAGCGGGAACGACCTCGGTCCACCAGGGGCCGAGAAAACCACCGTCTCATGGGGCTGGACACTCAGGGTGAGGTAAATATCCAATATATATCTGCTGATATCTCGGGTGCTATTACAGATAGCGCAATAAATCAAAGTGCATTGTCAGTAGGAGGCCGTGGCGCATGAATCTGGGCAGCGGGAACGACCTCGGACCACCAGGGGCCGAGAAAACCACCGTCTCATGGGGCCGGACACTCAGGGTCAGGGGAAAATCCAATATATATCTGGTGATATTTCGGGTGCTATTAGAGATAGCGCAATAAATCAAAGTGCATTGTCTGTAGGAGGCCCTGGCGCATGAATCTCTGCAGCGGGAACGACCTCGGACCACCAGGGGCCGAGAAAACCACCGTCACATGGGGCCGGACACTCAGGGTCAGGGGAAAATCCAATATATATCTGGTGATATTTCGGGTGCTATTAGAGATAGCGCAATAAACGAAAGTGAATTATCTGCAGGAGGCCCTGGCGCATGAATCAGTGCAGCGGGAACGACCTCGGACCACCAGGGGCCGAGAAAACCACCGTTTCATGGGGCCGGACACCCAGAGTCAGGGGAAAATCCAATATATATCTGGTGATATCTCGGGTGCTATTAGAGATAGCGCAATAAACGAAAGTGAATTATCTGCAGGAGGCCCTGGCGCATGAATCTGTGCAGCGGGAACGACCTCGGTACACCAGGGGCCGTGAAAACCACCGTCTCATGGGGCTGGACACTCAGGGTGAGGGAAATATCCAATATATATCTGGTGATATCTCGGGTGCTATTACAGATAGCGCAATGAATCAAAGTGCATTGTCTGTAGGAGGCCCTGGCGCATGAATCTGTGCAGCGGGAACGACCTCGGACCACCAGGGGCCGAGAAAACCACCGTCTCATGGGGCCGGACACTCTGGGTCAGGGAAAAATCCAATATATATGTGGTGATATCTCGGTTGCTATTACAGATAGCGCAATAAATCAAAGTGCATTGTCTGTAGGAGGCCCTGGCGCATGAATCTGTGCAGCGGGAACGACCTCGGACCACCAGGGGCCGAGAAAACTACAGTCTCATGCGGCCGGACACTCAGGGTCTGGGGAAAATCCAATATATATCTGGTGATATCTCGGGTCCTATTACAGATAGCGAAATAAATCAAAGTGCATTGTCTGTAGGAGGCCCTGGCGCATGAATCTGTGCAGCGGGAACGACCTCGGACCACCAGGGGGCGAGAAAACTACAGTCTCATGCGGCCGGACACTCAGGGTCTGGGGAAAATCCAATATATATCTGGTGATATCTCGGGTCCTATTACAGATAGGGAAATAAATCAAAGTGAGTTATCTGCAGGAGGCCCTGGCGCATGAATCTGGGCAGCGGGAACGACCTCGGACCACCAGGGGCCGAGAAAACCACCGTCTCATGGGGCTGGACACTCAGGGTGAGGGAAATATCCAATATATATCTGGTGATATCTCGGGTGCTATTACAGATAGCGCAATAAATCAAAGTGCATTGTCTGTAGGAGGCCCTGGCGCATGAATCTGTGCAGCGGGATCGACCTCGGACCACCAGGGGCCGAGAAAACCACCGTCTCATGGGGCCGGACACTCTGGGTCTGGGGAAAATGCAATATATATCTGGTGATATCTCGGGTGCTATTAGAGATAGCGCAATAAGCCAAAATGAATTATCTGCAGGAGGCCCTGGCGCATGCATCTGTGCAGCGGGAACGACCTCGGACCGCCAGGGGCCGAGAAAACCACCGTTTTATGGGGCCGGACACCCAGAGTCAGGGGAAATTCCAATATATATCTGGTGATATCTCGGGTCCTATTATATATAGCGCAACAAACCAAAGTGAGTTATCTGTAGGAGGCCCTGGCGCATGAATCTGTGCAGCGGGAACGACCTCGGACCACCAGGGGCCGAGAAAACTACAGTCTCATGGTGCCGGACACTCAGGGTCAGGGCAAAATCCAATATATATCTGGTGATATCTCGGGTGCTATTAGAGATAGCGCAATAAACCAAAGTGAATTATCTGCAGGAGGCCCTGGCGCATGAATCTGTGAAGCGGGAACGACCTCGGTCCACCAGGGGCCGAGAAAACCACCGTCTCATGGGGCTGGACACTCAGGGTGAGGTAAATATCCAATATATATCTGGTGATATCTCGGGTGCTATTACAGATAGCGCAATAAATCAAAGTGCATTGTCAGTAGGAGGCCGTGGCGCATGAATCTGGGCAGCGGGAACGACCTCGGACCACCAGGGTCCGAGAAAACCACCGTCTCATGGGGCCGGACACTCAGGGTCAGGGGAAAATCCAATATATATCTGGTGATATTTCGGGTGCTATTAGAGATAGCGCAATAAATCAAAGTGCATTGTCTGTAGGAGGCCCTGGCGCATGAATCTCTGCAGCGGGAACGACCTCGGACCACCAGGGGCCGAGAAAACCACCGTCACATGGGGCCGGACACTCAGGGTCAGGGGAAAATCCAATATATATCTGGTGATATTTCGGGTGCTATTAGAGATAGCGCAATAAACGAAAGTGAATTATCTGCAGGAGGCCCTGGCGCATGAATCAGTGCAGCGGGAACGACCTCGGACCACCAGGGGCCGAGAAAACCACCGTTTCATGAGGCCGGACACCCAGAGTCAGGGGAAAATCCAATATATATCTGGTGATATCTCGGGTGCTATTAGAGATAGCGCAATAAACCAATGTGAATTATCTGCAGGAGGCCCTGGCGCATGAATCTGGGAAGCGGAAACGACCTCGGACCACCAGGGGCCGAGAAAACCACCGTCTCATGGGGCCGGACACTCAGAGTCAGGGGAAAATCCAATATATATCTGGTGATATCTCTGGTGCTATTAGAGATAGCGCAATAAACGAAAGTGAATTATCTGCAGGAGGCCCTGGCGCATGAATCTGTGCAGCGGGAACGACCTCGGTACACCAGGGGCCGTGAAAACCACCGTCTCATGGGGCTGGACACTCAGGGTGAGGGAAATATCCAATATATATCTGGTGATATCTCGGGTGCTATTACAGATAGCGCAATGAATCAAAGTGCATTGTCTGTAGGAGGCCCTGGCGCATGAATCTGTGCAGCGGGAACGACCTCGGACCACCAGGGGCCGAGAAAACCACCGTCTCATGGGGCCGGACACTCTGGGTCAGGGAAAAATCCAATATATATGTGGTGATATCTCGGGTGCTATTACAGATAGCGCAATAAATCAAAGTGCATTGTCTGTAGGAGGCCCTGGCGCATGAATCTGTGCAGCCGGAACGACCTCGGACCACCAGGGGCCGAGAAAACTACAGTCTCATGCGGCCGGACACTCAGGGTCTGGGGAAAATCCAATATATATCTGGTGATATCTCGGGTCCTATTACAGATAGCGAAATAAATCAAAGTGCATTGTCTGTAGGAGGCCCTGGCGCATGAATCTGTGCAGCGGGATCGACCTCGGACCACCAGGGGCCGAGAAAACCACCGTCTCATGGGGCCGGACACTCAGGGTCAGGGGAAAATCCAATATATATCTGGTGATATCTCTGGTGCTATTATAGATAGCGCAATAAACCAAAGTGAGTTATCTGTAGGAGGCCCTGGCGCATGAATCTGTGCAGCGGGAACGACCTCGGACCACCAGGGGCCGAGAAAACCAGCGTCCCGAGGGGCCGGACACTTAGGGTCAGTGAAAAATCCAATATATATCTGGTGATATCTCGGGTGCTATTACAGATAGCGCAATAAATCAAAGTGAATTATCTGCAGGAGGCCCTGGCTCATGAATCTGTGCAACGGGAACGACCTCGGACCACCAGGGGCCGAAAAAACCACAGTCTCATGGGGCCGGACACTCAGGGTCAGGGAAAAATCCAATATATATCTGGTGATATCTTGGGTGCTGTTAGAGATAGCGCAATAAACCAAAGTGAATTATCTGCAGGAGGCCCTGGCGCATGAATCTGTGCAGCGGGAACGACCTCGGACCCGTAGGGGCCGAGCAAATCACCGTCTCATGGGGCCGGACAGTCAGGGTCAGGGAAAAATCCTATATATATCTGGTGATATCTTGGGTGCTATTAGAGATAGCGCAATAAATCAAAGTGCATTGTCTGTAGGAGGCCCTGGCGCATGAATCTGTGCAGCGGGAACGACCTCGGACCACCAGGGGCCGAGAAAACCACCGTCTCATGGGGCCGGACACTCAGGGTCTGGGGAAAATGCAATATATATCTGGTGATATCTCGGGTGCTATTAGAGATAGCGCAATAAGCCAAAGTGAATTATCTGCAGGAGGCCCTGGCGCATGCATCTGTGCAGCGGGAACGACCTCGGACCGCCAGGGGCCGAGAAAACCACCGTTTTATGGGGCCGGACACCCAGAGTCAGGGGAAATTCCAATATATATCTGGTGATATCTCGGGTCCTATTATATATAGCGCAACAAACCAAAGTGAGTTATCTGTAGGAGGCCCTGGCGCATGAATCTGTGCAGCGGGAACGACCTCGGACCACCAGGGGCCGAGAAAACCACCGTCTCATGGGGCCGGACACTCAGGGTCTGGGGAAAATCCAATATATATCTGGTGATATCTCGGGTCCTATTACAGATAGGGAAATAAATCAAAGTGAGTTATCTGCAGGAGGCCCTGGCGCATGAATCTGGGCAGCGGGAACGACCTCGGACCACCAGGGGCCGAGAAAACCACCGTCTCATGGGGCTGGACACTCAGGGTGAGGGAAATATCCAATATATATCTGGTGATATCTCGGGTGCTATTACAGATAGCGCAATAAATCAAAGTGCATTGTCAGTAGGAGGCCCTGGCGCATGAATCTGTGCAGCGGGATCGACCTCGGACCACCAGGGGCCGAGAAAACCACCGTCTCATGGGGCCGGACACTCAGGGTCTGGGGAAAATGCAATATATATCTGGTGATATCTCGGGTGCTATTAGAGATAGCGCAATAAGCCAAAGTGAATTATCTGCAGGAGGCCCTGGCGCATGCATCTGTGCAGCGGGAACGACCTCGGACCGCCAGGGGCCGAGAAAACCACCGTTTTATGGGGCCGGACACCCAGAGTCAGGGGAAATTCCAATATATATCTGGTGATATCTCGGGTCCTATTATATATAGCGCAACAAACCAAAGTGAGTTATCTGTAGGAGGCCCTGGCGCATGAATCTGTGCAGCGGGAACGACCTCGGACCACCAGGGGCCGAGAAAACCACCGTCTCATGGGGCCGGACACTCTGGGTCAGGGAAAAATCCAATATATATGTGGTGATATCTCGGGTGCTATTACAGATAGCGCAATAAATCAAAGTGCATTGTCTGTAGGAGGCCCTGGCGCATGAATCTGTGCAGCGGGAACGACCTCGGACCACCAGGGGCCGAGAAAACTACAGTCTCATGCGGCCGGACACTCAGGGTCTGGGGAAAATCCAATATATATCTGGTGATATCTCGGGTCCTATTACAGATAGCGAAATAAATCAAAGTGCATTGTCTGTAGGAGGCCCTGGCGCATGAATCTGTGCAGCGGGATCGACCTCGGACCACCAGGGGCCGAGAAAACCACCGTCTCATGGGGCCGGACACTCAGGGTCAGGGGAAAATCCAATATATATCTGGTGATATCTCGGGTGCTATTATAGATAGCGCAATAAACCAAAGTGAGTTATCTGTAGGAGGCCCTGGCGCATGAATCTGTGCAGCGGGAACGACCTCGGACCACCAGGGGCCGAGAAAACCAGCGTCCCGAGGGGCCGGACACTTAGGGTCAGTGAAAAATCCAATATATATCTGGTGATATCTCGGGTGCTATTACAGATAGCGCAATAAATCAAAGTGAATTATCTGCAGGAGGCCCTGGCTCATGAATCTGTGCAACGGGAACGACCTCGGACCACCAGGGGCCGAAAAAACCAGTCTCATGGGGCCGGACACTCAGGGTCAGGGAAAAATCCAATATATATCTGGTGATATCTTGGGTGCTATTAGAGATAGCGCAATAAATCAAAGTGCATTGTCTGTAGGAGGCCCTGGCGCATGAATCTGTGCAACGGGAACGACCTCGGACCACCAGGGGCCGAGAAAACCACCGTCTCATGGGGCCGGACACTCAGAGTCAGGGGAAAATCCAATATATATCTGGTGATATCTCTGGTGCTATTAGAGATAGCGCAATAAACGAAAGTGAATTATCTGCAGGAGGCCCTGGCGCATGAATCTGTGCAGCGGGAACGACCTCGGTACACCAGGGGCCGAGAAAACCACAGTCTCATGGGGCCGGACACTCTGGGTCAGGGAAAAATCCAATATATATGTGGTGATATCTCGGGTGCTATTACAGATAGCGCAATAAATCAAAGTGCATTGTCTGTAGGAGGCTCTGGCGCATGAATCTGTGCAACGGTAACGACCTCGGACCACCAGGAGCCGAGAAAACCACAGTCTCATGGTGCCGGACACTCAGGGTCAGGGCAAAATCCAATATATATCTGGTGATATCTCGGGTGCTATTAGAGATAGCGCAATAAACCAAAGTGAATTATCTGCAGGAGGCCCTGGCGCATGAATCAGTGAAGCGGGAACGACCTCGGTCCACCAGGGGCCGAGAAAACCACCGTCTCATGGGGCTGGACACTCAGGGTGAGGTAAATATCCAATATATATCTGGTGATATCTCGGGTGCTATTACAGATAGCGCAATAAATCAAAGTGCATTGTCAGTAGGAGGCCGTGGCGCATGAATCTGGGCAGCGGGAACGACCTCGGACCACCAGGGGCCGAGAAAACCACCGTCTCATGGGGCCGGACACTCAGGGTCAGGGGAAAATCCAATATATATCTGGTGATATTTCGGGTGCTATTAGAGATAGCGCAATAAATCAAAGTGCATTGTCTGTAGGAGGCCCTGGCGCATGAATCTCTGCAGCGGGAACGACCTCGGACCACCAGGGGCCGAGAAAACCACCGTCACATGGGGCCGGACACTCAGGGTCAGGGGAAAATCCAATATATATCTGGTGATATTTCGGGTGCTATTAGAGATAGCGCAATAAACGAAAGTGAATTATCTGCAGGAGGCCCTGGCGCATGAATCAGTGCAGCGGGAACGACCTCGGACCACCAGGGGCCGAGAAAACCACCGTTTCATGGGGCCGGACACCCAGAGTCAGGGGAAAATCCAATATATATCTGGTGATATCTCGGGTGCTATTAGAGATAGCGCAATAAACCAATGTGAATTATCTGCAGGAGGCCCTGGCGCATGAATCTGGGAAGCGGGAACGACCTCGGACCACCAGGGGCCGAGAAAACCACCGTCTCATGGGGCCGGACACTCAGAGTCAGGGGAAAATCCAATATATATCTGGTGATATCTCTGGTGCTATTAGAGATAGCGCAATAAACGAAAGTGAATTATCTGCAGGAGGCCCTGGCGCATGAATCTGTGCAGCGGGAACGACCTCGGTACACCAGGGGACGTGAAAACCACCGTCTCATGGGGCTGGACACTCAGGGTGAGGGAAATATCCAATATATATCTGGTGATATCTCGGGTGCTATTACAGATAGCGCAATGAATCAAAGTGCATTGTCTGTAGGAGGCCCTGGCGCATGAATCTGTGCAGCGGGAACGACCTCGGACCACCAGGGGCCGAGAAAACCACCGTCTCATGGGGCCGGACACTCTGGGTCAGGGAAAAATCCAATATATATGTGGTGATATCTCGGGTGCTATTACAGATAGCGCAATAAATCAAAGTGCATTGTCTGTAGGAGGCCCTGGCGCATGAATCTGTGCAGCGGGAACGACCTCGGACCACCAGGGGCCGAGAAAACTACAGTCTCATGCGGCCGGACACTCAGGGTCTGGGGAAAATCCAATATATATCTGGTGATATCTCGGGTCCTATTACAGATAGCGAAATAAATCAAAGTGCATTGTCTGTAGGAGGCCCTGGCGCATGAATCTGTGCAGCGGGATCGACCTCGGACCACCAGGGGCCGAGAAAACCACCGTCTCATGGGGCCGGACACTCAGGGTCAGGGGAAAATCCAATATATATCTGGTGATATCTCTGGTGCTATTATAGATAGCGCAATAAACCAAAGTGAGTTATCTGTAGGAGGCCCTGGCGCATGAATCTGTGCAGCGGGAACGACCTCGGACCACCAGGGGCCGAGAAAACCAGCGTCCCGAGGGGCCGGACACTTAGGGTCAGTGAAAAATCCAATATATATCTGGTGATATCTCGGGTGCTATTACAGATAGCGCAATAAATCAAAGTGAATTATCTGCAGGAGGCCCTGGCTCATGAATCTGTGCAACGGGAACGACCTCGGACCACCAGGGGCCGAAAAAACCACAGTCTCATGGGGCCGGACACTCAGGGTCAGGGAAAAATCCAATATATATCTGGTGATATCTTGGGTGCTGTTAGAGATAGCGCAATAAACCAAAGTGAATTATCTGCAGGAGGCCCTGGCGCATGAATCTGTGCAGCGGGAACGACCTCGGACCCGTAGGGGCCGAGCAAATCACCGTCTCATGGGGCCGGACAGTCAGGGTCAGGGAAAAATCCTATATATATCTGGTGATATCTTGGGTGCTATTAGAGATAGCGCAATAAATCAAAGTGCATTGTCTGTAGGAGGCCCTGGCGCATGAATCTGTGCAACGGGAACGACCTCGGACCACCAGGGGCCGAGAAAACCACAGTCTCATGGGGCCGGACGTTCTGGGTCAGGGAAAAATCCAATATATATGTGGTGATATCTCGGGTGCTATTACAGATAGCGCAATAAATCAAAGTGCATTGTCTGTAGGAGGCCCTGGCGCATGAATCTGTGCAGCGGGAACGACCTCGGACCACCAGGGGGCGAGAAAACTACAGTCTCATGCGGCCGGACACTCAGGGTCTGGGGAAAATCCAATATATATCTGGTGATATCTCGGGTCCTATTACAGATAGGGAAATAAATCAAAGTGAGTTATCTGCAGGAGGCCCTGGCGCATGAATCTGGGCAGCGGGAACGACCTCGGACCACCAGGGGCCGAGAAAACCACCGTCTCATGGGGCTGGACACTCAGGGTGAGGGAAATATCCAATATATATCTGGTGATATCTCGGGTGCTATTAGAGATAGCGCAATAAACCAAAGTGCATTGTCTGCAGGAAGCCCTGGCGCATGATTCTGTGCAGCTGGGAACGACCTCGGACCACCAGGGGCCGAGAAAACTACAGTCCCGAGGGGCCGGACACTTAGGGTCAGTGAGAAATCCAATATATATCTGGTGATATGTCGGGTGCTATTAGAGATAGCGCAATAAACCAAAGTGCATTGTCTGCAGGAAGCCCTGGCGCATGATTCTGTGCAGCTGGGAACGACCTCGGACCACCAGGGGCCGAGAAAATCACCGTCTCATGGGGCCGGACTGTAAGGGTCAGGGAAAAACCCAATATATATTTGGTGATATCTAGGGTGCTATTACAGATAGCGCAATTAACCGAAGTGCATTGTCTGTAGGAGGCCCTGGCGCATGAATCTGTGCAGCGGGAACGACCTCGGAACACCAGGGGCCGTGAAAACCACAGTCTCATGGGGCCGGACACTCAGGGTCAGGTGAAAATCCAATATATATCTGGTGATATCCCGGGTGCTATTACAGATAGCGCAATAAATCAAAGTGCATTGTCTGTAGGAGGCCCTAGCGCATGAATCTGTGCAGCGAGATCGACCTCGGACCACCAGGGGCCGAGACAACCACGATCTCATGTGGCCGGACACTCAGGGTCAGGGAAAAATCCAATATATATCTGGTGATATCTCGGGTGCTATTATAGATAGCGCAATAAACCAAAGTGAGTTATCTGTAGGAGGCCCTGGCGCATGAATCTGTGCAGCGGGAACGACCTCGGTACACCAGGGGCCGAGAAAACCACAGTCTCATGGGGCCGGACACTCTGGGTCAGGGAAAAATCCAATATATATGTGGTGATATCTCGGGTGCTATTACAGATAGCGCAATAAATCAAAGTGCATTGTCTGTAGGAGGCTCTGGCGCATGAATCTGTGCAGCGGGAACGACCTCGGACCACCAGGGGCCGAGAAAACTACAGTCTCATGCGGCCGGACACTCAGGGTCTGGGGAAAATCCAATATATATCTGGTGATATCTCGGGTCCTATTACAGATAGGGAAATAAATCAAAGTGAATTATCTGCAGGAGGCCCTGGCGCATGAATCTGTGCAGCGGGAACGACCTCGGTCCACCAGGGGCCGAGAAAACCACAGTCTCACGGGGCCGGACACTCAGGGTCAGGGGAAAATCCAATATATATCTGGTGATATCTCGGGTGCTATTTGAGATAGCGCTATAAATCAAAGTGCATTGTCTGCAGGAAGCCCTGATGCATGATTCTGTGCAGCTCGAATGACCTCGGACAACCAGGGGCCGAGAAAGCCTCCGTCTCATGCGGCCGGACACTCAGGGTCAGGGGAAAATCCAATATATATCTGGTGATATCGCGCGTGCTATTAGAGATAGCGCAATAAACTAAAGTGAGTTATCTGCAGGAGGCCCTGGCGCATGCATCTGTGCAGCGGGAACGACCACGGACCACCAGGGGCCGAGAAAACCACAGTCACATGGGGCCGGACACACAGGGTCAGGGGAAAATTCAATATATATCTGGTGATATCTCGGGTGCTATTAGAGATAGCGCAATAAATCAAAGTGCATTGTCTGTAGGAGGCACTGGCGTATGAATCTGTGCAGAGGGAACGACCTCGGACTACCAGGGGCCGATAAAATTACAGACTTTCGGAATCCGTCACACAAGGTCATGTAAAAATCCAGCATATATCTGGTGATATCTCGGGTGCTATTACAGATAGCGCAATAAACCAAAGTGCTTTGTCTGCGGGAGGCCCTGGCGCATGAATCTGTGCAGCGGGAACGACCTCGGACCACCAGGGGCCGAGAAAACTACAGTCACATGGCGCCGAACACTCAGGGTCTGGGGAAAATCCAATATATATCTGGTGATATCTCGGGTCCTATTACAGATAGCGAAATAAATCAAAGTGAATTATCTGCAGGAGGCCCAGGCGCATGAATCTGTGTAGCGGGAACGACCTCGGTCCACCTGGGGCCGAGAAAACCACCGTCTGATGGGGCTGGACACTCAGGGTGAGGGAAATATCCAATATATATCTGGTGATATCTCGGGTGCTATTACAGATAGCGCAATAAATCAAAGTGCATTGTCTGTAGGAGGCCCTGGCGCATGAATCTGTGAAGCGGGAACGACCTCGGACCACCAGGGGCCGAGAAAACCACAGTCTCATGGGGCCGGACACTCAGGGTCAGGGGAAAATCCAATATATATGTGGTGATATCTTGGGTGCTATTAGAGATAGCGCAATAAATCAAAGTGTATTGTCTGTAGGAGGCCCTGGCGCATGAATCTGTGCAGCGGGAACTACCTCGGACCACCAGGGGCCGAGAAAACTACAGTCTCATGCGGCCGGACACTCAGGGTCTGGGGAACATCCAATATATATCTGGTGATATCTCGGGTCCTATTACAGATAGGGAAATAAATCAAAGTGAATTATCCGCAGGAGGCCCTGGCGCCTGAATCTGTGCAGCGGGAACGACCTCGGACCACCAGGGGCCGAGAAAATCACCGTCTCATGGGGCCGGACACTCAGGGTCAGGGGAAAATCCAATATATATCTGGTGATATTTCGGGTGCTATTAGAGATAGCGCAATAAACGAAAGTGAATTATCTGCAGGAGGCCCTGGCGCATGAATCAGTGCAGCGGGAACGACCTCGGACCACCAGGGGCCGAGAAAACCACCGTTTCATGGGGCCGGACACCCAGAGTCAGGGGAAAATCCAATATATATCTGGTGATATCTCGGGTGCTATTAGAGATAGCGCAATAAACCAATGTGAATTATCTGCAGGAGGCCCTGGCGCATGAATCTGGGAAGCGGGAACGACCTCGGACCAGCAGGGGCCGAGAAAACCACCGTCTCATGGGGCCGGACACTCAGAGTCAGGGGAAAATCCAATATTTATCTGGTGATATCTCTGGTGCTATTAGAGATAGCGCAATAAACGAAAGTGAATTATCTGCAGGAGGCCCTGGCGCATGAATCTGTGCAGCGGGAACGACCTCGGTACACCAGGGGCCGTGAAAACCACCGTCTCATGGGGCTGGACACTCAGGGTGAGGGAAATATCCAATATATATCTGGTGATATCTCGGGTGCTATTACAGATAGCGCAATGAATCAAAGTGCATTGTCTGTAGGAGGCCCTGGCGCATGAATCTGTGCAGCGGGAACGACCTCGGACCACCAGGGGCCGAGAAAACCACCGTCTCATGGGGCCGGACACTCTGGGTCAGGGAAAAATCCAATATATATGTGGTGATATCTCGGGTGCTATTACAGATAGCGCAATAAATCAAAGTGCATTGTCTGTAGGAGGCCCTGGCGCATGAATCTGTGCAGCGGGAACGACCTCGGACCACCAGGGGCCGAGAAAACTACAGTCTCATGCGGCCGGACACTCAGGGTCTGGGGAAAATCCAATATATATCTGGTGATATCTCGGGTCCTATTACAGATAGCGAAATAAATCAAAGTGCATTGTCTGTAGGAGGCCCTGGCGCATGAATCTGTGCAGCGGGATCGACCTCGGACCACCAGGGGCCGAGAAAACCACCGTCTCATGGGGCCGGACACTCAGGGTCAGGGGAAAATCCAATATATATCTGGTGATATCTCGGGTGCTATTATAGATAGCGCAATAAACCAAAGTGAGTTATCTGTAGGAGGCCCTGGCGCATGAATCTGTGCAGCGGGAACGACCTCGGACCACCAGGGGCCGAGAAAACCAGCGTCCCGAGGGGCCGGACACTTAGGGTCAGTGAAAAATCCAATATATATCTGGTGATATCTCGGGTGCTATTACAGATAGCGCAATAAATCAAAGTGAATTATCTGCAGGAGGCCCTGGCTCATGAATCTGTGCAACGGGAACGACCTCGGACCACCAGGGGCCGAAAAAACCAGTCTCATGGGGCCGGACACTCAGGGTCAGGGAAAAATCCAATATATATCTGGTGATATCTTGGGTGCTATTAGAGATAGCGCAATAAATCAAAGTGCATTGTCTGTAGGAGGCCCTGGCGCATGAATCTGTGCAACGGGAACGACCTCGGACCACCAGGGGCCGAGAAAACCACCGTCTCATGGGGCCGGACACTCAGAGTCAGGGGAAAATCCAATATATATCTGGTGATATCTCTGGTGCTATTAGAGATAGCGCAATAAACGAAAGTGAATTATCTGCAGGAGGCCCAGGCGCATGAATCTGTGCAGCGGGAACGACCTCGGTACACCAGGGGCCGAGAAAACCACAGTCTCATGGGGCCGGACACTCTGGGTCAGGGAAAAATCCAATATATATGTGGTGATATCTCGGGTGCTATTACAGATAGCGCAATAAATCAAAGTGCATTGTCTGTAGGAGGCTCTGGCGCATGAATCTGTGCAACGGTAACGACCTCGGACCACCAGGAGCCGAGAAAACCACAGTCTCATGGTGCCGGACACTCAGGGTCAGGGCAAAATCCAATATATATCTGGTGATATCTCGGGTGCTATTAGAGATAGCGCAATAAACCAAAGTGAATTATCTGCAGGAGGCCCTGGCGCATGAATCTGTGAAGCGGGAACGACCTCGGTCCACCAGGGGCCGAGAAAACCACCGTCTCATGGGGCTGGACACTCAGGGTGAGGTAAATATCCAATATATATCTGGTGATATCTCGGGTGCTATTACAGATAGCGCAATAAATCAAAGTGCATTGTCAGTAGGAGGCCGTGGCGCATGAATCTGGGCAGCGGGAACGACCTCGGACCACCAGGGGCCGAGAAAACCACCGTCTCATGGGGCCGGACACTCAGGGTCAGGGGAAAATCCAATATATATCTGGTGATATTTCGGGTGCTATTAGAGATAGCGCAATAAATCAAAGTGCATTGTCTGTAGGAGGCCCTGGCGCATGAATCTCTGCAGCGGGAACGACCTCGGACCACCAGGGGCCGAGAAAACCACCGTCACATGGGGCCGGACACTCAGGGTCAGGGGAAAATCCAATATATATCTGGTGATATTTCGGGTGCTATTAGAGATAGCGCAATAAACGAAAGTGAATTATCTGCAGGAGGCCCTGGCGCATGAATCAGTGCAGCGGGAACGACCTCGGACCACCAGGGGCCGAGAAAACCACCGTTTCATGGGGCCGGACACCCAGAGTCAGGGGAAAATCCAATATATATCTGGTGATATCTCGGGTGCTATTAGAGATAGCGCAATAAACCAATGTGAATTATCTGCAGGAGGCCCTGGCGCATGAATCTGGGAAGCGGGAACGACCTCGGACCACCAGGGGCCGAGAAAACCACCGTCTCATGGGGCCGGACACTCAGAGTCAGGGGAAAATCCAATATATATCTGGTGATATCTCTGGTGCTATTAGAGATAGCGCAATAAACGAAAGTGAATTATCTGCAGGAGGCCCTGGCGCATGAATCTGTGCAGCGGGAACGACCTCGGTACACCAGGGGCCGTGAAAACCACCGTCTCATGGGGCTGGACACTCAGGGTGAGGGAAATATCCAATATATATCTGGTGATATCTCGGGTGCTATTACAGATAGCGCAATGAATCAAAGTGCATTGTCTGTAGGAGGCCCTGGCGCATGAATCTGTGCAGCGGGAACGACCTCGGACCACCAGGGGCCGAGAAAACCACCGTCTCATGGGGCCGGACACTCTGGGTCAGGGAAAAATCCAATATATATGTGGTGATATCTCGGGTGCTATTACAGATAGCGCAATAAATCAAAGTGCATTGTCTGTAGGAGGCCCTGGCGCATGAATCTGTGCAGCGGGAACGACCTCGGACCACCAGGGGCCGAGAAAACTACAGTCTCATGCGGCCGGACACTCAGGGTCTGGGGAAAATCCAATATATATCTGGTGATATCTCGGGTCCTATTACAGATAGCGAAATAAATCAAAGTGCATTGTCTGTAGGAGGCCCTGGCGCATGAATCTGTGCAGCGGGATCGACCTCGGACCACCAGGGGCCGAGAAAACCACCGTCTCATGGGGCCGGACACTCAGGGTCAGGGGAAAATCCAATATATATCTGGTGATATCTCTGGTGCTATTATAGATAGCGCAATAAACCAAAGTGAGTTATCTGTAAGAGGCCCTGGCGCATGAATCTGTGCAGCGGGAACGACCTCGGACCACCAGGGGCCGAGAAAACCAGCGTCCCGAGGGGCCGGACACTTAGGGTCAGTGAAAAATCCAATATATATCTGGTGATATCTCGGGTGCTATTACAGATAGCGCAATAAATCAAAGTGAATTATCTGCAGGAGGCCCTGGCTCATGAATCTGTGCAACGGGAACGACCTCGGACCACCAGGGGCCGAAAAAACCACAGTCTCATGGGGCCGGACACTCAGGGTCAGGGAAAAATCCAATATATATCTGGTGATATCTTGGGTGCTGTTAGAGATAGCGCAATAAACCAAAGTGAATTATCTGCAGGAGGCCCTGGCGCATGAATCTGTGCAGCGGGAACGACCTCGGACCCGTAGGGGCCGAGCAAATCACCGTCTCATGGGGCCGGACAGTCAGGGTCAGGGAAAAATCCTATATATATCTGGTGATATCTTGGGTGCTATTAGAGATAGCGCAATAAATCAAAGTGCATTGTCTGTAGGAGGCCCTGGCGCATGAATCTGTGCAACGGGAACGACCTCGGACCACCAGGGGCCGAGAAAACCACAGTCTCATGGGGCCGGACACTCTGGGTCAGGGAAAAATCCAATATATATGTGGTGATATCTCGGGTGCTATTACAGATAGCGCAATAAATCAAAGTGCATTGTCTGTAGGAGGCCCTGGCGCATGAATCTGTGCAGCGGGAACGACCTCGGACCACCAGGGGGCGAGAAAACTACAGTCTCATGCGGCCGGACACTCAGGGTCTGGGGAAAATCCAATATATATCTGGTGATATCTCGGGTCCTATTACAGATAGGGAAATAAATCAAAGTGAGTTATCTGCAGGAGGCCCTGGCGCATGAATCTGGGCAGCGGGAACGATCTCGGACCACCAGGGGCCGAGAAAACCACCGTCTCATGGGGCTGGACACTCAGGGTGAGGGAAATATCCAATATATATCTGGTGATATCTCGGGTGCTATTACAGATAGCGCAATAAATCAAAGTGCATTGTCAGTAGGAGGCCCTGGCGCATGAATCTGTGCAGCGGGATCGACCTCGGACCACCAGGGGCCGAGAAAACCACCGTCTCATGGGGCCGGACACTCAGGGTCTGGGGAAAATGCAATATATATCTGGTGATATCTCGGGTGCTATTAGAGATAGCGCAATAAGCCAAAGTGAATTATCTGCAGGAGGCCCTGGCGCATGCATCTGTGCAGCGGGAACGACCTCGGACCACCAGGGGCCGAGAAAATCACCGTCTCATGGGGCCGGACTGTAAGGGTCAGGGAAAAACCCAATATATATTTGGTGATATCTAGGGTGCTATTAGAGATACCGCAATAAATCAAAGTGCATTGTCTGTAGGAGGCCCTGGCGAATGAATCTGTGCAGCAGGAACGACCTCGGACCACCAGGGGCCGAGAAAATTAGTGATATTCGGAATCCGTCACCCAAGGTCATGTAAAAATGCAGCATATATCTGGTGATATCTCGGGTGCTATTACAGATAGCGCAATAAATCAAAGTGCATTGTCTGTAGGAGGCCCTGGCGCATGTATCTGTGCAGCGGGAACGACCTCGAACCACCAGGGGCCGAGAAAATTAGTGATATTCGGAATCCGTCACCCAAGGTCATGTAAAAATGCAGCATATATCTGGTGATATCTCGGGTGCTATTACAGATTGCGCAATAAATCAAAGTGCATTGTCTGTAGGAGGCCCTGGCGCATGAATCTGTGCAGCGGGAACGACCTCGGACCACCAGGGTCCGAGAAAACCACCGTCTCATGGGGCCGGACACTCAGGGTCAGGGGAAAATCCAATATATATCTGGTGATATCTCGGGTGCTATTAGAGATAGCGCAATAAGCCAAAGGGACTTATCTGCAAGATGCACTGGCGCATGCATCTGTGCAGCGGGAACGACCTAGGACCACCAGGGGCCGAGAAAACCACCGTCTCATGGGGCCGGACACTCAGGGTCAGGGAAAAATCCAATATATATCTGGTGATATCTCGGGTGCTATTACAGATAGCGCAATTAACCGAAGTGCATTGTCTGTAGGAGGCCCTGGCGCATGAATCTGTGCAGCGGGAACGACCTCGGAACACCAGGGGCCGTGAAAACCACAGTCTCATGGGGCCGGACACTCAGGGTCAGGTGAAAATCCAATATATATCTGGTGATATCCCGGGTGCTATTACAGATAGCGCAATAAATCAAAGTGCATTGTCTGTAGGAGGCCCTAGCGCATGAATCTGTGCAGCGAGATCGACCTCGGACCACCAGGGGCCGAGACAACCACGGTCTCATGTGGCCGGACACTCAGGGTCAGGGAAAAATCCAATATATATCTGGTGATATCTCGGGTGCTATTACAGATTGCCCAATAAACCAAAGTGAATTATCTGCAAGAGGCCCTGGCGCATGAATCTGTGCAGCGGGAGCGACCTCGGACCACCAGGGGCCGAAAAAAATACAGTCTCATGCGGCCGGACACTCAGGGTCCGGGGAAAATCCAATATATATCTTGTGGTATCTCGGGTGCTATTACAGATAGCGCAATAAATCAAAGTGCATTGTCTGTAGGAGGCCCTGGCGCATGAATGTGGGCACTGGGAACGACCTCGGACCACCAGGGGCCGTGAAAACCACAGTCTCATGGGGCCGGACTCTCAGGGTCAGGGGAAAATCCAATATATATCTGGTTATATCTCGGGTGCTATTACAGGTAGCGCAATAATCCAAAGTGCATTGTCTGTAGGAGACCCTGGCTCATAGATCTGGGCAGGGGGAACGACCTCGGACCACCAGGGGCCGAGAAAACCACCGTCTCATGGGGCCGGACACTCAGGGACAGGGGAAAATCCAATATATATCTGGTTATATCTCGGGTGCTATTACAGGTAGCGCAATAATCCAAAGTGCATTGTCTGTAGGAGACCCTGGCTCATAGATCTGGGCAGGGGGAACGACCTCGGACCACCAGGGGCCGAGAAAAACACCGTCTCATGGGGCCGGACACTCAGGGTCAGGGGAAAATCCAACATATATCTGGTGATATCTCGGGTGCTATTAGAGATAGCGCAATAAACCAAAGTGAATTATCTGCAGGAGGCCCTGGCGCATGAATATGTGCAACGGGAATGACCTCAGACCACCAGGGGCCGAGACAACCACCGTCTCATGGGGCCGGACACTCAGGGTCAGCGAAAAATCCAATATATATCTGGTGATATCTCGGGTGCTATTACAGATAGCCCAATAAACCAACGTGCATTGTCAGTAGGAGGCCCTGGCGCATGAATCTGTGCAGCGGGAACGACCTCGGACCACCAGGGGCCGTGAAAACCACCGTCTCATGGGGCCGGACACTTAGTGTCAGGGAAAAATCCAATATATATCTGGTGATATCTCGGTTGCTATTACAGATAGCGCAATAAATCAAAGTGCATTGTCTGTGGGAGGCCCTGGCGCATGAATCTGGCCAGGGGGAACGACCTCGGACCACCAGGGGCCGAGAAAACCACCGTCTCATGGGGCCGGACACTCAGGGACAGGGGAAAATCCAATATATGTCTGGTGATATCTCGGTTGCTATTACAGATAGCGCAATAAATCAAAGTGTATTGTCTGTAGGAGGCCCTGGCGCATGAATCTGTGCAGCGGGATCGACCTCCCACCGCCAGGGGCCGAGAAAACCACAGTCTCATGGGGCCGGACACTCAGGGTCAGGGGAAAATCCAATATCTATCTGGTGATATCTCGGGTGCTATTAGAGGTAGCGCAATAAACCAAAGTGAATTATCTGCACGAGGCCTTGGCGCATGAATCTGAGCAGCGGGCGCGACCTCGGACCACCAGGGGCCGAGAAAACCACAGTCTCATGGGGCCGGACACTCAGGGTCAGGGGAAAATCCAATATATATCTGGTGATATCTCGGGTGCTATTACAGATAGCCCAATAGACCAAAGTGCAGTGTCTGTAGGAGGCACCGGCGCATGAATCTGTGCAGCGGGATCGACCTCGCACCACCAGGGGCCGAGAAAACAACAGTCTCATGGGGCCGGACACTCAGGGTCAGGGAAAAATCCAATATCTATCTGGTGATATCTCGGGTGCTATTACAGATAGCGCAATAAATCAAAGTGCATTGTCTGTAGGAGGCCCTGGCGCATGAATGTGGGCACTGGTAACGACCTCTGACCACCAGGGGCCGAGAAAACCACCGTCTCATGGGGCCGGACACTCAGTGTCAGGGAAAAATCCAATATATATCTGGTGATATCTCGGTTGCTATTACAGATAGCGCAATAAATCAAAGTGCATTGTCTGTGGGAGGCCCTGGCGCATGAATCTGGCCAGGGGGAACGACCTCGGACCACCAGGGGCCGAGAAAACCACCGTCTCATGAGGCCGGACACTCAGGGACAGGGGAAAATCCAATATATATCTGGTGATATCTCGGTTGCTATTACAGATAGCGCAATAAATCAAAGTGCATTGTCTGTAGGAGGCCCTGGCGCATGAATCTGTGCAGCGGGATCGACCACCCACCGCCAGGGGCCGAGAAAACCACAGTCTCATGGGGCCGGACACTCAGGGTCAGGGAAAAATCCAATATATATTTGGTGATATCTCGGGTGCTATTACAGATAGCGCAATAAATCAAAGTGCATTGTCTGCAGGAGGCCCTGGCGCATGAATCTGTGCAAAGGGAATGACCTCGGACCACCAGGGGCCGAGACAACCACCGTCTCATGTGGCCGGACACTCAGGGTCAGCGAAAAATCCAATATATATCTGGTGATATCTCGAGTGCTATTACAGAAAGCCCAATAAACCAAAGTGCATTGTCTGTAGGAGGCCCTGGCGCATGAATCTGAGCAGCGGGAGCGACCTCGGACCACCAGGGGCCGAGAAAACCACAGTCTCATGGGGCCGGACACTCAGGGTCAGGGGAAAATCCAATATATATCTGGTGATATCTCGGGTGCTACTACAGATAGCGCAATAAATCAAAGTGCATTGTCTGTAGGAGGCCCTGGCGCATAGATCTGGGCAGGGGGACCGACCTCGGACTATCAGGGGCCGAGAAAACCACCGTGTCATGGGGCCGGACACTCAGGGACAGGGGAAAATCCAATATATATCTGGTGATATCCCGGGTGCTATTACAGATAGCGCAATAAATCAAAGTGCATTGTCTGTAGGAGGCCCTGGCGCATGAATGTGGGCACTGGGAACGACCTCTGACCACCAGGGGCCGAGAAAACCACCGTCTCATGGGGCCGGACACTCAGTGTCAGGGAAAAATCCAATATCTATCTGGTGATATCTCGGGTGCTATTAGAGGTAGCGCAATAAACCAAAGTGAATTATCTGCACGAGGCCTTGGCGCATGAATCTGAGCAGCGGGCGCGACCTCGGACCACCAGGGGCCGAGAAAACCACAGTCTCATGGGGCCGGACACTCAGGGTCAGGGGAAAATCCAATATATATCTGGTGATATCTCGGGTGCTATTACAGATAGCCCAATAGACCAAAGTGCAGTGTCTGTAGGAGGCACCGGCGCATGAATCTGGCCAGGGGGAACGACCTCGGACCACCAGGGGCCGAGAAAACCACCGTCTCATGGGGCCGGACACTCAGGGACAGGGGAAAATCCAATATATATCTGGTGATATCTCGGTTGCTATTACAGATAGCGCAATAAATCAAAGTGCATTGTCTGTAGGAGGCCCTGGCGCATGAATCTGTGCAGCGGGATCGACCACCCACCGCCAGGGGCCGAGAAAACCACAGTCTCATGGGGCCGGACACTCAGGGTCAGGGAAAAATCCAATATATATTTGGTGATATCTCGGGTGCTATTACAGATAGCGCAATAAATCAAAGTGCATTGTCTGCAGGAGGCCCTGGCGCATGAATCTGTGCAAAGGGAATGACCTCGGACCACCAGGGGCCGAGACAACCACCGTCTCATGGGGCCGGACACTCAGGGTCAGCGAAAAATCCAATATATATCTGGTGATATCTCGAGTGCTATTACAGAAAGCCCAATAAACCAAAGTGCATTGTCTGTAGGAGGCCCTGGCGCATGAATCAGAGCAGCGGGAGCGACCTCGGACCACCAGGGGCCGAGAAAACCACAGTCTCATGGGGCCGGACACTCAGGGTCAGGGGAAAATCCAATATATATCTGGTGATATCTCGGGTGCTACTACAGATAGCGCAATAAATCAAACTGCATTGTCTGTAGGAGGCCCTAGCGCATGAATCTGTGCAGCGAGATCGACCTCGGACCACCAGGGGCCGAGACAACCACGGTCTCATGTGGCCGGACACTCAGGGTCAGGGAAAAATCCAATATATATCTGGTGATATCTCAGGTGCTATTACAGATAGCGCAATAAACCAAAGTGCATTGTCTGTAGGAGGCCCTGGCGCATGAATCTGTGCAGCGGGAACGACCTCGGAACACCAGGGGCCGTGAAAACCACAGTCTCATGGGGCCGGACACTCGGGGTCAGGTGAAAATCCAATATATATCTGGTGATATCTCGGTTGCTATTACAGATAGCGCAATAAATCAAAGTGTATTGTCTGTAGGAGGCCCTGGCGCATGAATCTGTGCAGCGGGATCGACCTCCCACCGCCAGGGGCCGAGAAAACCACAGTCTCATGGGTCCGGACACTCAGGGTCAGGGGAAAATCCAATATCTATCTGGTGATATCTCGGGTGCTATTAGAGGTAGCGCAATAAACCAAAGTGAATTATCTGCACGAGGCCTTGGCGCATGAATCTGAGCAGCGGGCGCGACCTCGGACCACCAGGGGCCGAGAAAACCACAGTCTCATGGGGCCGGACACTCAGGGTCAGGGGAAAATCCAATATATATCTGGTGATATCTCGGGTGCTATTACAGATAGCCCAATAGACCAAAGTGCAGTGTCTGTAGGAGGCACCGGCGCATGAATCTGTGCAGCGGGATCGACCTCGCACCACCAGGGGCCGAGAAAACAACAGTCTCATGGGGCCGGACACTCAGGGTCAGGGAAAAATCCAATATCTATCTGGTGATATCTCGGGTGCTATTACAGATAGCGCAATAAATCAAAGTGCATTGTCTGTAGGAGGCCCTGGCGCATGAATGTGGGCACTGGTAACGACCTCTGACCACCAGGGGCCGAGAAAACCACCGTCTCATGGGGCCGGACACTCAGTGTCAGGGAAAAATCCAATATATATCTGGTGATATCTCGGTTGCTATTACAGATAGCGCAATAAATCAAAGTGCATTGTCTGTGGGAGGCCCTGGCGCATGAATCTGACCAGGGGGAACGACCTCGGACCACCAGGGGCCGAGAAAACCACCGTCTCATGGGGCCGGACACTCAGGGACAGGGGAAAATCCAATATATATCTGGTGATATCTCGGTTGCTATTACAGATAGCGCAATAAATCAAAGTGCATTGTCTGTAGGAGGCCCTGGCGCATGAATCTGTGCAGCGGGATCGACCACCCACCGCCAGGGGCCGAGAAAACCACAGTCTCATGGGGCCGGACACTCAGGGTCAGGGAAAAATCCAATATATATTTGGTGATATCTCGGGTGCTATTACAGATAGCGCAATAAATCAAAGTGCATTGTCTGCAGGAGGCCCTGGCGCATGAATCTGTGCAAAGGGAATGACCTCGGACCACCAGGGGCCGAGACAACCACCGTCTCATGGGGCCGGACACTCAGGGTCAGCGAAAAATCCAATATATATCTGGTGATATCTCGAGTGCTATTACAGAAAGCCCAATAAACCAAAGTGCATTGTCTGTAGGAGGCCCTGGCGCATGAATCTGAGCAGCGGGAGCGACCTCGGACCACCAGGGGCCGTGAAAACCACAGTCTCATGGGGCCGGACACTCGGGGTCAGGTGAAAATCCAATATATATCTGGTGATATCCCGGGTGCTATTACAGATAGCGCAATAAATCAAAGTGCATTGTCTGTAGGAGGCCCTGGCGCATAGATCTGGGCAGGGGGACCGACCTCGGACTATCAGGGGCCGAGAAAACCACCGTGTCATGGGGCCGGACACTCAGGGACAGGGGAAAATCCAATATATATCTGGTGATATCCCGGGTGCTATTACAGATAGCGCAATAAATCAAAGTGCATTGTCTGTAGGAGGCCCTGGCGCATGAATGTGGGCACTGGGAACGACCTCTGACCACCAGGGGCCGAGAAAACCACCGTCTCATGGGGCCGGACACTCAGTGTCAGGGAAAAATCCAATATATATCTGGTGATATCTCGGTTGCTATTACAGATAGCGCAATAAATCGTAGTGCATTGTCTGTAGGAGGCCCTGGCGCATGAATCTGGCCAGGGGGAACGACCTCGGACCACCAGGGGCCGAGAAAACCACCGTCTCATGGGGCCGGATACTCAGGGTCAGGGGAAAATCCAATATATATCTGGCGATATCTCGGGTGCTATTAGAGATAGCGCAATAATCCAAAGTGAATTATCTGCAGGAGGCCGTGGCGCATGAATCTGTGCAACGGGAACGACCTCGGAACACCAGGGGCCGAGACAAGCACGGTCTCATGGGGCCGGACACTCAGGGTCAGTGAAAAATCCAATATATATCTGGTGATATCTCGGGTGCTATTACAGATAGCGCAATAAACCAAAGTGCATTGTCTGTAGGAGGCCCTGGCGCATGAATCTGTGCAGCGGGAACGACCTCGGAACACCAGGGGCCGTGAAAACCACAGTCTCATGGGGCCGGACACTCGGGGTCAGGTGAAAATCCAATATATATCTGGTGATATCCCGGGTGCTATTACAGATAGCGCAATAAATCAAAGTGCATTGTCTGTAGGAGGCCCTAGCGCATGAATCTGTGCAGCGAGATCGACCTCGGACCACCAGGGGCCGAGACAACCACGGTCTCATGTGGCCGGACACTCAGGGTCAGGGAAAAATCCAATATATATCTGGTGATATCTCAGGTGCTATTACAGATAGCGCAATAAACCAAAGTGCATTGTCTGTAGGAGGCCCTGGCGCATGAATCTGTGCAGCGGGAACGACCTCGGAACACCAGGGGCCGTGAAAACCACAGTCTCATGGGGCCGGACACTCGGGGTCAGGTGAAAATCCAATATATATCTGGTGATATCCCGGGTGCTATTACAGATAGCGCAATAAATCAAAGTGCATTGTCTGTAGGAGGCCCTGGCGCATGAATGTGGGCACTGGGAACGACCTCGGACCACCAGGGGCCGTGAAAACCACAGTCTCATGGGGCCGGAGTCTCAGGGTCAGGGGAAAATCCAATATCTATCTGGTGATATCTCGGGTGCTATTAGAGGTAGCGCAATAAACCAAAGTGAATTATCTGCAGGAGGCCCTGGCGCATGGATCTGGGCAGGGGGAACGACCTCGGACCATGAGGGGCCGAGAAAACCACCGTCTCATGGGGCCGGACACTCAGGGACAGGGGAAAATCCAATATATATCTGGTTATATCTCGAGTGCTATTACAGGTAGCGCAATAATCCAAACTGCATTGTCTGTAGGAGACCCTGGCTCATAGATCTGGGCAGGGGGAACGACCTCGGACCACCAGGGGCCGAGAAAACCACCGTCTCATGGGGCCGGACACTCAGGGTCAGGGGAAAATCCAACATATATCTGGTGATATCTCGGGTGCTATTAGAGATAGCGCAATAAACCAAAGTGAATTATCTGCAGGAGGCCCTGGCGCATGAATATATGCAACGGGAATGACCTCAGACCACCAGGGGCCGAGACAACCACCGTCTCATGGGGCCGGCCACTCAGGGTCAGCGAAAAATCCAATATATATCTGGTGATATCTCGGGTGCTATTACAGATAGCCCAATAAAACAACGTGCATTGTCAGTAGGAGGCCCTGGCGCATGAATCTGTGCAGCGGGAACGACCTCGGACCACCAGGGGCCGTGAAAACCACAGTCTCATGGGGCCGGACACTAAGGGTCAGGGGAAAATCCAATATATATCTGGTGATATCTCGGGTGCTATTAGAGATAGCGCAATAAACCAAAGTGAATTATCTGCAGGAGGCCCTGGCGCATGAATCTGTGCAGCGGGAGCGACCTCGGACCACCAGGGGCCGAGAAAACCACAGTCTCATGGGGCTGGATACTCAGGGTCATGTGAAAATCCAATATATATCTGGTGATATCTCGGGTGCTATTACAGATAGCCCAATAAACCAACGTGCATTGTCAGTAGGAGGCCCTGGCGCATGAATCTGTGCAGCGGGAACGACCTCGGACCACCAGGGGCCGTGAAAACCACAGTCTCATGGGGCCGGACACTAAGGGTCAGGGGAAAATCCAATATATATCTGGTGATATCTTGGGTGCTATTAGAGATAGCGCAATAAACCAAAGTGAATTATCTGCAGGAGGCCCAGGCGCATGAGTCTGTGCAGCGGGAGCGACCTGGGACCACCAGGGGCCGAGAAGACCACAGTCTCATGGGGCCGGTCTCTCAGGGTCAGGGGAAAATCCAATATATATCTGGTGATATCTCGGGTGCTATTACAGATAGCGCAATAAATCAAAGTGCATTGTCCGCAGGAGGCACTGGCGCATGAATCTGTGCAGCGGGATCGACCTCGCACCACCAGGGGCCGAGAAAACCACAGTCTCATGGGGCCGGATACTCAGGGTCAGGGGAAAATCCAATATATATCTGGCGATATCTCGGGTCTATTAGAGATAGCCCAATAAACCAAAGTGAATTATCTGCAGGAGGCCCTGGCGCATGAATCTGTGCAGCGGGAGCGACCTCGGACCACCAGGGGCCGTGAAAACCACAGTCTCATGGGGCCGGACACTAAGGGTCAGGGGAAAATCCAATATATATCTGGTGATATCTCGGGTGCTATTAGAGATAGCGCTATAAACCAAAGTGAATTATCTGCAGGAGGCCCTGGCGCATGAATCTGTGCAGCGGGAGCGACCTCGGACCACCAGGGGCCGAGAAGACCACAGTCTCATGGGGCCGGACACTCAGGGTCAGGGGAAAATCCAATATATATCTGGTGATATCTCGGGTGCTATTACAGATAGCGCAATAAATCAAAGTGCATTGTCTGTAGGAGGCCCTGGCGCATGAATGTGGGCACTGGGAACGACCTCGGACCACCAGGGGCCGTGAAAACCACAGTCTCATGGGGCCGGACACTCAGGGTCAGGGGAAAATCCAATATATATCTGGTGATATCTCGGGTCCTAGTAGAGGTAGCGCAATAAACCAAAGTGAATTATCTGCAGGAGGCCCTGGCGCATGAATCTGACTAGCGGGAGCGACCTCGGACCACCAGGGGCCGAGAAAACCACAGTCTCGTGGGGCCGGACACTCAGAGTCAGGGGAAAATCCAATATATATCTGGTGATATCTCGGGTGCTACTAGAGATAGCGCAATAAACCAAAGTGAAGTATCTGCAGGAGGCCCTGGCGCATGGCTCTGTGCAGCGGGATCGACCTCGGACCACCAGGGGCCGAGAAAATCACCGTCTCATGGGGCCGGACACTCAGGGACAGGGGAAAATCCAATATATATCTGGTGATATCTCGGGTGCTATTACAGGTAGCGCAATAAATCAAAGTGCATTGTCTGTAGGAGGCCCTAGCGCATGAATCTGTGCAGCGGGATTGACCACGCACCAACAGGGGCCGAGAAAACCACAGTCTCATGGGGCCGGATACTCAGGGTCAGGTGAAAATCCAATATATAACTGGTGATATCTCGGGTGCTATTACAGATAGCGCAATAAATCAAAGTGCATTGTCTGTAGGAGGCCCTGGCGCATGAATGTGGGCACTGGGAACGACCTCGGACCACCAGGGGCCGAGAAAACCACCGTCTCATGGGGCCGGACACTCAGGGACAGGGGAAAATCCTATATATATCTGGTGATATCTCGGGTGCTATTACAGATAGCGCAATGAATCAAAGTGCATTGTCTGTAGGAGGCCCTAGCGCATGAATCTGTGCAGCGGGATCGACCATGCACCACCAGGGGCCGAGAAAACCACAGTCTCATGGGGCTGGATACTCAGGGTCAGGTGAAAATCCAATATATATCTGGTGATATCTCGAGTGCTATTAGAGATAGCGCAATAAACCAAAGTGAATTATCTGCAGGAGGCCCTGGCGCATGAATATGTGCAACGGGAATGACCTCAGACCACCAGGGGCCGTGAAAACCACAGTCTCATGGGGCCGGACACTAAGGGTCAGGGGAAAATCCAATATATATCTGGTGATATCTCGGGTGCTATTAGAGATAGCGCAATAAACCAAAGTGAATTATCTGCAGGAGGCCCTGGCGCATGAATCTGTGCAGCGGGAGCGACCTCGGACCACCAGGGGCCGAGAAAAATAGAGTCTCATGCGGCCGGACACTCAGGGTCGGGGGAAATTCCAATATATATCTGGTGATATCTCGGGGGCTATTAGAGATAGCGCAATAAACCAAAGTGAATTATCTGCAGGAGGCCCTGGCGCATGAATCTGTGCAGCGGCAGCGACCACGCACCACCAGGGGCCGAGAAAACCACAGTCTCATGGGGCTGGATACTCAGGGTCATGTGAAAATCCAATATATATCTGGTGATATCTCGGGTGCTATTACAGATAGCCCAATAAACCAACGTGCATTGTCAGTAGGAGGCACTGGCGCATGAATCTGTGCAGCGGGAACGACCTCGGACCACCAGGGGCCGTGAAAACCACAGTCTCATGGGGCCGGACACTAAGGGTCAGGGGAAAATCCAATATATATCTGGTGATATCTTGGGTGCTATTAGAGATAGCGCAATAAACCAAAGTGAATTATCTGCAGGAGGCCCAGGCGCATGAATCTGTGCAGCGGGAGCGACCTGGGACCACCAGGGGCCGAGAAGACCACAGTCTCATGGGGCCGGTCTCTCAGGGTCAGGGGAAAATCCAATATATATCTGGTGATATCTCGGGTGCTATTACAGATAGCGCAATAAATCAAAGTGCATTGTCCGTAGGAGGCACTGGCGCATGAATCTGTGCAGCGGGATCGACCTCGCACCACCAGGGGCCGAGAAAACCACAGTCTCATGGGGCCGGATACTCAGGGTCAGGGGAAAATCCAATATATATCTGGCGATATCTCGGGTCTATTAGAGATAGCCCAATAAACCAAAGTGAATTATCTGCAGGAGGCCCTGGCGCATGAATCTGTGCAACGGGAACGACCTCGGACCACCAGGGGCCGAGAAAATCACCGTCTCATGGGGCCGGACACTCAGGGACAGGGGAAAATCCAATATATATCTGGTGATATCTCGGGTGCTATTACAGGTAGCGCAATAAATCAAAGTGCATTGTCTGTAGCAGGCCCTAGCGCATGAATCTGTGCAGCGGGATTGACCACGCACCAACAGGGGCCGAGAAAACCACAGTCTCATGGGGCCGGATACTCAGGGTCAGGTGAAAATCCAGTATATATCTGGTGATATCTCGGGTGCTATTACAGATAGCGCAATAAATCAAAGTGCATTGTCTGTAGGAGGCCCTGGCGCATGAATGTGGGCACTGGGAACGACCTCGGACCACCAGGGGCCGAGAAAACCACCGTCTCATGGGGCCGGACACTCAGGGACAGGGGAAAATCCTATATATATCTGGTGATATCTCGGGTGCTATTACAGATAGCGCAATGAATCAAAGTGCATTGTCTGTAGGAGGCCCTAGCGCATGAATCTGTGCAGCGGGATCGACCACGCACCACCAGGGGCCGAGAAAACCACAGTCTCATGGGGCTGGATACTCAGGGTCAGGTGAAAATCCAATATATATCTGGTGATATCTCGGGTGCTATTAGAGATAGCGCAATAAACCAAAGTGAATTATCTGCAGGAGGCCCTGGCGCATGAATATGTGCAACGGGAATGACCTCAGACCACCAGGGGCCGAGACAACCACCGTCTCATGGGGCCGGACACTCAGGGTCAGCGAAAAATCCAATATATATCTGGTGATATCTCGGGTGCCATTACAGATAGCCCAATAAACCAACGTGCATTGTCAGTAGGAGGCCCTAGCGCATGAATCTGTGCAGCGGGATCGACCACGCACCACCAGGGGCCGAGAAAACCACAGTCTCATGGGGCCGGACACTCAGGGTCAGGGGAAAATCCAATATATATCTGGCGATATCTCTGGTGCTATTAGAGATAGCGCAATAAACCAAAGTGAATTATCTGCAGGAGGCCCTGGCGCATGAATCTGTGCAGCGGGATCGACCTCGCACCACCAGGGGCCGAGAAAACCACAGTCTCGTGGGGCCGGACACTCAGGGTCAGGGGAAAATCCAATATATATCTGGTGATATCTCGGTTGCTATTACAGATAGCGCAATAAATCAAACTGCATTGTCTGTAGGAGGCCCTGGCGCATGAATGTGGGCACTGGGAACGACCTCGGACCACCAGGGGCCGAGAAAACCACAGTCTCATGGGGCCGGACACTCAGGGTCAGGGGTAAATCCAATATATATCTGGCGATATCTCGGGTGCTATTAGAGATAGCGCAATAAACCAAAGTGAATTATCTGCAGGAGGCCCTGGCGCATGAATCTGTGCAGCGGGATCGACCTCGCACCACCAGGGGCCGAGAAAACCACAGTCTCATGGGGCCGGACACTCAGGGTCAGGGGAAAATCCAATATATATCTGGCGATATCTCTGGTGCTATTAGAGATAGCGCAATAGGCCAAAGTGAATTATCTGCAGGAGGCCCTGGCGCATGGATCTGTGCAGCGGGAGCGACCTCGGACCACCAGGGGCCGAGAAAACCACAGTCTCGTGGGGCCGGACACTCAGGGTCAGGGGAAAATCCAATATATATCTGGTGATATCTCGGTTGCTATTACAGATAGCGCAATAAATCAAGTGCATTGTCTGTAGGAGGCCCTGGCGCATAGATCTGGGCAGGGGGAACGACCTCGGACCATCAGGGGCCGAGAAAAACACCGTCTCATCGGGCCGGACACTCAGGGTCAGGGGAAAACCCAATATATATCTGGTGATATCACGGGTGCTATTACAGATATCGCAATAAGTCAATGTGCATTGTCTGCAGGTGTCCCTGCCGCATGAATCAGGGCAGCAGGAACGACATCGGACCACCAGGGGCCGAGAAACTTACAGATTTTCGGTGTCCGTCACCCAAAGTCATGCAAAAATCCAGGCATAAAACGGCGTAAAACAGCGAAAACACGCAAAAACTGCAGAAAACGACGTAAAACAGCGAAAACACGCTAAAACTCCACTAAAACGGCAGAAAACGGCGAAAAGAGCAGAAAAACGCAAAAGCTTAACCAAAAGGAAGTACGCGAGTTGAAACTGATGAAAACAACTAAAATGCAGGTTAATCTGAGTGAAATCCCGTATTTTGGATGACGAAACTACGGAAACCTGCAAAAAACGTCGTAAAACAGCGAAAACACGCAAAAACTGCATAAAACGGCGTAAAACAGCGAAAACACGCAAAAACTGCAGAAAACGACGTAAAACAGCGAAAACACGCTAAAACTCCACAAAAACGGCAGAAAACGGCGAAAAGAGCAGAAAAACGCAAAAGCTTAACCAAAAGGAAGTACGCGAGTTGAAACTGATGAAAACAACTAAAATGCAGGTTAATCTGAGTGATATTCCGTATTTTGGATGACGAAACTACGGAAACCTGCTAAAAACGTCGTAAAACAGCGAAAACACGCAAAAACTGCATAAAACGGCGTAAAACAACGAAAACACGCAAAAACTGCAGAAAACGACGTAAACAGCGAAAACACGCTAAAACTCCACTAAAACGGCAGAAAACGGCGAAAAGAGCAGAAAAACGCAAAAGCTTAACCAAAAGGAAGTACGCGAGTTGAAACTGAT